>NW_027507790.1:217160684-217750684 GCF_037356315.1 Lithobates pipiens
TTTTTTTTTTACAAACGATTTTTATTTGGTACATAGAGAAAATACAGGGAGTAAGCATAGATATAATATAATAAATGCAATGTATATCAAAACAGACATAGAAAATCACCATAGATACAAAAAATTTTTTACAAAATACCGTGCATATATATTGCAATAGTTTGTGTTTTCATTTGGTAAAGTGATGGGCTAGAGCCATAATAGTGCAGTGAACCGTAGATAATCATGTATAAGAGACCCAATTTCAGGGAGTATTAAAAAAGGAGGTAGAGTGGTTAAACCAGGGATCCCATTTCTTCCTATATAAATGTGTGGAATTCTGTGTGGTATGGAATATCTTTTCCATCAGATTATTGTTTCAATTACAATTAGTTGGCTCTTGGTCACTATCTCATTTTTTATTCATCGTCCCATCAATGTCCCAGCTTGTTATTCTGTATATTTTTCATAGATTGTCATGTGCGCTTCATTTGCATGTATTTAATATAGAAAATGTATGATGGATGACTGCTGATTGTTACCAGAAACTTCCAGTCAAAACTCTTGAGCAATAGCAATATTAATCCCATGTTCCTGGAACCAAGCCTTGCTTTCTGGCCAGGTACAATGGTTCTTCATCTGCCTTGAGCGAGTCAGAGGTTCTGGTGTGCTGCTGTAGCTTTAGAGGAAGGGGCTGCCTCCAGGTAAGCCCGCTCTTCATTTATTCATTGCTATGTATGTCCCATAGGGGGAAACCCAGATAGTTTAGAGTTGGGGACCACAATTCACAGAGGAATCTTCACGTGGCAGTGTTACTAACGTGTATTTGAAAATGTATGAAACAAAAAACCTCTTTTTAACCTAAAATGTTAAAAGGGCTTGAGTGGAATTTTTGGACTCGGCTGATCACAGATCTGGTAAAGGGCCAATCCCAGTGGGTCCTTTACCATGTGATCAGCTGTCAGCCAATGACAGTGGATCACAGAAGCAAACAGAAGCCAGTTATTGTTTTTATTTTTTTTTCACATTTGTCAGTGTGAAGAAAAGAGGAAAGCCATTAACTGGCTTCTGTTAGCCCTTGTACACGCGGTCGGAGATTCCGACATAATGTTTCCTATCGGACCGTTTTGTCGGATATTCCAACTGTGTGTGGTCTGCATCGGACTGTTTCCGTCGGAATATCCAACGTACCAACTTTTCCAACTTGCCGGTTGAAGTAACTGATCAATTCAATCTAGTACTACTATTATCAGTTATGTATTCCTTTGCTAGTCCCTATAGTTTAGCTAATCTATCAATCTATTACGCCAAGCACATGTTATTGTTAATATCACAATGCTACCACCCTTGGCGATGAAATCAATACACGTTTAAGGTCAATTAAATCTCATTTATTTCCCAAGGAAATAATACAGCGTGCATAAGGTATCAATAGAAGTTACAATAATACATAGCATACAATCAAAGTATAATATAAGCCATACTTATCCGACCTTCGCAGCCACACCTCATGATGGAATAAAGAGGAAGAGACAGAGCTCAGGTCGCAACCCTTTTTGTCAAACATACCTCAGCCATACCACACCCTACTGCCAGTCCCATTTGGTTTGGACCAATCAGTGTTCACATGACAGCCCTCCTAATACTACTGACTGCCTTGCCATACTTGGCTTTAATGGCCAGTATGCATCTGATGTGCCCTGGGCCGTCTTCGTCATCAATCTCTTTGAAGCTTGTGTGCACCAGTTGGGCTGAAGATAACTCCTTTGCTATGCAGATTCTGCCACATTCCTCTACACATTCTAAACGTGGGACTGCACACATCAATATGGCTGAGTTCAGTTGTACCAACAGATGTGTAGAACTTTAGATATATAACGGTACTTCTTGTTCACTTCCAACATATGCCTAAAAGGCGCATACCACCCTTCTTTAGACACGGCTCCTTTTGAACATTCCATAACTGTCTTAACGTGTGTGGTTCCCCAACATGTGCTCCGAACCAGTACCTGTAGCACAGTCCTTAGCTTGTGTAACGCATGGTTGGTTTCAACGAGCGCTCCAGAGACATCTCTCATGGAACAGTACACAAGTGTCTTACCACGCTGTGTTTTCAACGTGTGCAGAAGCAGGTCCTATGGCGCAGTCCATAATTGTTTTACCATGTGATGTCTCCCAACACGTGCCGCTTTGCCACTGAGTGACACACCTCCACCATTCTTCAGCGACAGCTTCCATGTCACCATTCTGTATCTTGGGTATCTTCAGGACGGCAGTACAGGCAAGGGGTGTCCATTCATTCACCATTCACCAGCACCCATTCAGAGCAACATATCACCCAGCTTTCAGACCCAGAGTCTTGAGGAGGGCCTTTCTTGCCCATATTACTAGCCTACAATACCCATAGGTCATACTCTACCACAAACATAAATCAACTTATTACCATAATATATACATATATATGTATTACGCACCCCGCTCCTAACCTCCTATAACCTCCTATAACCTTTTACTATAAATACGGGTCGGGATTAGGCAGGCTTGCTCGCAGCGGCGTTGCAGGGCTCTGACTTGGCAGCAACGTCTCCAATTTGTACACAGAGAGCTCACTGTCAAATCGTCCCTCAACTTGCATAGACAACTGGGAGACCCTTCTAGATAAATATCGCTTAACTACACATATAAGTTTACAACAATTACCAAACCCACACAATTCCACCCCTGTACCTGGATTTCAGAGATCATGCCCATTGTGTACCATGCACCTCTACCTACGGTTAGTTTCAAGGAACCCTCGAGTCCCATGACTAACACTACACCGGTATTCTTTAGGACAAAGAAACAAAAACTTGTCCTAAATAATACCTGGGTGCCTTCTTCCCAGCAATGACCTCTCCATCCAGAATACAGAGAGAAATAACTTCCCAACATTACTCGTTCATCCCCATGTATTGATCTGGCCTACAAAGGACATCATGGTCATGCTTCCGACAAAGGGAAATATCAACCTGCCTCCAGCGTTCATCTTCTCTGATCACATGTGTGATATAGCCTTAAATGCAACAAGATAGAGTCCCCAGTCAGTAAGCGCATTGATGCCACCAAATATACAGACCAAGTCTGCACTTCTGTATATGAGAACATACAGCATAACACCTTTCACAATCCAACTTAGTACCACCCATACAGGCATTCGACCACTACTTTGGATTAGTGTAAGCAACGTGTTTTGGCAAAATCTTACTGAGCGGTGATGCTAACTCATCAGGCCACCGCCCCTTCATACAGAGACAGTACAATCAGCTTGATGTTGGCTGATATTTCCACCTGCCACAGAGTGCGCGCCAGAGCCAATGACAGGTTTCTGTCCTCCCTACCAACCTCTCAACATGGTTGACAAAATCCGGAGCCACTCTAACCTGAGTGTTTCTGTGACTTCATTGAATGTTATCAAGGATGCCACCAATCTCCCGTGGTAACAAAGTCACGCTCCTTCTCTGAAGCTATGGCTGTGAGTTTGTTCCTCAGGAGGCTGATGTCCCCTCCATTAACAACACCCATCCCAGCTATTGTCCCCCCCCCCCAATATAGTGCTGAATACATCCATCCTCTTTCGGGTTACTCCTCAGAAATAAGCATCCTGCATGGACCTCATTCTCTGGGAGTAAGTCACTGGTGCAATAACCGCACTTGATTCAGTGTATACTCAGCACATATAGGGTGATAGGTTTTTGTCAACCACCGTGAGATGTTGCAACACCATGTGGTGAAGTCCTACGGTACCCTGGTAGCCAGCGTTTGTTCCCTTTATTTTAACGGAGCATGCTCCTGTGTGTATTCACTGGCATTATCTGTGCAGGGTTTCAACCTCTCAGGTGAGACATCAACCAGGCGTATCTTCCTCGTGTCTAGTTCTGGTGTCCCGAATGTCCTGTAACCGAAAGCTTCTCTCTAGGACCACTAGGATTGAGACACCACCCCTACGAGGAAGTTTTCACCCCATTGATGTATCACCTGGCACCCTTTAGTCTGACCAACAGCCACCTTATTATGCATAAGCGCCAGTATACCTCCTGGGTACCTGCACCATATTGTCTCCGTTACATCAATACATGTAATACATTAAAACCTTTCTTCATTCAATTCCTCCTTCCAACCAAAAAAAACACATATTTTACATTTTCATGTTTTGACGGATTGGATGTGTCATAATTCTTCCCCAACCTCCAACCCATTGCACATGTATAAATAACATGTTTGCATTCATCAGGAGAGACTTCAGCAAAAATATTTCACAAGTTCTCTTGCTAGGCACAGTCTTTCAGATTCAGCATTAGCACCAAATTGTCCATACGAAAAAAACAGGTATTAATCTGAATCTTTCAGTTTTCCTTCTCTCCTGATGTTTATCGGAACTAATTTATGGTATGGTGTGGCACAGACAAACTGCCAACCAGATGATCATCTGTCATCCATGTTCCAGAAGCCTCTCCAATTCTCGCTCCACTTGGATTCTGGAAATGAAAAACAAGAGCAGTATCAAATTCTTATCCACAATATCTGATCGCTTACCATGTTTACTTATAGTTCCCTCCTTGGAGCCCAGGACCTCAGTATTCCTGGCTTCTGCAACTCTGACCAAACTATCCAAACAACCATGACCTCTTTAGGCTACACCCGCTGTAAAATGGATCCCCATGGTATGATCAAAAAACGTTTAAAACTGAACGTCAGTGTTGCTTCTCAAAAACTTCAAATTTTACAAACTAAAAAAAACAATGCATCTACAGTGGTGTGAAAAAGTGTTTGCCCCCTTCCTCATTTCCTGTTCCTTTGCATGTTTGTCACACTTAAGTGTTTCGGAACATCAAACCAATTTAAACAATAGTCAAGGACAACACAAGTAAACACAAAATGCAATTTGTAAATGAAGGTGTTTATTATTAAAGGTGAAAAAAAATCCAAACCATCATGGCCCTGTGTGAAAAAGTGATTGCCCCCCTTGGTAAAACATACTATAACTGTGGTTGTCCACACCTGAGTTCAATTTCTCTAGCCACACCCAGGCCTGATTATTGCCACACCTGTTCACAATCAAGGCATCACTTAAATAGGAGCTGCTTGACACAGTAAGGTCCACCAGAAGATCCTTAAAAGCTACACATCATGCCGAGACCCAAAGAAATTCAGGAACAATTGAGAAAGAAAGTAATTGAGATCTATCAGTCTGGAAAGGGTTATAAAGCCATTTCCAAAGCTTTGGGAATCCAGCGAACCACAGTGAGAGCCATTATCCACAAATGGCGAAGACATGGAACAGTGGTGAACCTTCCCAAGAGTGGCCGGCCACCCAAAATTACCCCAAGAGCGCAGCGACGACTCATCCAAGAGGTCACAAAAGACCCCACAACAACGTCCAAGGAACTGCAGGCCTCACTTGCCTCAGTTAAGGTCAGCGTTCATGCCTCCACCATCAGGAAAAGACTGGGCAAAAATGGCCTGCATGGCAGAGTTCCAGGGAGAAAACCACTGCTGAGCAAAAAGAACATCAAAGCTCGTCTCAATTTCTCCACAACACATCTTGATGATCCCCAAGACTTTTGGGACAACATTCTGTGGACCGATGAGACAAAAGTGGAACTCTTTGGAAGGTGTGTGTCCAAGTATATCTGGCGTAGAAGGAACACTGCATTTCATAAAAAGAACATTATACCAACAGTAAAATATGGTGGTGGTAGTGTGATGGTCTGGGGCTGTTTTGCTGCTTCAGGACCTGGAAGACTTGCCGTGATAAAAGGAACTATGAATTCTGCTGTCTACCAAGAGATCCTGAAGGAGAATGTCCGACCATCTGTTCGTGTACTCAAGCTGAAACGAACTTGGGTTCTGCAGCAGGACAATGATCCTAAACACACCAGCAAGTCCACCACCGAATGGCTGAAGAAAAACAAAATGAAGACTTTGGAGTGGCCTAGCCAAAGTCCTGACCTGAATCCTATTGAGATGTTGTGGTATGACCTTAAAAAGGCCGTTCATGCTCGAAAACCCTCTAATGTAACTGAATTAGGACAATTCTGCAAAGATGAGTGGGCCAAAATTCCTCCAGGACGCTGTAAAAGCCTCATTGCACGTTATCGCAAACGCTTGGTTGCAGTTGTTGCTGCTAAGGGTGGCCCAACCAGTTATTAGGTTTAGGGGGCAATCACTTTTTCACACAGGGCCATGATGGTTTGGATTTTTTTTCACCTTTAATAATAAACACCTTCATTTACAAATTGCATTTTGTGTTTACTTGTGTTGTCCTTGACTATTGTTTAAATTGGTTTGATGTTCCGAAACACTTAAGTGTGACAAACATGCAAAGGAACAGGAAAGGAGGAAGGGGGCAAACACTTTTTCACACCACTGTATCTGTATCTTTACAATGTATGCACTACCCCTTTTCAGGTGACTGGTTCTAACTGAGGGCATTGTCAATTCCCCCCCTTTCAGGTGGATTAGACCTACTACTTTTCCACCTGAATAAAAATATAACTAACATAGAGGACTAAACCAATATCAAAAAAAAAATTTTGAGAGAAAAAAAAACAAAATTAACTAAAAAAAAATGTAAAAAACTTAAAAATCTGGCCATGATCCCACAAATAACATGACAAGACAACCATCATACAACAAGACAACCATCATACAACAATGACAAACACTCAACTTTTAGTTGACAACATCCATGGACTTTTCTCCTGCAAAGAGTGCTTATTCCAATCTGAAATACAATTAGTTAATGGGGAAAACGAAAAACACAACAAAGCATATGTATCATCACAACATTTTAGCTTCATTTGTAACTCTTTTTAGTACTATTATTTTTCATTGTTTGCAAACAATTACTAACTAATGAGCTCATGGTACCATGTGATAATCGATTATGCATTTACAATAACCTAACCCCTGTTCTGTTATCTTTTTCCCATTGTTCTCACTTTGAGAGACCTGCAAACAAATGCAAATGTCTGTATACGAACCAGTTTAACTTCTTCCTGGTCTCTGGAAAAAGGAACACACAAGTGATTACACACAATTCTTATGTTAATCAGCAGTATTGGATATTACTCAGGAAAAGTTTACAAAGACTGACAATAAGAGAAGAGTAAAGAAACACAAGATAAAAAAAACTCATAACAGAAACATCTTTTAACCACACAAAAGAAAAAACCACGATACCAATTCAGGGGTTTATCCCTAAAAGTACAAACCAAAAAAATGTATATCTATATCCAGGTCCTCTATCATATTCTGAACTTGAAACTTGCATCAAACCTTTTTCATAGCCGGGAAACATTGACCAGAATATTCTTACCATGCTTGCAGCTCACTAAGTTCTGCTAACATTGTTTCCCCCAGTGCTATATTTGAGTAACCATGCGTCTATCTCCATTTTGACTCTAAGCAACTGTCCTACATATTGCTTTTTAGTTTCTAGACCCCGCATTTGCGTTTTACACGGGAAATGGGTTTGATTACTATTGGTTCCGTGCTGTGGATGGCTACCCCACCTGGCTGAATAACACACATGAAGCCTTGGGGTCGTTTTCGGGTATAATTTCCTTTCGATATCATTATTCGCCGCCCGACAATATTTTGAAGTGTGACCCCCCCCTTTTACACAAAAAACATTTTAGTTCTGGTTTCCCTGCATAGGCCATTTTTTTAGCATATGGCGCTGGAAACCCACATTGCTGGATAATATTACTGCGATTGGAATGCACAGACTTTACACTTTCGTTGTCTGAGGAGTCATCCGAAGTGTCAACTCCTGAGTCAATTTCAAGTGCAGTTATCCCACCTTTATTTGCTTCTTCCACATCGATTCCCATCACATTACTATCATTTGCAGTGATAATAGCATACGGGTTTTCTTCATATTTCACTTCTGGCTTTTCTATACACTGAGCATGTGTGGAGGGTACCTCCACTAATGCACACTTGGAGGATAATTCCATTATGGCTGCTTGTGCCTTAAGCCTTGTGATAACCTGCAAATTCTCAGCCTCCCTTTGATTCAAAGAGGCAATGCAACTTTCTCTCAATTTACACGTTTGTTCTAATTCATCTAATCTCTGTTGCAATACACATTTCTCAGCCACTAATTGTTTAATCCGACTACAAGCATCCGCATCAGCCTTTTCAATCCTGATTGATATATCACTTACCTGTTCCATCACTTTTTCTCTATCAGCAAACCATTCTAAAGCCCCATACACACGGTCGGACTTGTACAAACTTTTCCGTGGACTTTTGTACAAAGTGTGTTGTCCACAAGTTTGTATTGCATACACACGGTCGGACTTTTTGACAACAAACACGAACGTAATGACGTCACAACGTACTGACGCCGCTTCAAAAGAGGACGTTCAATGACTCCAGCGCCACCTTTGGTCAACTTCTGTATTGTAGTCTGATCGTTTGCAATGGTTCTGAGCATGCGTGTTTGTACCTTGTACAAAAGTCCGATGCTTTTGCATACACACGGTCGGACTTTGCTCCATCGGACTTCTGTTGTCAAAAAGTTTGTCCGTTCGCAGAGCCAACAAAAGTCCGATGAAAACAGAAAAAGTTTGTCCGATGGAGCGTACACACAGTCGGATGTTGCTCCAAAACAGCTAATTTGCATGTTTGTTGTCAAAAAGTCCGACCGTGTGTACGGGCCTTTATTCTTTTTGTTCCGCAATTTCTTTCATTCTCATTAACATGTATAAGGCATTGGCCATTCTCTGTTTCCTGCCTTTTTTTGATTTATTAAATATGCGACTGTTATGTGTATTACATTGTTTTAAAAGTTCATTAAACTGATATGTTAATTTACCTTCGTGAGTAAATTGAAATCTAATCCCACCATGCTTGCTAATGAAACCTTCAATGGCTTCCATTGATATGCTAATTAGCCTATCCACACAAGATTGCTCAACCAGTTGCTTAGACAAAAGAAAACAGATAACAAATGGACAACCCCCCCTACTCCTACCAAAAAACGAACAAAAAAAAAAAAAACAGATACGAACCGTTTAAATTTCCAGTGACTTGTGGTTCTACAGCATACAAGACACAAGGCACACTCTTAATCAATGCCTTGGTCTTCTATTGGACCAGAGCTATTTCACTCTCACGTGTGTAGAAATAAAAACCTATATTTCCCCCACTTTTTCCTCAAAGATGTATGGTAATTCCTGCCACTCTCTAACCAACACTGTGCATTAGCAATACACTAAACAATCAGATACCAAAGACACAGATGACGCTGTTTAGAAGCTAGCTTTGACCTGTAGTCCCACTCCAAATACAAAAAACAAAAAAAAAACAAAAAAACAAATACAAATCCGTTTACCCACGAATTTCTTTAGGAGAACACACTCTTATTCAATGCCTTCCTATACGATAGCAGGTCATAGAGAATTTCTATTGGGACAGAAAGTTTTTTTCACAATCACGTGGATATTTCCACTTTTCCCTCAAAATTGTATGATTTATCCTGTCAATCTGCGGTTATATCACATAACCAGGGATGATCAGTCCCTTATCTCGCCAGTGCGCCAATTTGCCCTCTGGTTACAAGTTTGCAAACACAACAATACGTACATATATATATATATCAGTCACAGTTCTCACCAGGTTTTACGCGTGCGTTTATACCAGTGAAATATCTCACAGAATTTTCCTGCTCATCCAAGCGTGGTTTCAGAATTCGCGAGCCAGCGCTAATCTTGTCCACACTAAAGATGACTTCCAGTTCTGGGTGGCTTTGAGCATCTGTGCTTACAGGGACTCAAACAAAAATACCTTAGATTTTTGTGGATTCTGTGTAAAAATATGTTTTACACGCCTTCTGGGGTGCCAAATGAAGTAACTGATCAATTCAATCTAGTACTACTATTATCAGTTATGTATTCCTTTGCTAGTCCCTATAGTTTAGCTAATCTATCAATCTATTACGCCAAGCACATGTTATTGTTAATATCACAATGCTACCACCCTTGGCGATGAAATCAATACACGTTTAAGGTCAATTAAATCTCATTTATTTCCCAAGGAAATAATACAGCGTGCATAAGGTATCAATAGAAGTTACAATAATACATAGCATACAATCAAAGTATAATATAAGCCATACTTATCCGACCTTCGCAGCCACACCTCATGATGGAATAAAGAGGAAGAGACAGAGCTCAGGTCGCAACCCTTTTTGTCAAACATACCTCAGCCATACCACACCCTACTGCCAGTCCCATTTGGTTTGGACCAATCAGTGTTCACATGACAGCCCTCCTAATACTACTGACTGCCTTGCCATACTTGGCTTTAATGGCCAGTATGCATCTGATGTGCCCTGGGCCATCTTCGTCATCAATCTCTTTGAAGCTTGTGTGCACCAGTTGGGCTGAAGATAACTCCTTTGCTATGCAGATTCTGCCACATTCCTCTACACATTCTAAACGTGGGACTGCACACATCAATATGGCTGAGTTCAGTTGTACCAACAGATGTGTAGAACTTTAGATATATAACGGTACTTCTTGTTCACTTCCAACACCGGTAAAATTTTCAGACAAAATGCTCCGATCGGACATACTCCGATCATGTGTAGCCTACTCCGACGGACAAAGTGCCCCGCATGCTCAGATCAAATTCCTAGACCAAAGCTATTGGCTACTAGCCTGAACGTAGTCCCGTCGTAACGAAATAACGTCACCACGTTATGTACAATCAGATTTTCCGACAACTTTGTCCGACCGTGTGTATGCAACATCACTTCCAGACCTCTTCCGGAATTAATCCGTCGGAATAACTCAGACGGATTTGGTTGTCGGAATCTCCGACCGTGTGTACGGGGGCTTAGAGGGACATTGGTCCCATACAGTGCACATCAGTACCGCTAATCAGTGCCCACCAGTGACACCTATCAGTGCCCATCAGGGCCGCCTCATCAGCACACATTAGTGAAGGAGAAAAATTACCTGTTTGCTAAATTTTATTTAAAAAAAAGAAAAACTGTTTCATTTTTTTTCAACATTTTTGGTCTATTTTTTTGTTTAGCAAAAAAAAAAAAACTGTGGTCATTAAATATGACCAAAAGAAAGCTCTATTTGTGTGAAAAAATAATAAAAATGTCATTTGGGTACAGTATTGCATGACCACACAAATGTCCTTCAAAGTGTGACAGCGATGAAAGTTGAAAATTGGCCTGGGCAGGAAGGGGGTATAAGTGCCTAGTAAGCAAGTGGCTAAAAAAAAATTAGATTTACCAAAGTTGTTGGAATAGGCTCCCGCAGAGTTTATAAAGTCTCTGTTCATCCTAAAATTTTACACAGGATAGGTTGCTTTGTATATTGGGGAACAGATGTGGCAAGGTCAAGTGAGCAGCAAAACTGATGATGATCATGACAAGTTTGCTTGGAGATTCATCTTGAAGGAATGTTTGTCAAATGTGTTTGGTGTTTTTTACTTAAAATGTTGAGTTTCCCTCACGGGCAGTGCAACGTTCCACAGGCATTCCTTTGGCATTCTGTCATCACCTTTCCAGCATACTTCATCCTTTTTTGGAGTAGGGGGGCAGCCTACCTCCATTGTTTTGACGGGGGTCCGTTTGTTTGTCAGTCATTTGGCCAGCTTCTGTCACACGAGCTTGCTGGAAAACCAGCAGCCGACCGGCTCCCGATCAGCGGGTCGAGGGGTTGAACGAAATAAAAAAGCAGCTGGATTGAATGAAAAAAACTACTCCCGCTGACTCCAAGCTAACTTAGTTTGTACCAGGCTTTACCCAGCGCAGGGACGGTCATATTCCCTAGGAAGCTCAGCAACCGCACACATGAGAGTACACCATTGCAATTTACCTTCTCTTCCAATATTTTATAAAATTATCTGTCAAACTAATACACCATAAAGAACTATCACACAGCCTCTTTTTCTTTTTTGTCCTCATCTTTGGAGGCACCCCAGTTATACGGCCATTCAAACAGCTGGAGCCTGTGAACCAGGAATTAAGACCAAGCGAAGATGGAAGCCCTGGAGGGCATCGTTTTAGGTAAAGTCTGTCATAATGTGTTGACATTGACATGCTAGCACACTAGCACACATTATCCTACAGGAGCAAAACGTTTTTGTTTTTTTCGTGATGTACTGCCGTTCTAGTTTTCAGGTCAGAAAACTTTAAGACCTCCCTCACCTTAGCCAACTTAAACATGATTAAATAGTAAAAATCGAAAAACCGCGCTATTCACCACCGGGAGTGGCTTAAGCCAGATAAATAAAGATAAAAATAAATAAAAATAAAACCTCTATATGGATATGATATACCTGTATGTAAAACACTACATAGGCTGCTGCCACCCGGAAAAAAGAGAATCCCTTAATAAGGTTCCTTTGAAAATGGATTTGCTGGAATAGTATCGGGTTAAATGGCGCTGCCTAAAAACAGGTTTCCATTCCAAAATGGACTCATGAAGTATAAATGGATAAAGAATAAATGGGTAAAGATAAATAAAAATAAAAATAGAAATCAAGGTCTTTTTTCAAAGAACCCAATAGTGTCCCTCAATCTAATGAGGCTCTATATTAATGAACCCAGAAAACCAGAAGGACCCCAAATTCACCCTAACAAGGTTATATCAAACAGTGGGTGTGGTAAATCTGTAGGCCACCGGGGACAGTGTGGACACAAAACCTGGAATCCTAGTACACCCGTTGCATATTAAATCTCCAAAACAGCAGGGATAGCAAGAGCTGACGATGTTGGAACAGGCTAGAGTATTTCCTTACAAGGGATGAAACAACCCTCAATCTCAAATAAAATATAACTTTAGACCAGAAAAACTAAAAATCACATATAACAAACTAAATGTGCAACCTAATGCGATTATAGATCAAGTCGCAGCAGTGCGAAAAAAGTGTTGCTCACTGGTGAACCTACTAACAAAAATACCAAAGTACCAGAGGTACACCAAACCAGTATATAGTGCTAGAGGTATCTATGTATATTTGGCATAACATACATTAATAATCAACCTAAAATCACATATGTATACTCAAACAGTGTTAAGTGAAAAAAACCTACACCAGTGTCTATATTGAACCTGTGTGGTGTGACAAAGATATAAATATAGGCCTAATAATTAAATATAGAAAATATGTAAACACTTTACATGCCAGAAATATAGACGATTATAAATAAGAAAAAAGTGTGTATGTATTAGTACACACAAGGGGTGAAAAAATGATACCAAAACCTTTTAGTGATATAAGGTAAAAACTGCTCTAGACCATAAAAAATATATATATGTGAAGAAGTGCATATACCCATAAACAAGTAAAAAAATTAAGAATAAAAAATAAAAAATAAATAAAAATATAAAAATAAAATCAAAAAATATACACAAAAAATATATATATGTATATGTACGTGAAAATACAGGACAAAATATATATGCGGAATAAGTCCCAAATAAAAGTTCAATGATGTTAATTCAAAAAAAGTCCTTAAAAAATCTTTAAAGTGACTTTGGTGCTTCCTATGCAGTCTTCACTGTGACTTCTGTGCTCCCCCACCAGGAATCCTACTCACCAGAAGTAAGTACCCCTGCAGGGGTTGTGCGCCTTAAGGATCAATCTCCAGATGTCCCGTTCTTTACTTTGTGGTAGATGACTAAATATGCATCAGCATGGATTCCATAAGTCCTCATGGGAAAAAAATGGAAGCCTCCATAGTGTAATCCGTAAAAAATGATTTATTGGCACAGTATAAAAAATATATATATAAAGAACAAAAAAACAGCACATCAAAAAAGAAAAAACAAAAGAAAAAACAAAAGAAATTATACTAAAAAATGGCCACAACTCTCGTAAAGTGAGTTATACTGCGAGACCACAGTCCATCAGGGGGTTGGTAAAATAATCCCCTCAAAAAGGAATTCCGGGTTGCCCCCAGAAGATACCATAAAAAGTATATGTTAATGCTAAGAACACAGCGTGAATTAAAGGCACTATCTATGGGGATCCGAAAACAAACCTCCCTATAGGGGTGATAAATCTCAGCTGCGTCCCCCCTGCGTCCTTCTGGTTTTCTGGGTTCATTAATATAGAGCCTCATTAGATTGAGGGACACTATTGGGTTCTTTGAAAAAAGACCTTGATTTCTATTTTTATTTTTATTTATCTTTACCCATTTATTCTTTATCCATTTATACTTCATGAGTCCATTTTGGAATGGAAACCTGTTTTTAGGCAGCGCCATTTAACCCGATACTATTCCAGCAAATCCTTAAACATGATTAAGGCCCTTTCACACATGCGGTCAGTATGTCCGTATTTCATCCATCTGTTTGCAGATGAAATACGGACATATATGCATTCCTATGGGATAGCGGGTGTCTGCGGGTGAACATCCGCAGACACCCGCTATTGTCTGCCTCTGCAATTGTCCGATTCTGCAGACGGAGGAAAATCCTATTTTTCTATCCGTCTGCAGAGCGGATCGGATGAACACGGACAGACGGTCCGTGCTCATCCGATCCCCATAGAGGAGAGTGGAGAGCTGACAGGGCGGTCCCTGCACAGCTTTCGGAGACCGCCCTGTCCGCCGCCAGCTCAGCGGGGACAACGGAGCGATCCCCGCTGAGCAAGCGGATCATCACGGATCATTACTGATCTGCCCCGTGTGAAAGGGGCCCAATGCTTTGGAAGCTGTGCCCAAAGAAAATAGAAGGGGCGGGCAAAGGACTAGTCACCAGACATTGCATATATTTGCCATCATGGCTCTTGTGAGTCAGTGACTAAGGCCTCTTTCACACTGTCGGACCGTTCAGGTCCGCCTGTCAGTTTTGACGTGGACCTGAACAGGCTATCCATGCTAGTCTATGGAGCGACGGATGTCAGAGGTGACATGTCCGTTGACATCCGACCCAGTCCAATCCACTAAACTCAGATGGATGCCTCTACGTTCACATCCATCCCTATCGGATCGGGTGAGATCTGATGAAAACGGACATGCTGTCCATTTTCGTCCGATCTCTCCATAGTAACTAGCGGCGCTCGACAAGCCCCTCCCCGCTCAGTGAACAGAGAGGGACCTGTCATCCACCGGCTCAGCGGAGATCAACAGAGAGATCTCCTGCTGAGCTGACAGGCAGAGGCGGACTCCGAAGCAGCGGATCCGCCTCGTGAGAATGAAGCCTAAGGTAGCAAATTTAGAGGACAGAACTAAGCTGCATAATTTACAAATTGTGGTAACTTTTTCCTTATGATAATTTTTTTTTTTTTGTCTACCTCTAGACATCCGTGGCTTAAATCATCGAGAGCTGTAGGGTTTACATGTGAATATTGCATACCTCCCAACTTTTTGAGATGGGAACGAGAGACACCTACAGTGCCTTTGAAAAAGTATTCATACCCCTTGAAATTGTCCACATTTTCTCATGTCACAACCAAAAATGTAAATGTATTTTATTGGGATTTTATGTAATAGACCAACACAAAGTGGCACATAACTGAAGTGGAAGGAAAATGATAAATGGTTTTCAGAATATTTTACAAATAAATATGTGAAAAGTGTGGTGTGTATTTGTATTCATTACAAGTCTTTTTGGGGATGTCTCTACCAGCTTTGCACATCTAGAGAGGGACATTTTTGCTCAGTTCTCTTTCTAAAATAGCTCAAGCTCTGTCAGATTGGATGGAGAGAGTCTGTGAGCAGCAATTTTCAAGTCTTGCCACAGATTCTCAATTGGATTTAGATCTGGACTTTGACTGGGCTATTCTAACACATGAACATGCTTTGATCTAAACCATTCCATTGTAGTTATGGCTGTAGGTTTAGGGTTGTTGTCCTGCTGGAAGGTGAACGGCCGCCCCAGCCTCAAGTCTTTTGCAGACTCTAACATGTTTTCCTCTAAGATTGCCCTGTATTTGGCTCCATCCATCTTCCCATCAACTCCCACCAACTCCCACCAGCTTCCCTGTCCCTGCTGAAGAAAAGCATCCCCATAACATGATGATGCCACCACCATGTTTCACAGTGGGGATGGTGTTTTCTGGGAGATGTGCAGTGTTAGTTTTCAGCCACACATAGCGTTTTGCTTTTAGGCCAAATAGTTTCATTTTGGTCTCATCTAGCCAGAGCACCTTCTTCCACTTTTTCTGTGTCCCCTACCTGGCTTCTCGCAAACTGGACTTCTTATGGCTTTCCTTCAACAATGGCTTTCTATTTGCCACACTTCCAAAAAGTCCAGATTTGTGGCGTGCACGACTAATGCCGCATACACATGACCAGACTTTCTGGCAGACTAGGTCTGACGTAATCAGTCCGTCGGACAATCTGATCGTGTGTGGGCTAATTCATTCGTTTTTCATTAAAAAAATCAGACAGACCTAGAAATACAACATGTTTCAAATCTGTCCGACAGACTCTATTCCTATCGGGTAAGCCATTCGTCTTTATGCTGGGCCGATGGACCAAATACGACGCAAGGGAAATTATTGGCTATTGGCTACTGGCTATTGAACTTCCTTTTTTAGTCCCGTCTTACGTCATCACATTCCAAACTAACGGACTTTCTAACGGACTTAGTCCGCTCGTGTGTAGCCAAGTCCGTTTGTTCGGAAAGTCTGTCAGAACTCCGCCGAAAGCCCATCGGGAAGACCGTCGGACCTAGTCTGCCAGAAAGTCCAGTCGTGTGTACGCGCCATAATAGTTGTCCTGTGGACAGTTTCTCCCACCTGAGCTGTGGATTTCTGCAGCTCCTCCAGAGTTACCATGGACCTCTTGGCTGCTTCTCTTATTATTGCTCTCCTTTCTCAGCCTGTCAGTTTAGGTGGGCAGCCACGTCTTGGTAGGTATGCAGTTGTGCCATACTCTTTCCATTTTCGGATGATGGATTGAGATGTGAGCTGTTCAAAGCTTGGAATGTTTTTTTTTTTTTTTAAACGTCTCCACAACTTTATCCCTGACTTGTTTGGTGTGTTCCTTGGCTTTCATGATGCTGTTTGTTCACTAAGGTTCTCTAACAAATTCTGAGGGTTTCACAGAACAGCTGTTTTTATACTGAGAATTACACACAGGTGGACTCTATTTACTAATTAGATGACTTCTGAAGGCAATTGATTCCACTTTGTTAGGGGTATCAGAGTAAAGGGGGCTGAATACAAATGCACTCCACACTTTTCAGATATTTATTTGTCTATTTGAAAACCATTTATCATGTTCCTTCCTCTTCATAGTTATGTGCCACTTTGTGTTGGTCTATCACATAAAATCCCAATAAAATTTACATTTACGGTTTTGGATGTAACATGACAAAATGTGGAAAATTCCAAGGGGTATGAATACTTTTTCAAGGCACTGTATTAGCAAAAGTGTGTAGGCATAGTTAAACTCACAAGTTATTTTTTATCATTCCTTTTATACTGGTCTTTGAAATTTACAAATGCAGCATTTTAGATATTGGATGAAAGTTTTAGCACTTTTTGAAAGATAAAAAATCCATGTTATATACAACTATATAGATCAGACCAAAATGAGGGACAAATAGGGAGGAAAGAACAGGAATAAGGGGAAAACATTGTTCCAAATCAGGGATAGTCCCTCAAAATCAGTGACAGTTGGGAGCTATGATATTGCAGCAATAGCTGGTTTTGTTGTTTTTATATTTTGATGGACTATTCATTTTTCTTTTTGGATGAAGTATTTTAGCAGAGTTGCACTTGACCAGTAAAAGGAATTACCTATTTGACGGCTTAATTTTCTAGAGCTTCTACAGTCTTGGATGTGATAGGTCATGCAAAGATCTGTTTACACTAATGCCCCGTACACACGGATGAATTTTCCGATTGAAAATGTTCGATGGGAGCCTTTTGTCGGAAATTCCGACGTGTGTAGGCTCCATCGGACATTTTCCATCGGAATTTCCGGCGCACAAAATTTGAGATCTGGATCTCAAATTTTTCGACAACAAAATCCGTTCTTGTCGTGTGTGCACAATTCTGACACGTAAAAAATGCCACGCATGCCTGGAATCAAGCAGAAGAGCCGCACTGGTTATTGAACATTTTTCCGGGCTCATCGTACATGTTGTACATCACCGCGTTCTTGACGTTTGGAATTTCCGACCAACTTTGTGTGACCGCGTGTATGCAAGTCAAGTTTGAGCCAACATCATTCGGAAAAAAAACATGGATTTTGTTGTCGGAATGTGCGATTGTGTGTACGCGGCATTAGAGGCCAGAGGCACCATAAATGCGGGTTATCCTGGTTTTGTGGTGAGGTGGGAACAGCCACCATTTCATCATCATATAGAAGGAAAGACACAAGTGATATGAATCCTACATCTCTATTACTACCACTGACTCCAAGCTAAAGCAAGGGCTTCTATTTATTTGTTAAACCTGTAGTTAAAGTATAAAGACAAAACCTTTTTTTTTCAGTTTTGGATAGAGTGGAGAGAGATTAGAATACCTGTCAGGTTTTTATTGCTGTATGTGTGCCCGTGTTATAGAGATTCACCCTCTCTATTTATCCTGTGTACTGTTAAAACTGAGAGTCACACATTTTTAGTTATCATCAGAACAATAAGGGGAAAAGTTTCCAATGGGCAGGACTGTCTTAAAGCAGGCGCACCATTGGGCACTACCCAGGTACCCCAGGTGCATGGGGGCCCAATGATAATCTTGTATTACATCATACTTGCCAACTGTCCCAGATCTGTTGGGTTAGTCGTGCTTTTTACTAAACTTTCTCGGGACGGATAGTGTTCCACAACCTGAACTTTTCCCTCCTGATCCCAGTATCTTCCCCCCCCCCCCCATACTGTGCATTTTGTGTTGATTTAGTCTATGATTTATGACATGTCTTCTTATATATTTAATACGTTCAGTAAGATCGATTTTAAACCATGTTTAATTCTATCACCTATTTATACTTAAACTCTTGAGAGTAGGTGCATACATTTGGGTCAGCCTGGAAGGGACCCAATGGCATTACATTACCTAGGGGCCTATGATGCTATTAGGATGGCCCTGCCTATTGGGGGAACAGGGGCGGACTGACCATTGGGCCACTCGGGCACTGCCCGAGGACCCCGTGCCACTAGGGGGCCCCATCAGGGTTGCCAGCCTCTGTAAAACCAGGGAAAGTATGTAAAAATCTGTGTTTTTTTTTTTTACATCTGTCTCTGAAATGTCCCTTACTGACATCCTTTTGTTCTAAAAATCCTTAGATTATAGCTACCCCACCTCTCCAGTACCTGCCCGGGGGCCCCATAATCTCCTATTGTCCGGGGGCCCCATGAGTTGTCAGTCCGCACCTGTGGGGGAACACTAGTTCTGGTGACAACACGGGATTCCCTCACTTTAGAGGGATATCCTGTTTTGGTTATGGTATGAAAAGTAAAGGGAAATCCCAAAGGGGGAAAAAAAAGTGCCTTATTTGTAATTTAATTGGGTTTATTTACCCTTGGCTCCGGAAGGTTTTCTACTTTAACTGGCAATTGCACAGAACACTGTACACAAATAAAATTTGTATAATTTTTTTTTTTCAAACAAATAGAGCTTTCTTTTGGTGGCATTTGATCACGGTTTTTTTATTTTTTGTGATATAAATGAAAAAAGATTGAAAATTTTGAAAAAGAGAAAATATTTTATACTTTGTTATAAAACCTATCCAATAAAAAAGATTAAATTTTTTCATAAATTTCGGCAAAAATGTATTCTGCTACATGTCTTTGCTAAAATAAAATAAAAATAAAAAAAATAAAAAAATCCTAAGAAGTGTATATTAACTGGTTTGTTCAAAAGTTATCATCTGCAAACTATGGTATATATGCTGGAATTTACGGAGTTATGACACTATAATGGGAACAAAGTGATCAGCAATTTATAGTGGGACTGTGATAGTGTGGCGGCAATCTGGTGCTAAAGCAAAAGGAAAAAATTGGCTGCACGCCACCATGGAACTGAAGCGGATAAAATCCTTTATTATCACTGAAGCCATACAACAGAACAGGGCCAAATGTTGATGCCTTTCACTTGGCTATCTCGTGCTTAATCATAAAAATGGAGATATCTAAGACCCAGCTATCTAAGTGCACGCCCCATGGAAATGCACCTGTAACAGATTGAGTGTCTATCTCCTACCAAACATATGGACACAATTATTTAATCCAATTTATTTATTTAATTAGCAATTATTATTTTATTTTTATTATAATTATTATACAAACATAACCAACCAAAGAGAGGAAAGGGAAAGAAAAGTCATAGGAAAGACGAGTGCCATAAAGAAAAAATGTTTGTATGATGGTAAATATAAAAGCAGACAATATATCAAAAATATATAAGAAAAAAAAAAAAATTTCCCCTCTGTTTAGGTCGATATGTATTCTTCTACATATTTTTGGTAAAAAAAAAAAACGCAATAAGCGTATATTGATTGGTTTTGCGCAAAAGTTATAGCGTCTACAAAATAGGGGATAGTTTTATGGCATTTTTATTATACATTAGTAGTTGATCTGCTTTTTTTTTATCGGGACTGCGACATTATGGCGGACACATCGGACAATTTTGACAAATTTTTGGGACCATTGGCATATATACAGCGATCAGTGCTATAAAAATGCATTGATTACTGTAAAAATGTCACTGGCAGGGAAGGAGTTAACACTAGGAGGCGATCAAGGGGTTAATTGGGTTCCCTAGTGGGTGTTCTAACTGAAGGGGGGAGGGGACTGTGTAGGGGAGGTCACAGATCGCTGTTCATACTTTGTATGAACAGACGATCAGTCTCTTCTCCCCTCAGAGAACCTGGAAACTCGGTGTGCCACGAGTGATCACATGAGCCCGGTGGTGATCGCGACCGCCGGACACTTGCATCAGCTCTGTGGGCGACCAGGGAGCGCGCGCCCCTATTGGCCACAGGGCGAATCGACATTACATAACGTAATTTCACCCAGCCGTGCCATTCTGCCACAGTAAAACTGCAGCAGCTGGTCGGCAAGTGGTTAATAACATCCCAGTTTTAAGCCTTGTACACATGGTATGATTGTTGGACAACCGACCGTCTGATTTTGGTCAAAAGGGCGTGTGCCAGGATCTTGCCTTGCATACTAACGCTACACAAATTGTCGTGCCACAAACACGAACGTAGTGACATACTAAGAGGAATTTCAGCTTTTGAGTGCCGCCCCTTCTGCTAAATTCGTGTTTTGGTGAGCATTGATTTCGAGCATGCGTGTTTGTACTTTCGACTTTTGTGTGACGGATTTGTGTACTGACCATCCAAAAATCAGATGTGGAGCTGTTGTTTGACAAAAATTTACTAGCCTGTCATCCAACATTTGTTGTCTGAAAATTGGAAAACAATTGTTGAAAGGAGCATACTAATGGTTAGAGCTTCGGACAACAGCCTGTCAAGCGACAATCCCCTTCTGATTTTCGTAGGGTTCAATATTGAGTTGGCTCACCCTTTGCAGCTATAACAGCTACAACTCTTCTGGGAAGACTGCCCACAAGGTTTAGGAGTGTCTATGGGGAGGTGTGACCATTCTTCCAGAAGAGCATTTGTGAGGTCAGGCACTGATGTTGGTAATATAGTGTATATGTAAGCAAACCATAACTGTCCGCCAGACTTTACGAATGAGTGGACTTGCCTACACACGACCGGACTTTTCCAGTGGAGTAGGTCCGGCGGTATGTCGGGAGTCTGCCGGACTTTTGAAATGAACGGACTTGCCCACACATGGAGAAAAGTCAGTTAATTTTGAACACGGTTCCAGGTAGACGGGACTAGCGCAGGAGGTCAATGTCGCTGCCTCCATCGGCGAGATTGACACCTTGCTGGCCCCGTCACCTGGTATGGACTTAAAGGGGAAGCCCTACGCTGAAAAAACTGAGTGCCCCCCCCCCAAGTCTATATCAGACCCTTGTCCGAGCACGCAGCCTGGCCGGTCAGGGAAGGGGGTGGGGACGAGTGAGCGCCCCCCTCACCTCCTGAGCCATACCAGGCTGCGTGCCCTCAACATGGGGGGTGCTTTGGGGAAGGGGGGGCCCTGCGGCACAGATATAAAAAAAACACGGCTTCCCATGGGGGTCACTGGACAGAGGGGAGAGGCCAGGGGTGCCGGTGGGGGACTCAAAAAGAAGAGGTTCGCGCCCACTCTGTGCAATTCCATTGCACAGAGCAAATAAGTATAGACATGTTTTTGTTATTTTTAAAAGAATTACCAGTACAATCACTTTACAGGGGAAGTTCAGCCAAAGCTCGTTTGGCAGTACTTCTCCTATGGATCACTGAATGAATGAATGAATGAAATACTTATATAGCGCACAATGCGAACTGAATCGCCTCTAGGCGAAGTGCAGTTCGTTTTACACTCCTGTCAACCATTTTCAGCAGAGTGCGGCTGACGTCACTGATGTCAGTCCAGGCGCCGCATCATCCCGACAATAAAGTCTGAATCCGCCAGGTGCCTGGACTGACACCCTGCTCAGCCTCACAGCAGGCCGCTAAGAGCCTGAGCTGGCCGCCCCGCCCCTCCACAGCCCAGCGCTCTAATGAGCAAGTAGGGGGCAGAGCAGAGAGCTGTGACTGACAGTCTGCAGCTCTCTGCTCATGGAGCTCTGAAAACCGAGTGATTCGGCTGTGTTCGATCAATAGGTTCACTAGGTAAGTATAAATCTGTAGAAAAAAAAAATCTTTAACTTCTCTTTTAACCACTTCAGCCCTGGAAGGATTTGCCCCCTTAATGGCCAGGCCATTTTTTGTGATACGGCACTGCGTCGCTTTAACTGACAACTGCGACGCTGTACCCAAACAAAATTGGGATTTTATTTATTTACACAAATGGCTTTCTTTTTGTGATATTTGATCACCACTGCTGGTTTTATTTTTTGCACTATAAACAACTTTATACTATGATTGATATATATCCAAAAAATTTATAAAAAAACAAATGTATTCATCAGTTTAGGTCGATTATATATTCTTCTAAATATTTTTGATTAAAAAAGCAATAGGGGTATATTGATTGGTTTGTGCCAAAGCTTTTGCGTCTGCAAACTATGGGATAGATTTAAGGACTTTTATTTTATTTATTTTTTACTGGTAATGGCGACGATCTGAGTTTTTTAGCGGGACTGCGATATTGCATTGGACAAATCTGACCCCAAATGAAACTCTATGGGGACCAGTTACATCATTTTATTGATCAGTGCTATAAAAATGCACTGATCAATGTAGAAATTACACTAGCAGAGAAGGGGTTAACACTAGGAGGTGATCAGGGGGTTAAGTGTGTTCCCTGGGTGTGTTTTAACTGCAGGAGGGTGGGCTACCAGGGACATGACAGAGATCACTGTTCCTGATCACTGGGAACAGAAGAGCTCTGACATGTCATCTGGCAGAATGGGAAATCACCTTGTTCACATAGGCAGTTCTTCGTTCAGCCTCTGTCCCCCGCCGACGGACACTGAGTCAGTTTGATTCGCTTACACATGCCTGCTATCCCATGTGCAAAGACCGACATACACCTACGGCGGTTTGTGCAGGAGAGCCAACCTGCCACGGTGGATGGTCGCAAGAGGTTAAGGCCCCCATTCAAACTGGTGCAACTTGTCATGTGATTTGACAGTTTAAAAATCGCACGACAAGTCGCACCCTATTTGTGCCTATGGAACCATTCAAATCGGTGTGATTCCGATTTGCACCAATTTGAAAAACGTTCCAGCGCTATTTCATGTGCGACTTGTATAGACATCTGTGAATGAAGTCGCACAGATATTGGCAAGCCGCACATGAAGTCAAAGATGCATTCAGTGGAAGCGGCTACTAAAACAACTTCTTAAAGTACCTAAACATTGGTTGTAAACCACAACTGTGTGGCATGTGAAAAAAAACACCTGCAAGGCAATGCCATAATGTGCTAGTATGCATTGCATACTAGCATATTATGAAATACCTTGCAAGAAAGCCCTCCACCATAGCCCCCAACTGTTTATGATTTCGAGGGATTGTCCCTGATTTGGAGCAATGTCCCTCAAAAAGTGTTTTCCCGTGCTAAACCTTTCATCTGATTTCTAAATTGCTGCATTTTTAAATTCCAGAAGCCAATATAAAAGAATAATAGTGTAAAAAAAAAAGCACTTGTGGGTTTAACTAATCTATGTTTTTCTGTACAATTCTCCTTTTAAGGGGGCGTGACCAGGGGTGTGTCCTATGCCTGCATACTTTTGCTGATAGGTGTCCCTCATTGCCATCGCAAAAAGTTGGGAGGTATGCCTCCGGTGCTGTACGGTCACCGCTGAGATGGCTGACATGTCGTCATTTCCCCCCCTGTTTGACTTCCGGGTTTGCGCGCTTCGGTTATGTGATTGTCCGGAGTCGCAATGATGTCACTGCCACGCATGCGCGGGGAGCCCTCAGTTCTAGTGTGCAGTTTTGAAGGTCTGGCAAGGTATGGTGAATATCTCTTAAATGGTGTAGTTTAGGAGATATTCATTTTACCTACAAGAAAGCCTTATTATTATAGGCTTACCTGTAGGTAAAAATGACCGGGGGGAATACAACCGCTTTAACCCTTTCCACTCAGAACAAAACAGCTCCTATATTTCCTACACTCCCAGGTTGGTTTGTAACAACTTGGATCTGTATCTGTTATCAGCAAAACAGACACAAGTGCAGGTATGTTTATTATTGCCTGAGGTGGCAGTTACATAAAAACTATCATGTATATGCAGAGTGCAGAATTTAACCAGTTAGATTCCAGATTCATTTTCACATATCAGCTATGGGACCTACCAATTTGACACTAGCTTTTCTTTGATAGTATTGTATTCAAATTATTCTTTTTTTATTATTATTAGATATATTGGATATAGAAACGTATATTTGATATTTTTAAGGGCAAAAAAAAAGTACATAGTTTTAGTTAATTTTTCGTAGTGTTCATTTTTTTTTTTAATTAACAAGAATATTTATATTTTAAACATTTAACACATAAACATTAAAGGGGTTTTAACCACTTGCTTACAGGGCACTTAAACACCTTCCTGCCCAGACCAATTTTCAGCTTTCGGTGCTCTCACAATTTGAATGACAATTACTCAGTCATGCAACACTGTACCCAAATGAATTTTTTGTCCTTTTTTTCCCACAAATAGAGCTTTCTTTTGGTGGTATTTGATCACCTCTGGGGTTTTTATTTTTTGCGCTATAAATGAAAAAAGACCGAAAATTTTGAAAAAAAACGCATATTTCTTTGTTTCTGTGACAGAATTATGCAAATTATTAATTTTTCTTCATAAATTTTGGTCACAATTTATACTGCTACATATCTTTGGTAAAAATAACCCAAATTAGTGAATATTATTTGGTCTTTGTGAAAGTTAGAGAGTCTACAAGCTGTGGTGCGAATCGCACAAAATTGATCACATCTGATGTACTGGTGGCCTATCTCGCTTCTTGTGACCCGAACAAGTCAGGAAAGTACAAATACCCCCCAAATGACCCCTTTTTGGAAAGTAGACATTCCAAGGTATTTAGTAAGAGGCATGGTGAGCTTTTTGATGTTGTCATTTTTTTCCCACAATTCTTTGCAAAATTAAGATTTTTCATTTTTTTTTTTTTTCTCCACAAAATTGTCATTGTAATAGGTTATTTCTCTCACGTGGCATGTGTATACCACAAATGACACCCCCCAAAAAATTCTGCTACTCCTCCTGAGTATTACAATACCACATGTGTGGGACTTTTTCACAGCCTGGCCACATAGAGAGGCCCAACATGCAGGTAGCGCCATCATGTGTTCTAGGAACATAAGTTACACATCTAACTTGTTGACTATTTATTACACTTTTGAAGCACCAGGACAATGACACGTGACACTGATGACAGATGGCACTGATACGTGGCAATGATGACAGGTGGCACTGATGACAGATGGCACTAATATGTGGCACTGATGACAGATGGCACTAATATGTGGCACTGATGACGCGTGGCACTTATACGTGGCACTGATGACACGTGGCACTAATACGTGGCACTGATGACACGTGGCACTGAAACGTGGCACCGATGACAGATGGCACTAATACGTGGCACTAATATGTGCCACCGATGACAGATGGCACTAATACATGGCACCGATGACGCGTGACACTGATGACAGATGGCACTGATAAGTGGCATTGATGACACGTGACACTGACAACAGATGGCACGTGACACTGACAGGTGGCACTGATGACAAATGGCACTGATACGTGGCACTGATGACAGATGGCACTATGTGGCACTGATGACACGTGGCACTGACGGCAGGTGGCACTGACGGCAGGTGGCACTGGGGGCAGGTGGCACTGGGGGCAGGTGGCACTGGGGGCAGGTGGCACTGGGGGCAGGTGGCACTGACGGCAGGTGGCACTGGGGTGGATGGCACTGGGGGCAGGTAGCACTGGGGTGGATGGCACTGGGGGCAGGTAGCACTGGGGTGGATGGCACTGGGGGCAGGTAGCACTGGGGTGGATGGCACTAGGGGCAGGTAGCACTGGGGTGGATGGCACTAGGGGCAGGTAGCACTGGGGTGGATGGCACTGGGGGCAGGTAGCACTGGGGTGGATGGCACTGGGGGCAGGTAGCACTGGGGTGGATGGCACTGGGGCAGATAGCACTGCTGGGGGCGGATGGCACTGCTGGGGGCGGATGGCACTGCTGGGGGCGGATGGCACTTTTTATTTCATTTTTTTAATTTTTTTTTTTTCCAGAATCAGAACGGCTGCCGCTGCAGCCGTTCATCTCTCCCCTCTCGCACTGTCTGTGCGAGGAAGGAGAGCGGCGCTGCGAGATGATCTCATATGTTTACATATGAGATCATCTCCCATTGGACACGCCGATCACGCTGTAAACGGCCGCTGTGATTGGCCGTTTACAGCGATCTGTGTTTGCCTGTCCCCGGGGGACACGGCGAACACAGAACTTCCGCGATGCGCGCCCGCGGCGGCGCGCATTGCGGAAGTAAACATCAGGCCGTCCAGGGACGACCGCCCGAACGAACGCGCCTGCTCTACGGCCGTAATTCGGCTATAGGGCGGGCGCGAGGAGGTTAAAGTTTTATGTTTTTTCAACTGTTTTCATTCTGTGCATTAAGGTGAAAAACCTTCTGTGCTTCAGCTGCCCCCAGAGACCCCCATTTTTCTTACCTGAGGCCGATCATTCCAGCGATGTTTATGAGCCTAGTGACTACAGCCGCTGCCTCGGGTCCTCATTGGATAGATTGATAGCAGCGGGAGCCATTGACTCCCGTTGCTGTCAATCAAATCCAGTGAAATGAAAGTGGGGGGCGGAGTCCTGCTGTCTGTGTCAATGAACGCAGCAGTGGGACTCGTGAGCACACCCATGCAGGTGCCTCCAGGGAAAGCAGCTCTCCATGGGGGCACCCAATGAAGTGGAGCCAGGAATAACGCCGGGGCACCTGAAAAAAGGAGGATCGGGGCCCCTCTGTGTAAAACCCTTGCACAGCGCAGGTAAGAATACCATGATTGTTATAAAAGTAAAAAGAAAAAAAAAAAAACCTTAAAACAACCACTTTAAAGTATAATTAAAGAGGAAGTAAACCCTCTCTAATTAAAAAGAAACAAAAACAAAAAAAACCCTGTAGAATAAAGGCATAATGAGCTAGTATGCATAGCATACTAGCTCATTATGAATTACTTACCTGAGATCTAAGTCCCCGAAGCGACCCTCATCCACATCCTCCGTCGCCGGCATGATACCTGAAGTGACTTCTGGGTATTGCTGCTCCGGCGCTGTGATTGGCCAGAGCAGCGATGACGTCACCTTGGCGCATGCGTGCGGGAGCCATCAGATATCGATGCCCATTTATTTCCTTAACCGTGTAGGTTAAGGAGATATTTCTTGCACGTACAGGTAGGCCTTAATCTAGGTTTACCTGTAGGTTAAAGTGGTCTGTAAGAGTTTACAACCCCTTTAAAGGTAAAACTTTTTATTTTTTTTGGATAGAGAGGAATAGAATCAGAACATGTCAGTTTTTATTGCTGTC
This sequence comes from Lithobates pipiens, assembly GCF_037356315.1. Lineage (NCBI taxonomy): Eukaryota > Metazoa > Chordata > Amphibia > Anura > Ranidae > Lithobates > Lithobates pipiens. The sequence continues at coordinate 217,188,755 of NW_027507790.1, forward strand.
TTTGCCCCCGATAAGCAGATTCACCCTGTTCTATCCAAAATGGTAAAAAAACGTTTTTCCTATAGTTCTACTTTAAAAAAAACAAAAACGTGATGTGAAAAAGCCAAGGACAGCAGGGAGATGAAGTGATAAAGACTAGTTAGGCATAACAAGGCTTGAATAGGAAAGGCAATTTGTATGCCAGATTTCTGAGGACCCCCATGGTGGATTCAAACGCTCAACCTACATGCTGCGCCACCAGCGGTGTTTTAAAGAAATAAGCCCATATAAAACCCAGCTGGTACCGCAGCATGTAAGGAAAGACAATTTATAAAAAATATATATTTTTTTCTATTTTAAGGTTTGCTTCAGAAATTCCTGTTTAAAAATGAAAAAAAAAAGAAAGATTCTTTTTATTATACAGGATTTATATAGCGCCAGCAGTTTGCGCATCGCTTTACAATATTTACAATATGAGGGCAGACAGTACAGTTACAATACAATACAATACAATTCAATACAGGAGGGAAAAGAGGACCCTGCTCGTTAGAGCTTACAATCTAGAAGGGAGGGCCAAGTGGAACAGAAAGGTAATAACTATGGGGGATGAACTGATGGAGAAAATGAAAATACAGTTGTTAGGAGTGGGTAGAGTAGGCTTCTCTGAAGAGGAGGGTTTTCGGGGATCATTTAAAAGCTAATAGAGTTGGAGATAATCAGACAGATTGGGGAAAGGAGTTCCATAGGATTGGAGAGGCTCTGGAAAAGTCCCGGAGGTGAGCATGGCAGGAAGTGACAAGGGAGCTAGAGAGCAGGAGGTCTTTAGCGGAACAAAGAGGACAATTAGGTTGGTATTTAGAGACTAGACTAGTGATGCAATTTGCTGTTTTGAGAACCCAAGCTAGCAGCAGTGCATCAGTGTTTGCCAATCAGTGCCTAAATAGTTGCTAATAGCAGTTCTGGTACATCTTAGCCATCAAACTTCTGGCAGGACCCAGCCGCTAGATATGTGGGTGTGGGCTAAGTAAAGAAGGACTACAGTATATAGGAATTACGTCCTAAATTCTTAACTGGCTTATATTATAATTTCAGTATTTCTTTTATTACATCAGGGGACATAGAGCCGTAGTACTTACTACGTGGATTATATTGGCTTATCAGGTGCTGGACACTGGCACGCCCCTTAAGGCGTGAACTTCCCCCATATAACCCCTCCACTACTGGGAGTCCTCAGTTTTTTCGCCAGTGTCTAAGGTGTTGGGCGCGTATAAGGATGTGGGTACTGAGCTCCACGGGCAGTAATCCTTTGATGCGAGCCAGCCATCCTGACCGGATCCGTTCTGATGTCTCCGTAATGGACTAAATGAACGGTACCCGGGCCTTGTCATCCAAAGACGCAAGGTTTTGCTTGCGAATGCTTTTAATGCTTTTTTAAGTTGGGCCCTGGGAACCAGTACTTTTTGGTAGTAAGGCCAATAAAAGTTTACTGGCAGGGTCTTCTCGCAGGTCCAGGATTGCGGGATTACCTGAGAGTACCCCTGTTCCTGAAGGCTTCCTTTCTGGGTCTCTGAGCCTACTGTGAAGGGCGAAGATTGGGCTTTTTATCTCTGATAAAGCCCTATGGCAAGGAAAGGTAGGGCAGATTTTCTGCAAGGAATCTCTCTTTCCATGTATTTATGTTGTCATGTCATGTCTATGTGTCACCATTGGAGGCTGCATTGAGCACTCACCATTCTGACGCTGGAAACAGCAGAAGCTTTCTCTCTCCTCTCCGTTAAAGTCAGCTCAGACCCGCAGGTTTGAAGGGGGGTCTGATCACTTCCTGGGCCCCCAGAGTGGCGGTTTTTGTTCCTTTGGATGGCAGTCCGCTGCCTCTTTTTTCTTAATAAAAAAAGTTTTGTTTTTGGGGCAAATCGCAGCCGTTTTAAACCCCCCCCCGCTGTGGGATGCTATGTTGCCGGCACTCATACACTTCCCTAGTTGAAAGGGGAAGGGGGGCATTTTCACGTGGGGGGGCCGTGGCTAAATGGCGTCAGATGCCAGCCCCACGTGGGGGAAGTATTTTAACCACTTTCAGACCGGACCATTTTGCTGGTAAATGACCAGAGGTCTTTTTACACTTTGGCACTGCGCTGCTTTAACTGGTAATTGCGCGGTCATGCAATGTTGTACCCAAACAAAATTTGCGTCCTTTTCTTCCCACAAATAGAGCTTTCTTTTGATGGTATTTGATTGCCTCTGCGATTTTTATTTTTTGCGATATAAACGTAAAAAGACCGCAAATTTTGAAAAAAAATGATATTTTCTACTTTTTGTTATTAGAAAAATCCAATAAACTCAATTTTAGTCATACATTTAGGCCAAAATGTATTCAGCCACATGTCTTTGGTAAAAAAAAAGTCAATAATTGTATATTTATTGGTTTGCGCAAAAGTTGTCACATCTACAAACTAAGGTACGTTTTCTGGAATTTACGCAGCTTTTAGTTTACGACTGCCTATCTCATTTCTTGAGGTGCTAAAATGACAGGGCAGTACAAAACCCCCCCAAATGACCCCATTTTGGAAAGTAGACCCCCTAAGGAAATTGATAAGAGGCATGTTGAGCCCATTGAATATTTTATTTTTTTGCCTCAAGCGATTGAATAATGACAAAAAAAAAATTTTTTTTTTTTTTTTACACAAAGTTGTCACTAAATGATATATTGCTCACACATGCTATGGGCGTATGTGAAATGACACCCCAAAATAAATTCTGCTGCTTCTCCTGAGTACGGGGATACCACATATGTGGGACTTTTTGGGAGCCTAGCCGCGTACAGGGCCCCGAAAACCAAGCACCGCCTTCAGGCTTTCTAAGGGCGTAAATTTTTGATTTCACGCCTCACTACCTATTACAGTTTTGAAGGCCATAAAATGCCAAGATGGCACAAAACCCCCACAAATGACCCCATTTTAGAAAGTAGACACCCCAAGCTATTTGCTGAGAGGCATGTTGAGTCCATGGAATATTTTATATTTTGCCACAAGTTGCGGGAAAATTACAAACTTTTTTTTTTTTTCACAAAGTTGTCACTAAATGATATATTGCTTATGCATGCCATGGGCATATGTGAAATGACACCCCAAAATAAATTCTGCTGCTTCTCCTGAGTACGGGGATACCACATATGTGGGACTTTTTGGGAGCCTAGCCGCGTACGGGGCCCCGAAAACCAAGCACCGCCTTCAGGCTTTCTAAGGGCGTAATTTTTTGAGTTCACTTCTCACTACCTATTACAGTTTTGAAGGCCATAAAATGCCAAGATGGCACAAAACCCCCACAAATGACCCCATTTTAGAAAGTAGACACCCCAAGCTATTTGCTGAGAGGCATGTTGAGTCCATGGAATATTTTATATTTTGCCACAAGTTGCGGGAAAATTACAAACTTTTTTTTTTTTTCACAAAGTTGTCACTAAATGATATATTGCTCACGCATGCCATGGGCATATGTGAAATGACACCCCAAAATAAATTCTGCTGCTTCTCCTGAGTACGGGGATACCACATATGTGGGACTTTTTGGGAGCCTAGCCGCGTACGGGGCCCCAAAAACCAAGCACCGCCTTCAGGCTTTCTAAGGGCGTTACAGTTTTGAAGGCCATAAAATGCCAAGATGGCACAAACCCCCCCCCCCCAAATGACCCCATTTTAGAAAGTAGACACCCCTAAATTTAGGGGTATACTAGTGAGACTAGGTAATAAATGGCGGGTGCCCTGAAACTATAAAAAAATAACTAACCAACCAGCGTCACCTGTAACAGTTATATGGTGATCACTGGTGAAAGGGTTAACTAGGGGGCAATCAGGGGGCTTTATGCGGTAGTATATGGGGGTCCCTGGCGCTATAAAAAGCTGCGGCGAACCTAAATACCTACCTGCCTAACTAGCGTCACCTGTGACACTAATACAGCGATCAGAAAAACGATCGCTTATTAGGCTGGGTTCACACTGGAGCGATGCGGGAACGCCACGAATGCGCGGCGGGTTCCCGCATCGCATGCCTCCCGGCGGCAGTTCACACTGCCCTATGCGAACTGCTGGGAGTGTCAGTGAAATGTTAATGACACCCCCAGATCAGTTCGCATATCGCAGTGCGATCTGCAAACTTGGATCGCATGGTGTGAACACCCATGCGATCCGATTCTGCTGCGGACCAAAAAAAGGGTCCCGTGCGAGTTTGCGGCGGGTGCGGCGGGTGCGACACGAATTCAGCCATACTATCTGTATAGCTGAACTCGAATCGCACAGAGATCGGATGTGATTTGCACTGCAGTGCGGTGCGAATCACATCCGTTCTCATAAACCGCTGCAATGTGAACCCAGCCTTAGTGACACTGGCGACGGGGGGTGATCACGGGGTTAAACCTTTATTGGGGGGGTTAGGGGGGTACCTTAGAACTAAAGGGGGCTAACCCTAACTGCCCTAACAGTTATTAGTCACAAATGACACCTGCCGGGTGATCAGGGGGTTAAACCTTTATTAGGTAATAAATGGCGGGTGCCCTGAAACTATAAAAAAATAACTAACCAACCAGCGTCACCTGTAACAGTTATATGGTGATCACTGGTGAAAGGGTTAACTAGGGGGCAATCAGGGGGCTTTATGCGGTAGTATATGGGGGTCCCTAGCGCTATAAAAAGCTGCGGCGAACCTAAATACCTACCTGCCTAACTAGCGTCACCTGTGACACTAATACGGCGATCAGAAAAATGATCGCTTATTAGGCTGGGTTCACACTGGAGCGATGCGGAAACGCCGCGAATCCGCGGCGGGTTCCCGCATCGCATGCCTCCCGGCGGCAGTTCACACTGCCCTATGCGAACTGCTGGGAGTGTCAGTGAAATGTTACTGACACCCCCAGATCAGTTCGCATATCGCAGTGCGATCTGCAAACTCGGATCGCATGGTGTGAACACCCATGCGATCCGATTCTGCTGCGGGCCAAAAAAAGGGTCCCGTGCGAATTTGCGGCGGGTGCGGCGGGTGTGGCGGGTGCGGCGGGTGCGGCGAATGGCTGAACTCGAATCGCACAGAGATCGGATGTGATTTGCACTGCAGTGCGGTGCGAATCACATTCGTTCTCATAAACCGCTGCAATGTGAACCCAGCCTTAGTGACACTGGCGACGGGGGGTGATCACGGGGTTAAACCTTTATTGGGGGGGTTAGGGGGGTACATTAGAACTAAAGGGGGCTAACCCTAACTGCCCTAACAGTTATTACAGTCACAAATGACACCAATGCAAAAAAAAAAAAAAAAAAATGACATTGGTGTCACTGTGACTGGGGGGCAGGGGTAATTGGGGGGGTGATCGGGGGGTAAAGGGGGGGTGTGAGTGTGCCTGGCATGTTCTACTGTGTGTGGGATGTGTTGGTGCAACTCACTGATCCGCTCTCCTCCGTGTCGGAACGAAAAATACCGACACGGAGGAGAGAATACATCACTTCCTCTCCTGTGTTTACATTACAGGAGAGGAAGTGATGTCACCGGGGATTTCCATTCGTCGGGAGCGATCGCGAGGGGGTGGCCATGAATGAATGGCCGTCCCCTCGTCCGGGATCGCTCCCGAACGAAAACCGACCGCCGCAGGCACCGGGCGGGGGCCCGATCGGGCCCCCGACCCGCGGGAGGCAAAGGACGTACATGTATGTGCTTATGCCTGCCCGTGCCATTCTGCCGACGTACATCGGCGTGCGGCGGTCGGCAACTGGTTAAGCTACACAGGCAGAGCTGCAGTCTGGCGGTGGAGGGTCAGAGCAGAGTGATTTTTGGTCAGGTTTAGTGACACAGGCATCTCCTCTTTGATTGACAACATTGTACTGTATAGCTAGGACTAATAGCAGTTATTGTACTATACTATAGCCTAGCAAGTGTTACATTCTTTTGCTGGTAGTGCCTCTGCTTTATACTCTAAGCTATAAGTGGCAAGGGGGCCAGGAACTCCTCTAAGGATTCTAGGGGGTCACAACAAACTAAGACCCTGTCCAAAAGAATGTCTTCCTCTTCGGAGAGTTTTGCAGCCGGTCAGATTGAGCCGTCGGGGGCAGCTATTATTGCAGTCGCTCAAGACGCTTCAGCCCCTGAGTATGTCACACGTGAAGTGTTGTCCTCTACTATTGCTGGCTTAGAGAAAAAGCTTGATGCGATTTTATCCCTTCAGAGCGGGGTTAAACGCAGTAGATCCCCTTCAAGTGCTCAAGATCCTCCTCCTGGAGGTTCAGGTTGCCGGGGATAAGGCAGATCTTCCTAAAGATATAGAAGATACTGGCTTATCCTTCTGAGGATCCTAACACTGAAGGAGTATTGCCGCAAGAGATCTTGCTTGTGCAAGCTCTCACTGGGTTGGTTCGGTCAACCTTTTTGCTACCTGAAGCGCAGACTTCTGATGATCCCATCTCTAAGTTAGGATCATTAAATCCTCCTACGGCTTGAGATGCTTTCCCTATCCATGTGTGGGTAAGAAAGCTTATGTATGCAGAGTGGAAGCATCCGAATAAGCAGTTTTATCCTCCTAAGAGGTTTGCCAAACTATCCTATGGAAGAGGATTTCTATAAGAAATGTGGAGTCCCAGCGGTTGATGCTGCGATTACCTCCATAAATAAGAATCTCACATGTCCGGTTGATAATGCATGCTCGCTCGTGTGGGGGGAAGGCTCCTGCAATTTTCAAAGATTTGGCAGGAGCAATGTCAGGACAAATGGGTGGCTTCTGCAGTGTCTCTAGGTTACAAACTAGAGTTCAGAGTTTTGTCATCTGCTACTTCCGCGTCTTCTTTGCAGGATCAGGCAGGAACAAAGGGAGGTGATTCTCGTGGCCCAGAAGGCCTTGGTTTGCCGAGATCATAAGGATGGTAGTAGGAGTTCCCTGGACTCTGCCATTACGTCCGGACCTTCTTTCGCAGGTTGTGGTATTCCATCCTACCTTACAGGCACTAAATTTGATGGTCTGGCTATTGAGACCCACATCCTAAGGGGTCGTGGGTTACCGTATATACTCGAGTATAGGCCGACCCGAATATAAGCCGAGGCCCCCAATTTACCCCCAAAAAAACTGGCAAACTTATTGACTCGTGTATAAGCCGAGGGTAAGACATGCCTGTCCATCCCTGTGTGTGTGTCCGTCCATCCCTGTGTGTCCGTCCATCCCTGTGTGTCCGTCCATCCCTGTGTGTCCGTCCATCCATCCCTGTGTGTGTGTGTCTCCATCCATCCATCCATCCCTGTGTGTGTGTGTGTGTGTGTGTGTGTGTGTGTGTGTGTGTGTGTGTGTGTGTGTGTGTGTGTCCAGCCTACCTGTGTCCTGAGCCTTTGTCCCGAGCCTCCGTCCCGTGCCGAGCCTCCTTGCCTCCGTGCCTCGCCGCCGTGCCTCGCCGCCATGCCTTGCCTCCGGTCCCGTCCCGTCCCGTCCCGTGCCGTGCCGTCCTGTGCCTTGCCTCCGTCCCGTGCCCTCTTCGTTCGTCGGCGGCCATTGTAAAATTCAAAAGCTGCGCCGCCGCCTTCGCCTGTGATAGGCGGAACACTGAATTTCCCAGCAGCCTGTGTTCCGCCTATCACAGACGTCGTATCATCCTCGTCCGTAGTACGAGGATGATACGAAGTCCGTGATAGGCGGAACACAGGCTGCTGGGAAATTCAGTGTTCCGCCTATCACAGGCGAAGGGGGAGCCGGAGGCGCGGCTTTTGAATCAGAATGGCCGCTGTCTGTCTGCTCGACACGCTGATCGAGCGGGCAGACAGCGATGACTCGAGTATAAGCCGAGGGGGGCACTTTCAGCCTCAAAAAAGAGGCTGAAAATCTCGGCTTATACTCGAGTATATACGGTATCTCCTTCAGTCATAGCTACCTTGATTAATTCTGGGAAGCCAGCTTGCAGGATCATCTACTATAGAGTCTGGAAGGCATATGTTGTGTGGTGCGGATCCAGGGGTTGGCACCCCAGGAAATATGTTATAGGTAGATTCCTTGAATGCCTACAGATGGGATTAGAGATGAATCTGGCCTTGAATACCATCAAGGGCCAGATCTTGGCCTTGTCTGTGTTCTTTCAACGGCCTTTAGCTTCTCATTCTTTAGTGTGTAGCTTTGTGCAGGGGGTAACATGGATCAGTCCTCCGATCAAGACACCCCTAAATCCTTGGGATTTGAACTTGGTCCTGTCAGCTTTACAAAAGCAGCCCTTTGAACCTTTACGGAAGATTCCCTTGGTTCTGTTGACCAGAAATATAGTATTTCTGGTTGCCATTTCTTCTGCCAGAAGAGTTTCTGAACTAGCAGCTCTATCTTGTAAGGAGCCATATCTGATTATGCATAGGGATAAGGTGGTTTTACGCCCTCATCCTGAATTCCTGCCAAAGGGCATGACAGGGTTTCACTTAAACCAAGATATTGTTCTTCCTTCATTCTTCCCAGAGCCTCAATCTAGGGAAGAGAGGTTGCTACATTCCCTGGATGTAGTAAGGGCGGTCAGAGTGTATTTAAAAGCGACCGCTCAGGTTTGTAACACATATATATTTTTTTTCTGCCAGATGGTCCAAAGAGAGGACAGGCAGCATCTAGATCCACTATTGCCAAGTGGATTCCTCAAGTCATTGTGCAGGCTTATGGTTTAAAGAGGAAGATTCCTCCTTTTCATAATAAGGCACACTCTACCAGGGCGATTAGTACCTCCTGGGTGGTGCATCATCAGGCCCCTGCGGCTCAGATCTGTAAAGCCGCAACATGGTCTTCAGTTCATACATTTACCAGATTTTATCAAATCAATGTTAGGGGTCAGGAGGATTCTGCCTTTGGGCGCAGCATACTGCAGGCTGCAGTATAAGTTCCCTGACTTCCTTCTTTTTTTTTTTTTGTGTCTCCCCCACCTTCAGTTGCCATTGCTATGGGACATCCCACGTAGTAAGTACTATGGCTCTGTGTCCCCTGATGTAAGAAAAGAAAATAGGATTTTTAAAACATCTTTTTGAATAAATATTGGAGTTTTTATTGAGGTGGCTATAGTGGTCTGCATAGATAAATTTATGCCAAAAATAAATATTTGGAAGTGAAAGCAGGTATAAATGTGAAAGTCTGTATAAATATGTAAATCGCTTTAAGGAAAAATAGAATTTTTAAAACAGCTTACCTGTAAAATCCTTTTCTTTGATGTACATCAGGGGACGCAACACCATGGTTACTGCAATCAGCCCAAATGGGGATAAAAAAGTTCCCCATTGGGCAGTTTGAATCTACAACCCATAGACACCTAAGGACAGAAAGTGCAATGTCCACATCTGTGGATCCCTTTTTCCTGGGTACCCTGCCCACGAGTAGGAACATAATAGCTATTGGTGAGTTTATTACGTAGAGATGCAGCACATTTGAAAACAATCTCGGGGCGATCACAGATGTATTTCTTGAGAGTTGGATCGTCATGTAAGATGTAACAATGTTTGGCCAAGACATCTCTCAGTTGGTGATAAGAGTATTGAGTAATGAATTTTACCGTTGGGTTCAGGTCAGATTTGGTCTTAGTTTTGTAAAGTAATGCATTTCTAGATTGCTGGAGTTCTTTGTTAAATGCCTTGCATAAGAGCGATTTTGAATAGCTACACAGTAGGAGTAATTTCCTCAACAAGTCTACATGGTATTTGAAATCAATGTCACAAGTACAATTTCTTTTTCTCAGTCTAATGTATTGGGCATAAGGGATGCTGCAGATGAGTGTAGTAGGGTGTGCACTTGAGGCATGCAGGATGGTGTTTCCGGCAGTCTCTTTGCGATAGATTGTGGTGTCACGATCTTTGAAAATTAGGAGATCAAGAAACAAACTTTTACGCGGGTCACTATTCACAGTAAATTTAAGATTATATGTATTGTTAAGGAGGTCCACAAAGCTATCCAATGCTTGTTGTGTACTGGTCCACACAATGAATATATCATCGATATACCTAAGCCACACCAGTGCATGGCTGATGTGGCTGGCTAATGCCTCGTTAGTTACATAAAGTGTAGCGCTAAAACTATCAATTTAGTGACCTAACTAAGTTAGTGTCAAAAAAGCAAAATGTGCAAAAAATATAAAATATAGTAATTAATCTATAATATCAAATGTGTATCATGCACAGTTCGTGATGATGTGGCTACTGTAGTGAAACACTAAACTCATATACTGCACTTATCTGTGCCCAAACATATTGACATCAAACCAAAAACATAGGGTAAAAAGAAATAAAAATAAAAAATGTGCAAAAAGTCCTTTTCTGTGCCAAAAAGGTCCCAAGTGTTGAACCAAATGCTGAAAGATGAATAGACCACCAGATCCGGGGATGCAACCTGTAACAACCAACGTGACAACACCACCACCTCTGCAGATGTAGGCTTACCAGATAGTTCGGACCCACAAGAACATACGTTCTGTGAGTCACACACGCTGTATAATATCGGCAGACAACTCTGGCTTCTGGCATTACGTCCCCAAATTTTTGGAAGATCCCTTTCCAGACAGAGATGTAAATGTCAGATTCCAATTCATGGCAAAGTAGAATAAAGAGATAGAACCATATAGCGTAATTCCATATAACCAGTATTCTTCATTAAAAAAGTGTTATCACACTTACATTTTAAAAGTAATTTCAAGCGCTTTGCAAATCAAAAGTGGTGGCAATGGAATCCTCCCAATGCGTATCATCTCAATAGACTTCATCTGGGGTGTATCTCCACTGCAGCCTTACTCACATTTATAGAAAATTTAGTCCCAATGACGAGAATGCATCTCTCAGTTTCACCGCAATGAACTCCCAGTTAGCGTAAAAATGGCCAATAGGCGTGCGTCCCACACCTCTGTTTGACAGCCTGGGATGCGTTCCAACTGAGAGCTTCTGGTTCCTCCAAGGTGGAGGGCCGGTCTGCACTGCAAGCCTCGATGTGAAAGGCATTCCACTCCTCTATTTCACATTGGAGAATGCGTTCCAACGGCGTGCTTCTGGTTCTTCCAAAACGGAGCACCGGTTTGCACTCCAAGCCTCAGTATGGAATCGAGGCTTGCATTGCGGTAAACCCTCCATGTACGGCCAAACAGAGTGGACCTAACACTTCTCAGAATAAAAATGTATATAACCAGACACAGACTGCCCAAAGGCAGTCAGCATTAGGGCCATTATCGAAAGTTTGCAAAAGTCCCTGGCTGTCCATAAAGACTGACAAATACATTGCCCAAAAATTTTTATATAAAAAGTGAAAAAATGAAAATGAAAAATATAAAAAATAAATGAAACAGACGAATTACATCTTTAGCTGAAAAAAGAAAAACACCACAATAAATCATTATATAGATCAAAATGTAAGACCTTATCGGGATTAATATGATCAAATTGAATATTCAAACACTGGATCATAAATTATACGGTCCAGTGCTGCAAATTGCCCAACATTCAATCAAGATGGATTCTTAAAGGTGCCTTACATTAAAATTGTAAATACATAAAAATATACAAACTTTTTTATAAGAAATGTATATTAAAAAATCATAAAAAAAAAAAACTCCACGACATACACCTTAAGACTCATTAATGAAAGCATTAATGTCCCACTCCACGTTCATACCGAACGGGGAGTGGGACTGAAGCTCATAAATCCAGAAAGTCTCTAAACGAGACACCCCTCTGGTCATAGCACCCCCTCTCCAGAGGGGAACATATTTATCTATAGCAATGAATTGCGTTCCTTTTGGATTGCTATTGTGGAATCCCTTGTAATGTCTAGGGACACTATGTTTAGAATCTCTGCTCTTGATTAGAGCAATATGTTCACCCACTCTCACAGAGAACATCCTTATTGTGCGACCCACATATTGTTTGTCGCAGGGGCAAGTAATCAAGTATACAACATATTTGGTACTACATGTACAAAATGCTTTGATCGTGTACTTCTTTTGAGTTAGTTGATATAAGTTCAACTGTCTTGCGTTTCCCCAACACATTATGATGGCACACCTCACATTTCTTGCATGGAAAAAAAACGGTTAAATTGTGAAAAAAAGAGGGGTGAACCGACGGATTTATAATGTTTGGCGCTATACGGTTTTGTAAAGATGGTGCTCCCTTAAAAAGTATCTTAGCCTGCTCCGGCAGTGAAGTGCCAAGAATTGTATAATTTTTGAGCACATTCCAGTGTCTGTTCAAAATTGTTTTAATTTGCTTATGTTGTATTGAAAATTATGTTAGCATAGCCCATTTAAAATGTTTGTCTGGTTCTCGTTTTGGTTTGGCCACCAAAAGACACTCTCTATCTACATTGGTCACCTTTTGTAATTCCAGGTCCAAAGTTTTGATGTCATATCCTTTGTCAAGAAATCTCTGCTTCATAATTCCGGCCTGTGTGGTAAATTTATCCGTGTCAGTACAATTTCTTCTAAGCCTGAGAAATTGACTGCGTGGAACTGAGTTCAGCCATGATTTCTGATGGCAGCTATCTATAGAGATAAAACCGTTACGGTCCGTGGGCTTAAAATAGGTTTTAAACTTAAATCCCTTATCAACTATTTCAATCTCTAAGTCAAGAAAATTGATTTTACTTGTACTTGCCTCATATGACAATACAATTCCCCTATCATTGGAATTTAGATAATCAAAACATTTTTTTTTAGAGAATCTGCAGTGCCACTCCATAGGAGGAGGATTTAGTTGATGTACCTGGCCCACAGAACTAGACACGAATTCTGTTGGGCAAGAATAATCTTCCTGGAGGGACATGCGAGTCTTTGTGTATCTTTGTGAGTAGAACGTAGCTGTGCGGGGGAATTTAGTATAAAGATATGCATAGGTATCTCGATCGATAAGTCCTGTAAGGAAGGCATCGCCTATCAAGGATTTGTATTCATTTATAAAGCGTTTAGTAGAGATAATCGCAATTCTGCAATACCAGGGCTGGTTCGCAAGAATGTCCATGCACATGTTTATTGGTAACTAATTGTTGGACACATAAGTTCTTAGCCCACGTACACACGGTCGGAGATTTTGCCAACCAAATCCGTCGGATTTTGCCCGTCGGATTTAGTCCGACGGATTGTGTCCGAAACGGTTGCATACACACGGTCGGGCCAAGTTGGCGAAAAATCCGATCTTTCAGAACGTGATGACGTAATTTCGTTACGATGGGACTACATTCAGGCTAGTAGCCAATAGCTTTGATGTAGGAATTTGATCTGAGCATGCGTGGCACCGATGAAAATGCTCTACACATGATCGGATTAGGTCCGTCCGGCCCAGTTGGTCGGGAAATATTTCCAACATGTTGGAAAATTAGGTCGGACGGAGATTCGGACGGAATCAGTCCGATGCATACCACACACAGTCGGATTATCTGATGACACGGTCCGATAAGGCCGCGTACACACGCGGGGACTGTTCGCCCAACTTTGTCCGTCAAAGGCCGCGTACACACGCGGGGACTGTTCGGCCAACTTTGTCCGCTGAACAGTGTTTCGGTGGACAGTCCGCCCGTGTGTGGGCTTTCAGCGGACAGTTTCAGCGAACAGTCCGCTGAACAAGGTTTTTCGGAAATTCCGAAAAACTGTCCGCTGAAACTTTGTTTCAGCGAACAGTCCCCTCGTGTGTAGGCTTGTTCGTCAAACTAAGTTCCGCGCATGCTCAGAAAGGATTTACACGCCGAAAGTTATAATGCAGTGTATAGGACGTCGTATTTTTCGTCCCGTCGTACGTGCCGTTCACGTCATCGCGCACGGTTTCAGCAAACTGTTCGTTCGTCGTGTGTGGCCATGTCCGTCCATGCTAATTTTGAGCGGACTGTTTGCTGAAACTGTTTGACGGACAAAGTTGGGCGAACAGTCCCCGCGTGTGTACGCGGCCAAACAGTTTCAGCAAACAGTCCGCTCAAAATTAGCATGGACGGACATGGCCACACACGACGAACGAACAGTTTGCTGAAACCGTGCGCGATGACATGAACGGCACGTACGACGGGACGAAAAATACGACGTCCTATACAGTGCATTATAACTTTCGGCGTGTAAATCCTTTCTGAGCATGCGCGGAACTTAGTTTGACGAACAAGCCTACACACGAGGGGACTGTTCGCTGAAACAAAGTTTCAGCGGACAGTTTTTCGGAATTTCCGAAAAACCTTGTTCAGCGGACTGTTCGCTGAAACTGTCCGCTGAAAGCCCACACACGGGCGGACTGTCCGCCGAAACACTGTTCAGCGGACAAAGTTGGCCGAACAGTCCCCGCGTGTGTACGCGGCCTAAGACTCATTCCGACAGATTCTCCGACCGTGTGTACAAGGGCTTAGACATAAGATCCAAAACTAAATGCTTAATATCATTGATGGTAGCCATCAAAAAGGCCCAAATATGGGGATTGATAATGAGATTCGGAAAGTTGCTTGATTTAGGTCTGAACCTATTTACTGGTAAACTGGTATTCACTGGTTGAGGTGTTTATTTCTTATGATTGGTGCCTGGAAAGTCAATTTTTTCATTTTCTTTATTTGAACAATTGACGTTTAGGACATGGCACTGCGCTACCTTAAGCTCCCGCAGTTCCATCCTGTGCTGGTGCTTTAACTCATTCATCTATTTGCTTTATAGTTGTAACACTCTTTAGTGTGCTACTAGTGTGAGAGCAGGTAAACCATAGTTTGACTGGGGGTAAGTCATGCAGGCAGCTCTTTGGTGCTACCCCTGATTCTAGAAAGTTGGAGAACATTCTGGAGGGCGGAGGCTAGGAGGGGTGCCCTGCATGATTAAGGGAGCTTAGCCAATCCCCAGGTGATGGGCCTGGTAGGGGACTAAGTGAGCCCTTAAATATGTTTGAATCATGCCTAGGGTTGCCACCAGTCCAGGATTTATCCGGACAGTCAGACCACCTAAAACCTGGACACATTGTTTAGAATGGACTGTGGCTCCCCAAGTACCACAGTCGCAGAGTGCATAGGTGTGCACATGGGCCCCACCCCCATACATGGACAGGAGAGGAAAAAGGGCTTGATCTGCTCCTCCTGCCGCCTACCCCTCTGTCTGCCCACCCACACTCCAATCCCTTCTGTGCCTCAGGAAAGGGATGTGTGGGCTGTAAGTTTGAAGCTCAGCAACCGACAGATACATCGTGGCTGAAAGGTGTCGATGCCTGAGCCTCCATCCTCGGGTGAGTGAGATCGGCATCCATTGTCCGTGACTGAATCCTCCCTGCTCCCTCCCTTCTCTCTCCTGCCACCAAGCAAGTAAGTACACTAAGGTAAGGGGGACTCTGATGTAAGGGGGGCTTTCTGAACCCTAATTTCAGGGGGGATGCTGGGAATTCTGAAATCCCCTTATATCAGAGTTCCCCTTTACACCAGAGTCCACAGCATTGCCCCTTAAAAATAAAATGTTGCCATGTTGCCATGCCTGGCTACAGTGTTCACGTTGGGTTTGAAGAAAAGGAGGCAACCCTAGTCATGGCAGCAAGGGAGTCAGATGGAAGATGGAGTGCTGAGGGAGACTGTCAGTGGCCCTCGAGGGAGCCATGCCGGGGAGGGGCTCTGCCTTGGGCTGGGGCTCAGTTGGCTGGTCTGGAAGGATCCTTCCACAGGAGAAAAGAGGGAGAGATGAGGGTTCTCTGGTGAGGCTGGGTATTGGGTCCTTTGTAGCAGTGGAGCGATGCCACTGAAGGTAGTGCTTTTTAGGGAAGAAGCGGCTCTGGAGGGTCATAAAGGAAAGAGAAAGCTGCCTCTAAGTGCAGTGGTTACAAGATTTATTACAGGCATAATGGGATTAAAAACACTTACAAGATAGTAAGAGGTCATAGGCACATAATGATCGTCTAAATCTCCAATTACTGATGCTTTTCAGTAACCAGAAGTGACCTGATTGTAAATATCCATGAATTGACTATTTTGCCAGAACACAGGCTCCCACCAGGCAATGGACCAGCGCTGGTCCACGGCCTGGGGGTTGGGGACCCCTGCTCACTTGCTGTTGAGAACCACTCTTGCTTTTTGTGTGGAAGCAGAGATATCTCTGCAGAGTTCTGTCATGCCCACTGCTGAGGCAGAATTAGAGCTCTCCAATCATGACAGTTAGCTTTGCTGATAGCAGTGCTATAGGTCTGTATATGTGATGGGCCATTATGTATGTCCCCAAGTACATAAATAATTAAAAGTTGTATACTGAAATAGGATTTTTGATTTATATCTGGCTGATCACATTTTATTTGTCTGCAAAGACGGTACATTCACTTCATAAAATCCTGTTGCCTGAGTAATATTTATTCTAGCAGAAGACAGCTGAGAGTCACAAAGGACAGGATTATCCTATTACAGGGCATCACTCATAAAAAAGGTCACCTTATCCTATGGTAGAAACAGCCCAAATCACGGACATTTGCCCTCCATGCATTTGATAAATGCACCACTGTGGATTTCAAACAACTACAGGTATGGTATGGTTCTAATGTTCCCCCCTTTCGTTTCATGCAGAATGATTTTACTGGAAATCACAGTTCTGCTAGAAAATAGAATCGAAACCCTACAACTATGTGTTTGGCCTCCAGCAGTAAAAGTCCCTAGAGTAGGAGTCACATCTATTCATATGAACACACCCTGCACCTTCTAGAGAAATGGAAGAATAACAATATTCAGATGCCAGAGGTGTGAACTGTTATTTATTATTACACGGAAGAATGAGGAATATAATGCAAAAGGTGTTTCTTAGAAGGGGAAATAAAACCAGATGGGGAAATCCAATGAAGACCTATTAAACATCTCTCTGATACATACAACAAACAGACTGGTAGGTGTCTTTGGTGCCTATCATTTTTCCACCAAAACACAAGGACAGTTTTAGTTTGTATTTTAGCCAAAATGTGTAAGCACGCCACTGGAACCTGGAGTCCTTATATCTGTTTAGTCCTACCTTTAATATTTAGTCAAAACTAGCGCAATATGGGTTTCAGGACTTCATCCTAGACTACACATGTAGCCCTTTCAGCACCTGGATGGTGAGTTTACATGTTCTGCCCAAAATACAAACTGATACTTCATGACCCTATTTTGGATTTAAATGGGTAAATTATTTTGGTGCATCTTCAGTTCCAACCAGCCTTCCTTTTCAATATGCACTAGTTCTCTGAGCACTGTACAACCAAACCTAGAATGCCCTTTCTGTTTTTCTGTATAGTTCAAGCACTTAAAGTGGAACTTCACCCAAAAGGGGACGTTCTGCTTGTTTGCATCCTCCCCCCACTTCTTTAACAATTGGTACGTTTAGGGGGGGTACCTGGTTTTGACAGGTACCCGCTCCCACTTCCACTCGGATTCCACATTAGTGGTGCCAACCTCCCACAGCATTTTTTACTGACATAACATGGAAAATTTACTGGCAGAGCACATTTTTACTGGCAACTTGAAAAATGACAGAACACATATTAAAAAATGAATCAATATTTAAACATACATGGAAACACCGACAATACCCTAACAAGTAATTTGCCTAGTTTACACTTACAAAGTCAACATAGCATGACAAGTTTTCAGCCCCTCAATATGCACAGACAGTTGTAAAAATCACAGATTTTTACAAACTGTCCCTAAATTTACTGATGGTTGGAAACCCTGCTCCACATCTTGTGAGACTAGCAGTCAGAGGCCGCAGTGCCTCAGGTGAGCTCATATTGTAGATATACTACTATTATTCATAAAGAGCAGGTGAACATAGGTACAAGAAAAGCACTGCTGTTTACTAATGAGAAATGCAAGAAAAAAAGCTAGATCTTTCTGGTTCTTGTCTTGGCATTAAATAAGGTGGTCAGTTATAGCTTGCAGAGAAACATAGTTTCCTGGAACTCTCTAAGGCAGCTGTCAGCATGTTTGGAATGGACATTCAAGGATAGATGTAAAATTCACTGTTCTTACAAACTGTCCATAAATTTACTGAAAGTTGCCAACCCTTACCTCCCCGCTCCCATCAATTAGGAAGTTAAAAAAGAGAATGCAGACATCATAGCGCAATGTATAATATTTATTAAAAAGTGATTAAAACATAAGAGATGCACGCACATTGGCAGTTCTCTCCCCAGCACACTGGATCTACCAGCCTGGAAATAACAGAGAGCCCTGCAATGCTTCCCAGCCAATATCCCAGCAGTCTCTACGTAGTGACGTCACAGGTTCTTGTGCCAGCTAACGCATTTCATTCAGGAAACTTTGTCTGGGGTGGCAGAACCCAGCCACATCTCCATTATTTTTGTTTATATATTTCTTTGGATATTTGCATAACATCTAGGAGGTTAACCACTTAAGTAAAAGAAAATAAAACCGCGCTGAAACCCTCAAAAAAAGGGAACAATTCCTCTTTCTTACTTTATCATGCAAGAGGAAAAAGTATCAAACAAGAAAAAATAAGTATTTTCCTCAAATGAATATCCCAAAAAAAATTAATCTTAGACATAAATACAAATAGTCCAAAAATTACAAATTAATGTTTCACAGAATATAAGGCTGCTGCTCCACAGTGGGATACACACACTTAAATATAGATAGAAAATGAACAAAAGAGCTGCGCTAAATAATATAAATCAAAAAAAACTATTTATGAAGAAAAGTCAATGAAAACTTTGTTATCCAAAGAAGGAAGACGATCGCACCACAGTGATTCCACACTTCCTTATCGCTATAGTGTCCCACCACCGACAAAACAGTACGCTTACCAGATGGTAAAAGCACAAGGAGCGTTTAAAGTACCAAGCCACCGGTAGCTCCTCGCTTCCACCGAACACTTTATCCTTAATCCCTCAGGAACGAACGATCCATACACTGTAGCCGCTCCACATTCTCATAAGTAACCCAGGTTCACGTTTGGTTCGGGTATGTATCCAGTGAACGAAGAGCAGATTATTATTGATCCACGCCAAAACTCAAAGGGTTAACAGGCACATCATCACCAATTATGATTGGTTCACCGGATTCTTTATGGAGATGCTTCTTATTATACCCAAAGCGGTTGTCAACATCAATAGTCAAGGTTCCTTGATCTCCTTACAGCAATACCTTTTCAGATTTACAGTACTCCACTCAAAACAAATTCATCTAACAATAGAAGATGCCATAGGTTTGGAGACGGGCTTAAGGGCTTCAGATTTAAGCCTGAAATGTTAACAGTGGCTGATCTGGATCTCTCCTTTTCCCTGGCTGCTGCACATGGATCCTTCTCACTGTGACTCTCTTTCCACCCGATGGCATCTTCTATTGTTAGGTGAATTTGTTTTGAGTGGAGTACTGTAAATCTGAAAAGGTATTGCTGTAAGGAGATCAAGGAACCTTGACTATTGATGTTGACAACCGCTTTGGGTATAATAAGAAGCATCTCCATAAAGAATCCGGTGAACCAATCATAATAATTGGTGATGATGTGCCTGTTAACCCTTTGAGTTTTGGCGTGGATCAATAATAATCTGCTCTTCGTTCACTGGATACATATCCGAACCAAACATGAACCTGGGTTACTTATGAGAATGTGGAGCGGCTACAGTGTATGGATCGTTCGTTCCTGAGGGATTAAGGATAAAGTGTTCGGTAGAAGCGAGGAGCTGCCGGTGGCTTGGTACTTTAAGGCTGGGTTCACACTGCTGCGGGGGGAGATCCGGATGTGATTCGCACCGCACTGCAGTGCAAATCACATCCGATCTCCGTAGCAATGCGAGTTCAGCCATACAGATAGTATGGCTGAATTTGCATCGCTCCCGCAGCAAACTCGCACGGGACCCTTTTTTTGGTCCGCAACAGAATCGGATCGCATGGGTGTTCACACCATGCGATCCGATTCCTGTACGAGTCTGCAGATCGCACTGCGATATGCGGACGGATCTGGGGGTGTCATTAACATTTCATTGACACTCCCAGCCGTTCGCATAGGGCAGTGTGAACTGCCGGCGGGAGTCATGCGATGTGGGAAAACGGCGCGGATTCGCGGCGTTCCCGCATCGCTGTGGTGTGAACCCAGCCTAAACGCTCCTTGTGCTTTTACCATCTGGTAAGCGCACTGTTTTGTTGGTGGTGGGACACTATAGCAATAAGGAAGTGTGGAATCACTGTGGTGCGATCGTCTTCCTTCTTTGGATAACATAAAGTTTTCATTGACTTTTCTTCATAAATTGTTTTTTTTTTTTGATTTATATTATTTGGCGCAGCTCTTTTGTTCATTTTCTAACCACTTAAGTCCCGGACCATTTTCCAGCTAAAGGACCAGGCCCCTTTTTGCGATTCGGCACTGAGACACTTTAACTGACAATTGCGCAGTCGTGCGACGTGGCTTCCAAACAAAATTGCTGTCCTTTTTTTTCCCAAAAATAGAGCTTTCTTTTGGTGGTATTTGATCACTTCTGTGGTTTTTCTTTTTTGCGCTATAAACAAAAATAGAGTGACAATTTTGAAAAAAATTCAATATTTTTTACTTTTTGCTATAATAAATATCCCCAAAAAATATATAAAATAACATTTTTCCCTCAGTTTAGGCCGATACGTATTCTTCTACATATTTTTGGTAAAAAAAATCACAGTAAGAGTTTATTGATTGGTTTGCGCAAAAGTTATAGCGTCTACAAAATAGGGGATAGTTTCATGGCATTTTTATTAATAATTTTTTTTTTACTAGTAATGGTGGAGATCAGCAATTTTTATTGTGACTACGACATTATGGTGGACACGTCGGACAATTTTGACACATTTTTGGGACCATTGGCATTAATAAAGCGATCAGTGTGATTAAAAATGCACTGATTACTGTAAAAATGTCACTGGCAGTGAAGGGGTTAACCTCTAGGGGCCAGTGTAGGAGTAAAGTGTGAGTGTGTGTTTTTTTACTGTTGCAGGGGCGTGGCTTGGCATGTGACGTCACTGATCGTCTTTCCCTATAACAGGGAACAGACGATCAGTGACAGCCACACTAGGAAGCACAAGGAGAGGTTTGTTTACACTTACCTCTCCTTGTTCTTCAGCTCTGTGACCCGATCGTGGGACACCGGCGACGATCGGGTCCGCAGGTCCCGTGGCCACGGTCACGGAGCTCAGGACCGGGTCGTGAGAGCGCTGCCGGCGGCTGCGCGCGCCTGCGACCCACAGCTGAGCACTTAAAGGGCAACGTACCTGTACATGCTTGTGCCCAGCCGTGCCATTCTGCCGACGTACATCGGCGTGAGGCGGTCCTTAAGTGGTTAAAGGGGTTGTAAACCCTTGTGTTTTTTCAAACACCTGGCAGTGACCGGCCCCCCACCCCCCCTTTTTACTTACCTGAGCCCCGTATTTCCCTCTGTGTAGATGCTCTATCCCTCTCTTGATTGGATAGATTGATAGCAGTGCAGCCATTGGTTCCCGCTGCTGTCAATCAAATCCAATGACGCGGGGTCATGTCTATGATTGCTGGACTCGGGAGCGCGTCTGCAAGGTGACCCCCCCGGAGAGCGATTCTCCTAGGGGCTTATCTGATGCGGGATGGAGCTACCAGCGCCGCCAGGGGACTCAAGAAGAGGATGGTCGGGCCATTCTGTGCAAAACGAGCTGTACAGTGGAGGTAAGTATAAGTATGTTTGTTATTTAAAATAAAAATAAAAAACAAGCCTTTACAATAGCTTTAAGTTTACTTTACATTATATATTTTTCGAGGAAAGGACCTGGAGACTAAAATTATCATTGTTCTAATTTTTTATGTTGCACAAATATAGTGCAACATTTTGAGGAAAAAAATACACTTTAACCTGATCATACCCCTGCGCTATAGCCAAAGACGGCTACCATGCAGGCCTAAATTGCTGGGAGGGCCTCCATGTATGTCCTCCCATGAATGAGCTGCCTACGCACCCCCTGTGTAGGACACACGCAGTGCGCTCTGTGATCACTGAGACAATGAGACACCACGTGATAAGCTGATCACGTGATGTAAACAGAATATTATAATCTGCTTTTTTTTTTTCCCACGCTAACAGAGGGACATCGGTCCCGCACACAGACACCCACATCTGCTAAGCAGTGCCCAACAGTGCCACCTGCCAGTCAGCACTTAGGGGGAAAAAAAAACAAAACAAGAAGGGCAGCAGCTAGCACAAAAGGGTCAGTAAACCAAATCTTAAAAAAAAAAAAAAAAAAAAAAGGTAAAAGTAAAAGCAGTGCAGCGCTCAAAGCCAGAGTAAGTGTGAATCAGCTGAAAAATGTAAAAGTGTAGTAATAACAAGTGTCCCTGTAAATAACGTGAAACAACAAATAGAAATGATACCCTGCCACTCCGACCGCCCCCATCGTCCTGTCAACTTGACTTCAGATCAACTAGATGCAGCGCCCTGGAGTTTCGTCAGGGAGCTCCTCACAAATTTACTTGCCAAGAGTAGTTATCTTGGTTGATTGATGGGGATCTATTGATTTCTCCCTAAGCTTGGCCTTGTTGCACTTTTCTCTTCTACCACTAGGTGGTCAGTTACTTGGTGGTACTATATATAAGAAGGGCAACATAAGGTCAGGTTGTGGGTGTCCCAGCCAATGGGCAGTTGTTTTCTTTAATCTCTTGGCTTGCTGGGAGAGCCTATATATTCGGGTGAGGACAGGTGATCGCTATTCTGTACCACCTGGACCGCTGTCTGGGTGGACATGTGTCGTCTGCCCCAGGCTGCTAGGCCGGAGATTGGGCTTATCCTGGGGGGATCTAGCTGCCAGGCTGTGTGAGGGCCTATCCAGAAGTAAGAGGACAGTGCAGGGTTGGGACTGTGGCTTGCAGCCCAACCAAAACTGACGTTTCTGCCAGCCGGAGAACCCTTCGTGATCGGAGGTAGAAGGGAAGCTGTGACCACGAAGGGACCAATCGCCTTTACCAAGGACCACAGTAAGTAACTGAAGAAAGTACCGGAATCATATTCTCACTGGGGCACAGTGGAGAATCATGAAACTTCAGGCGGTGATCAAGTCAGGGACCCAACCAGGGGAGGTGATGCTTGCAGAGCAGCCTTGTGTGTCAATCTAGGGACCGAGCTGGTCAGCAGGGGTGACGCTTGAAGGTACTTGAAGTGCCAAGCTAGGGACCCAGCAGGGAAGCGTGGGTGATGCTTGAGGGAGATACTGCTGCGAAAGTCTTGAGGAGCTCAAGGGATTCAGTGTCAGTGAATCAGAGGATCCAGTGAGAGACCAGGAGATCAGTATTGAAGAACTACAAGGATCAGTTGTAGTGGAGCTGAAACAACTGCTACATTTGAGTTAGGAACTGTTAAAGTACTGTTACTATAGGAGACAGCAATCCTGCATGGCAGAAGTGGCACCTTGCTGGGGCCTTTCCCTGTACGGCTGTCCTACTATTGAAGACTCTGTGTCTGCCAGTTGAGTTTGCAACTATCTAAGGGTGTCCTGGCCCTAACCATCTTTCCCCCAAAATATATAAAAAGGACTGTCAAAAGAAAAACTCTTTTACATCCAAGGAGTGTTTGGTGACCAATGACTTTCATCATCTCTGCACCCGCTATGCCTCACAACTGACCACATATTGAAGGATGTCAGCTATCTTTGACCTTGGAGGTTCTCATCAGACCAAAAGAGGTAAAAGGCTTTGCTACATAACCAAACAGCTGGTGGCTGAGAAAAGGAAACCGCCAATTACAGACTAGCTGGGAAAGTCCCTGTTGTTGTAGGAACAATGCAGTATGGTTTGCAAAGAGCCAGAAGTAGGTTCATGCAGCCAAAAGTAAACCAAAAACAGGACCAACATGCTGGCTAGATCAACAACAGGGTAATGTAATTAAAGAGTAATGCTTAATGGGGAAGGGTGTGTGTCATAGTTCCAAGCAGATACTAATAGTCTGAGCTGAGTGATGGAAACATTTGTGGGAAGGAAAGGACCAGGGAGGAAGCATTACAGAAAATCCAACCACCACCAGAGATTGTGAAGAAGATATTTTCAGGAAGTGTGCAGAAACAAAACAAGCAAAAATAGTCATAACTTAACTTCACAGGGCCCCATGGCAAGATTTTGATGGGACCCTTCAGAAACCATTCTCTATGGAAGCTGGTACATTTAGAGAGTAATGTCATTGATTTTAATATAATGTGTTCCTAAATCAAGAAAAGTTTGCAACAGGGCTGTCAGAATAGGCTATGTGCTATTAGGGACCAGTGGTGGGGACATATGTTGCCAGAGAAGAGCAGCAGTGCAGCGAATTAACTTTCCCTTAACATCGTCTAAGGCCTTCTATCACCCCAGCCATCAAGTATTAGTTGTATATACAGTATAGTGCTCATTCCTGAAGGGGCCGCTGGAAATAAGCCAGGTCTCCCTTACCTGTTTAGAGGCTAGCAGGTCCAGGTACCAGTTCTAGAGCACAATCACATACACAGGCTCAGTCTAGATGTCTTTTTTTGTAGATTTATTGCAGTAATTGAACAGGAGAGTGGGATGAGGGTGCAGGCTATTCCAAATTGGCAGCAGGTACAGGAGAACAGATTCTCAAATCCTTTAGCAGCAGCCTTAAATGTTGCTGGAGTTAGAGGGGACAGCCAGTCTATTTGAGACCCCGTAAGAACAGTCACAGTCCTTGTAGCAAACTCTGGCATCTAACCCCCAAGGCACATGCACACCTGCTGTCCTAGACAAAGGTCCTAGTCACAATGTCCAAGGATAGCTGTTGTCAACCAGCTTCCATGTGACACTTTTCAGGGAGTCTTTCTGCAGCCCAGCTCCCTAAGGTTGGGTCCTCCAGCAAATGTCTTTCAGTTCCTCAAGGTTCTCAGCCAAGCACATGCTGAGGCCCTATAACAGCTCTTCAATATACAGGCTGTCTTCCAGGGGCAGCAGCCCCAAAATAAAAGAGCTCTGGACAGATGGTCCCAAACATTTATTTTCTCCCCAGCTACACCTTCTGGGTCTACTTCCCAGGGATTGGCTGGGATAAGATAAAGATTCATAGCCCAAAGATTGATCCTCCTATTCTATTTATAGAAGCTTCTCCTAGATGTAGACAGGAGCAGTCAATCCTCAGATTTAGGGATAGACCTGACCAAACTTGACAAAATAAATTGCTGCTCAACTGAATACAGCTGAATAAACAATAAAATGTATCCAACCTAGGGCAGATCATTACATATGTTATTTCATAATTCTTAGTGGTCCTATGCAACATAGCCCCTAAATTAGAACTAAAGTCAAAATTTTTTCTTTAATTTTATGTGTATGGAAGAGTTGTAACCCCTGTCAATGTTTTTTCCATTTGTGGTATGGCCAGGAAATCCTTCCAAAGTGAGGAATTCGCTGGTTGGTATTTCCCCTCTATTTCTGTTCTAGGAGACAACCCACATTTTTATTTTTATTTTCTTTCACTTTAACTTAACCACTTCTTGCCCGCCCTATAGCCGAAAGATGGCTACAGAGCGGACACTAACTGCCGGGAGGCCGTCCCTGGACGTCCTCCTGTTTACTTCCCCTCTGCCCGCCGCCGTGGGCGCGCATCGGGGAAGTTCTGTGCTGGCCGTGTCCCCCGGACACAGCCAGTCACAGATCGCTGTAAACGGCCAATCACACCGACCGTTTACAGCGCAATCTGCGTGCCCAATGAGAGATGATCTCATATGTAAACATATAAGATCGTCTCTCATCGCCGCTCTCCCTCCTCACACAAACAGCGTGTGAGGAGGGAGAGATGAACTGCTGTGAGATCTCACAGCGGTCAGTGTAAAAAAAATAAAAAAAGGAAAATAAAGTGCCCATCTGTCCCCACTGCCACCTGTCCCCACTGCCCCCGCTGCCACCTGTCAGTGCCATCTGCCCCCACTGCCATCTGTCATCAGTGTCATCTGTCCCCAGTGCCATCTGTCCCCAGTGCCACCTGTCGTCAGTGCCACCTGTCGTCAGTGCCATCTGTCCCCAGTGCCATCTGTCCCCAGTGCCACGTATAAGTGCCATCTGTCATCAGTGCCACATGCCATCAGTGCCACATAGTGCCATCTGCCATCAGTGCCACGTGTCATCAGTGCCACATAGTGCCATCTGTCATCAGTGCCATATCAGTGTCACGTGTCATCAGTGCCACATATCAGTGCCATCTGTCATCAGTGCCACCTGTCAGTGTCACGTGCCATCAATGCCAGGTATCAGTGCCATCTGTCATCAGTGTCACGTGTCATCAGTGCCACGTATTAGTGCCATCTGTCATCAGTGCCACGTGTCAGTGCCACGTGTCAGTGCCACGTGTCAGTGCCACGTGTCAGTGCCATGTATAAGTGCCATCTGTCATCAGTGCCATATATTAGTGCCATCTGTCCGTGTCACGTGTCATCAGTGCCACGTATTAGTGGCATCTGTCATTAGTGCCATGTATCAGTGCCACGTATCAGTGCCATCTGTCATCAGTGCCACGTCGGTGTCACGTGTCATTGTCCTGGTGCTCCAGGGCCTTCAAAAGTGTAATAGGTAGTCAACAAGTTAGATGTGTAGTTTATGCTCCTAGAACACGTGATGGCGCTCCCTGCATGTTGGGCCTCTCTATGTGGTCAGGCTGTGGAAAAGTCCCACACATGTGGTATCATAATACTCAGGAGGAGTAGCAGAATTTATTTTGGGGCATTATTTGTGGTATACACATGCCCCGTGAGAGAAATAACCTATTACAATGACAATTTTGTGGAAAAAATTAAAATAAAATAAAAAATCTTCATTTTGCAAAGAATTGTGGGAAAAAATTACAACATCAAAAAGCTCACCATGCCTCTTAATAAATACCTTAGAATGTCTACTTTCAAAAAAGGGGTCATTTGGGGGGTATTTGTACTTTCCTGGCTTGTCCGGGTCACAAGAAATGAGATAGGCCACCAGTACATCAGATGTGATCAATTTTGTGCGATTCGCACCACAACTTGTGGACTCTCTAACTTTCACAAAGACCAAATAATATCCACTCATTTGGGTTATTTTTACCAAAGATATGTAGCAGTATAAGTTGTGGCCAAAATTTATGAAGAAAAATCAATAATTTGAAATTTTTTATCACAGAAACAAAGAAAAATGCGTTTTTTTTCCTAAATTTTCGGTCTTTTTTCATTTATAGTGCAAAAAATAAAAAACAAAGAGGTGATCAAATACCACCAAAAGAAAGCTCTATTTGTGGGAAAAAAAGGACAAAAATTTCATTTGGGTACAGTGTTGCATGACTGAGTAATTGTCATTCAAAGTGTGAGAGCACCGAAAAGCTGAAAATTGGTCTGGGCAGGAGGGGTGTTTAAGTGCCCAGTAGGCAAATGGTTAAGATAATAGCTGTAAGCAGGACAAATAGACAAGATGAATTTCCCTAATCCTGGCGCAGGTAGCAATAGAAAACTTGACAGGTGTTTTAATCCCTCTGTCCTAGGAAAAAACAAAAAATGTTTTATCTTTAGTTATACTTTAAAGTGGATCTAGACTCTCTCAATCAACATGAACTATTTTGAACCCTTATGCAGCTAGCATTCGTACATAGATGGGAAGCCATATTATGCGAGCACACAGGGACAGGGGTGCTTTAAATTTTTTTTTTTTTTATTATTGTTCATTTTGTTTTAATTTTTTTAGTTTGACACTTTAAAAAAAAAAAAAAATGTGATCACTTTTATTCCTATTACAAGGAATGCAGAGGCCAGGCGTGACGTCATAACATCGTGCCCGACCTCCGAATGATCATAGAGACTCCGGTGACCATCTGGTCCGCTGGAAATCTCTATGATCACCATCCGGGGCAGGCGGACCTTGTCTCCGACTCACCAATGGAAGTGGTGAGTCGGTAGAAGCACAGGAGGGCAGCGGGAGGGGGTCTTCCCCTCTCGCCGCCCGTAAGAACGATCAAGCGGCGGAAGAGCCGATATTATCATTCTTATGGTGTAGCGAATCGCTGGAACTAAAAGATGTTATCTGAATGATGTCTGTAGCTGCAGGCATCATTCAGATATACCCCCCGCAAAGTCAAGGACGTCCCTGGACGTACCTTGGGCAGGAAGTGGCTAGGTGAAGGCAGCATTGATCCAATTCTGCATCTGTCTCCCACTGGCTCTGTACTGAGAGCTGAGTGATCCAAGACCACCGATCGCTCAGTTCTCCCCTCCGCTCTGAGGAGAGAGTGCAGACTGTCGGTCACCGACCCTCTGCTCTGCCCCTTCAGTGCTCACTGGAATGATGGGCTGTGCAGGGGCAAGAGAGGCTGTCTCAGTCTCCCAGTGGCTTGCTGAGAGGCGATCTGGGTGAATCCTGACATTAAAGTCGAGATCTTTCCAGAGCCTGGACCAACTGAAAACAGATCCCAGGAGTGCAGAACTAAGTGCACCCTTGTGATGCATAGGATAAGTAGGGCCAAAATATCTTTGGCCCTACTTCTCCTTTAACCTGTTATAGATTGCCCCATGCAGATATACTGTAGCAGGGTGACCCTCCTGTGCGAAATTACATACCTGTACGTGATTTTGTGCACTGGGTCTGGGGCGTGCGCGCGCACCGCTGACAGCCTGCTCCCGGTGTGATTGGACACAGCGGGAGCCAATCAGCGGGTCTGGCAGACGTTATGTCCGCTGGGACATGCTGATCATTCGCAGTCTGCCTATGTAAACAAGACAGACTGCCGTTCTATGAGAGGGGAAGATCTCCATCTTGTGTTCCTGCTAAGCAGGAACACAGATCCTTGTCTTCCCTCAAGTCAAAGCATCCCTCACACAATTAGAAAGAACCTCCTAGGAGCACATATAACCCTTTGATTGCCCCTGATGTTAACCCCTTCCTTGACAGTGTCATTAATACAGTGAGAGTGCATTTTAGCATTGATCTATTAGTGTCACTTGGTGTCAGATTTGTCTGCCACAATTACGCAGTCCCGCTAAAAATCACTGATCGCTGCCATTACTAGTAAAAAATAAAAATTCTATAAATATATACCATAGTTTGTAGACACTTTATATTGGCGCAAACCAATCAATATACGCTTATTGGGATTTTTTTGTTACCAAAAATGTAGCAGAATACACTTTGGCCTAAATTGATGAAGAAATTAGATTTTTTTTTAAATTTTTTGATTGGATGTGTTTTATAGCATAAAGTAAAAAAAAAATATATATATATATATATATATATATTTTTTTTTTTTTCAAAATTGTTGATCTTTTTTTGTTTCTAGTGCAAAAAACAAAAAACGCAAAGGTTATCTAATACCACGAAAAGAAAGGTCTATTTGTGGGATAAAAAGGAAATCAATCTTCTTTGGGTACATTGTTGCACAGCCGCGCAATTGTCAGTTAAAGTAACACTGTGCCGTGCAAAAAATGGTCATTAAGGGGGGTAAACCTTCCAGGGCTGAAGTGGTTAAACTAGTAATTAACCCTCTAGTTAGAGATGGGCTCGGGCATGTTCAAAATACCCCATGCCTGATCCCGCCAGGAAGCTGACACTGCACACCCTAATCACAGGCAGTTAAACATTTCCCGAGCTCTGCAGTTCTCTGCACCTATGATTAGGGCTGTGCAGTGTCGGCTTCCTGGTGGGGTCAGGCATGTGGGCTTTTGAACACACCCAAGCTCATCTCTACCTCTAGTATATTATTACCTTTGCATGTACATTCATATAGATTTTTTTTTTTTTTTTTGAAAAGCCAGTGGCGTGTGAAACACACCCAAAAACTTTACCAGTGGCAAAAAAAAGTGCACACAGATAAAAAGTGACACAAAACGTGCAACGGGTGTACTATGGTCCTCCCTAGGAAGGATCTTACCCTTTTCCCCCAGGGCGTTAGGCTCCAGACAGGGACTGAAGTACTCACTATGGCCCGTCTGGCCGAAACCAGACAGACCCCACTCTCTGGAGGGTCTGACGAAACAGACCCGCCCAAGTACCTGGTGGGGCTCCCCCGAAAGGAACCCATGAGAAAGGGCATACCAAGCCAGAAGGCCATGTCCACCCCTACCAAGACTTTCAGAGTAGGTCCGAGGACCCACACCCTACCAGTCACACAGTGACAAAATGTGTACACAATCAACAAAAAATTACAAAAAAGTGACAATGCAGGGGTAAATAAATAAAAGAAAGTAGGGAGAAGGAAGTAAGAGGAGTAAGTGAAAGTGGCCATTGTGCAATACACAATGCCCTTCGGCCAGGAATCAAAAATTTCTCTGGTCCGGTGCTTGTCGAAGTCTGCAGGTGGGGGGCTTATCAGAATCTGGAAGCCCCCTTTAACAAGGGTGCCCCCAGATCCTGCCCCCCGTGTGAATGCATATGGGGTACATTGTACCCCTACCCATTCATCAAAAAAAGTAGTGTAATGTGACAAAAGACAATAGCCAGTTTTTGACAAGTACTTTATTAAAAGCGTTTTCTTTTTTTTTCCCTGCTTCTTACTCTGGTCTTCTCCTTCCACTGCTTCTTCCTCCGGTCTTTGCCTTCTTCTTCCTGAAGATACAAAAATGACCCTCCTTCGATGCTGCGGCCTGCCTATCTGTCGCACATTTCATATATAATCTGTGGCACATTTCATACATAACTATCGCCTATATCCCCTGTTTCTGTCATATTCTGCCAATAGCTGGGTCCCGGAAATTGTAACCGCGAGTCATTTTACTCTCTTCATGACTAAACATTTTTTGTTATTCAGCACTGCACGCAACAATGTATACAAATGAAATCTATATAATTTTTTCCAAATAAATCAAGCTTTATTTTGGTAGTATTTGATCATCCTTGGGTTTTAAATTTTTTATTATATAAACAAAAAAATACTTTTTTTTTCTACTTCTGTCATAAAACATATCCAATTAAAAAATGTAATCTTTTCAGAAATTTGGGCTAAAATATATTCTGCTACATGCCTTTGGTCAACAAACCCCCCCCCCCCCCATAAGTATATATAAATTGATTTGTGCTAAAGTTATAGCATCTATAAACTATGATACTGTTTATATACTGGAATTTACGCAGCTATGACACTATGTTGGTAGTGGTGGTGATCAGCAACTTATAGTGGGACTGTGATAGTGTGGCGGACAATCTTGCACAGACCCTCACTGTGAAGTACACTGGCTGACTAACTGACACTGACATCAATAGTGACACTAATACAGGGTGTACCTAGAACATTTTACACCAGGGGCGGATCCTATATCTGGCACCCTTCTCCCATCTTTAAGATGTAAAAACACCCCACTGTGCCCCCTGCATACCTCTGCATCCCCCAATATCTCCTTGTCACTACTTTGTACCCCCTCTCTACAACTGGACCCCTTTACATTACACAGCACCTTGCATCTCTGAACTTCTTTACATTACACAGCACCCTGTACCTCTGGACCCCTTTACCTTACACAACCTCCTGCACCTCTGGACCCCTTTACATTGCACAGCACCCTGCATCTCTGGTCCCCTTTACATTACACAGCACCCTGCACCTCTGGACTCCTTTACATTACACAACCCCCTGCAGTTCTGGACCCCTTTACATTACACAGCACCCTGCACCTCTGGGCCCCTTCACATTACACAGCACCCTACATCTTTGGACTTCTTTACATTGCACAGCACCCTTCACCTGTAGACCCCTTTACATTACACAGCACCCCGCATCTCTGGACTTCTTTACATTACACAGTGCCCTGCACCTTTGGTCCCCTTTATATTACACAGCACCCTGCACCTCTGCACCCCTTTACATTACACAGAACCCTGCACCTCTGGACCCCTTTACATTACACAGCACCCTGCACCTCTGGATCCCTTTACAGTACACAGCCCACCCCCACCAGCAGCTCTGGACCCCTGCACATTTCACAGTCCCCCTGCAGCCCTGAACCCCCTGCATGTTAAACAGCCCCCCTGCAGCTCTGGACCCTCTGCATGTTACACAATACCCCCCACAGTTCTGGACACCCTGCATGTTACACAACCCCCCCCAGCTTTGGACCCCCTGCATGTTACAAAGCTTTGCCCCTTCCTACCTTACTCATGCACAGGGGGAGACACAGCAGTGCTAAACAGAGGGCGGGAACTGCTGGAGTTAATTTTTCATATTAACAAGCTAATGATTGCTTGTTAGGACCACCTAGCAACCAATCACCTGATAGTTAACTTAGGAAGTTAACTCCTGCATTTCCCATCCTCTTTTCAGCAATGCCCCACTGTCTCTCTCTCCCTCCCCTGCTATATAGGAGAGAGAGAGAGCGCTTTCCTTCTCCTGCTCCACTATGTCAATCCGGCAGCCGGTCCTGCGTGTCACCCCCTGGTAGTGGTACGATCCGCACCCTGTCACAGCTCACCCCTCTGGGCTCTCCTTGTGTTGTCACATCGCTGCTCACCCCATTCTCAGCGATTCACTTACGGGGGAGGACACCGGCCTGACACACCCCCCCCCCCCAGTGTATGGCACCCGGGCGGACCCCCCCCCCGTTGGTACGCCACTGATCAGATATAATACTCTACACTGTCACTGTACTAATAGCACTGGCTGGAAAGGGGTTTACATCAAGGAGAAATAAGGGGATTAACTGTGTGCCTAACAAATGTAGCACCTTCTAGTGTGCTAGTTGTAGATAGGTTTGTGTTAGTGTAGGTAAAAATTTATTTTAGCTCAGGGCTAAGCCTGAGCTATGAATCTGGGTCAGAGTTTAGTGATTCTCTCTGTCACTTCTCTGGTGCCTCCCCATTTTATGGGACATTAGAGAATGTTACAGACATAGTGGGTGGAAGGTGAAATTGCTTGGAATATTTATGAGGGCCTCGGCCAATCCCTAGTAAAGGGCTGGCAGGGGGCAGGTCACCTCATAAATAGACATGAGTCATGCCAGGAGGGGCAGTCAGATGGAAGATGGTGGTGAAGTGCTGAAGAGGCTGTTAGTGGTCCTTGCGAGTGCCCCATACTCTGGAGGGGGTGACCTCTGGCCTGGGGCTCTGGTGCTTGAAGATTCTTGAAGATTCCTACCAAAAAAGATGGAGGAAACCCTTCCTGGAGGCACAGGAGCAAAGAGAGATAAATCAGCACATCTGGTTGATCTCCTGAGAGTCAGCCGAGTGGGTGATCAGTGTCAGTCTGGAGGACTGTGGGGATAAGTTAGCCTGGAGGATTAATGAAAGGGGCAGCTGGAGCCAGGTAGGTTGGCGGTACCTGAAGAGGTGGTGCTGGGATCAGTGGCCACAGGTGTGATGCTTGCTGGACACTGCAATTCTGCTACACACCTAAGGGGCTTTGGGTTCCTGCCTGTAAAGAGCCATTGCTTCATGGTACACCAAGTGTTCCAGCTAGGTTCTGCAAGCAAGTGTGTGCTGGAGTGAAGAAGGAGCTGTATATAGAGACTGTATAAAGGAAAAGTTGTCCCTGAAGTTATTGTTGAAGTCAAATGGGCATCCCATAACCTCTCATCCCTAACCAAGTTACTACCCTCAATGAAACAAAAAACAAAAAGCAAACAATGTTATGGACTGTTCTCTGACTCAAGTGTGCCTGGCTGTACAGAGTGGGAGATCCCAGTGTACTTGGGGCTCCCCAGGAGGTGTGCTACACAAGTGTAATTAATGTGTGTAATATGTGCTGCTTTTACTAAGAGTTCTGGCTGTTTTTTCTCCCCGTTTTTCAGGGAGAAGAAACAGCCAGATTGCTCTTCTGTGTACAGAGTTCTGTGTGTTTGTAAACTCAGAACTCTGTGCTGTGATTGGGCACAGCCGATCAGCAGGTCTCAGCCATTAATCATCGGCTGACAGAATCACACATGTGCCCCCCTAACCTGGAAGCCAGCTGTCAACGTTTTTTTACATTGCTGAACTTGCAGCTGCCGCTTGGTCACGATAAATCTGCTTCAACCGAGTGGCGAGTAGTTAAAGCGTATCTAAACCCCTCAAAAAAATTTAATATACAGTACTTACCTGACCTTAGATGTGGTGGCTGTATTTTTTTTCCAGGCTTTCTGCTTTTATTTTCAGCTGGTGTTCCTATCAGTAACATACTTCCTGTCCCTAGGTAACAATGTTCACTTACTGTATCATATCTATACAGAAACAGTACTGTTACTCTAGGACAGAAAATGTGTTTGGACTACAGAATGTACCATAGGGTGAGGTGCTCAGTACTTCACAGAGGTACCTGGGTACCAGAGGTACCTGGGTAGGGCTGATGATATTATTTGAGATTTCACTGTAACAGAGGCCGAATGCACAGGAAATAATGAGCTGGGTTTCTAGAAATATCAACAGGTATTGTTATGCCCTTATCAAAGAGATATAATACAATGCTTTCAGAGGAGCTTGTTGTAAGGGTTTACATGTGCTTCAAAGGCCATCAATCAATTGGAAATAATAACTCAGTGTGTTCCAGGGCAAGGCTAACTTCAATTACCACTTTATAAATTGAATTTGCCTCTATTTCCTCTCTCAAAATCTGCCCTTAGCTAAGGAAATATGAAATAAAGAAATAATCTGCTTGTGTATGGATAGAACATGACAGTTTCATCCTCTTCACTATCACTCAGTCAAGATGGAAAATCCAGTTACACAAGGACTGAATGTGTGGAGCCAGACACAATTCATCTTCTGGAACTGCTAGTATGGATTTGGTGAGCAGATTGGGCAAGCCAACTCAAAAATGGGTTCAAGAGTATCACTATACAATGGTCAATGGGGAGCAAGAAAATTGTCTTGATAGCTACAAGTTATTGGCGTAATTTACTAATGGGAATTTACATGTTTTATAGGTTTAGTTGCAGCTCTACTTTCACTGGTCAAGGGTATTGAGGCTCAGTGAGATATTGCCTATAATTTGCATTTAGAAAGAGTTAAGTGGTATCTAGCTTTGCACTGACAGCTGAACTTCTAGGGGTCTCCTTATTGAGATCTTGTCGCCAGACCATTTATTTCAACATAGGGTTATACAGTGGGTAAAAATAAGTACTGAATACGTCACCATTTTTTCAAGGTATATATATTTTTAAAGATGATAGTGACATGAAATTATCACCACCTGTTGGTAAAAACCCATGCAATCCATATATATACAAAAAAACCAAAACAAATAAGTTCAGAAATTAAGTTATATGTAATAAAATGGAATGACACAAGAGAAAAGTATTGAACACATGAAGCAAGGGAGGTGCAAAAAGGCATGGAAAGCCAATGCACCAGCTGAAATCTATCAGAAATTAGAAAGCAATCCTGTCCCTTGTCAGTGCAAATTATTATCTGCTAGTTCAGTCTCAACTGAAGGTCTATAAAAAGGTGTCTCATTACCAAGGTGTCACACAAGATAGATGTCATGATGGGTAAAAGCAAAGAGCTCTCTCAAGACCTTCACAACCTTATTGTGTCAAAACATGCTGATGGCATTGTTTACAGAAGGATTTCTGAATTTTCCAGTGAGCACTGTTGGGGCCATAATCCAGAAGTGGAAAGAACATAATTTCACCATAAACCGGCCACGTCCAGGTGCTCCTCACAAAATTTCTGACAGAGGAGTAAAATGAATTACCAGAAGAATTGTCTAAGAGCACCAATAGCCACTTGTGGGGAGCTTCAGAAAGACCTGAAATGCGCAGGTGCAATTGTTTCAAAGCAAACAAAGTAATGCACTCAACCGCTATGGCCTATATGCATGCTCACCACGCAAGACTCCACTGCTGAAGAAAAAGAATGTTGAATCTCATTTAAAGATTGCTGCACAACATTTATACAAGCCTGTGGAATACTGGGAGATTATAGTCTGATCAGATGAGGCCAAAATTTAACTCTTTGGATGCCATAATACACACCATGTTTAGAGGTCAAATGGCACTGCACATCACCTCAAAAACACCCTCATGCCAACAGTGAAGTTCGGAGGTGGGTACATCTTGGTGTGGGGCTGTTTCTCTGCAAACTTCATATCATTGAAGGAAGGATGAATGGAAAAATTTAAGAGATTCTTGATAAAAAGCTGCTGTCATATCTATCACGATAATGATAATGATGAAATGAGGGTGGACATTTCAAAAACACAATGATCCCAAACACAAAGCCAAGGAAACTCTCAATTGGTTTCAATGAAAGAAAATAAAGCTGCTAGAATGGCCCTGCCAATCACCTGACTTGAATCCAATAGAAAATCTATGGAAAGAACTAAAGATCAGAGATCATAGAAGAGGCCCACGGAACCTTCAAGATTTGAAGACTGTGTGGAAGAATGGGCCAAAACCACACCAATGCATGCGACTAGTTTCTCCATACAGGAGGCGTCTAGAAGCTGTCATGACCAACAAAGGATTTTGTACCAAGCATTAATAGATTTCAGTTAGTGTGTTCACTAATTTTTCCCTGTGCCATTCCATTATATTACACATAACTTCATTTGTGAACTCATTTGTTTTGGTTTCTTTGCATGTATGGGTTGCATGGGCTGTTACCCACATGTGGTCAATATTTCATGTCAATAGCAGCTTTAGAAATGTATTTTACCTAGAAAAATTATGTGTTCAGTACTTATTTTACCCACTATATTTTAAAAAAAATGCACATATTTAGGATAAAACATGAAATATGGCCAGCGTGTGTGACCCCCACCTTTCTTTTACAAGATTGCTAAATTCATTATCTGCAGCATCCTGTGATTTTTTTGTAAATTTTTATGGCTATGTGTAGCTCCATCTGCACATCGCATCATTATTTAACAAGAAGTTGTGAATGAAAACACTACCACAGCAGAGGAACTTGTGGTTCTCAATGGACCACAAGTGTGGTGATGTAGCCCATAGTGATGAAGGTCCATACTGGGGTATGAATCAAGGGCTGGAGGAAAAGTCTGAATTTTCCTTTAATGTAGTCTAGGCATACTATTTACCTGTAAAAGCCTTAATTGTGCAGACAATTAAAAGTGCTAAGACTGCTTCTGGGTGCTGCTACCTTGGTTTGGAATTCAGGAACCATGGGAGAATCAAATGAGCCCCTTTCGCTCCTTCAGACAGTATTTATACAGTGCTAGAAGAGGGGAGAGCTATGACGTAGTAGGCGGGAAGCAGCTGTGCAAGAGATATCACTGGTCAAAGTTGATAGAAAATTTAGAGGCACATTACAATTTTTTTTATGTTGGTAACAGAATCTGTTGTGGTCTTGACTAGTGTAGCCCAGATAAGACCCACTCTGTTGTAACAGACCCTTTTACTCCCAACCTTTTACCCCCCTTTATTAAGAGACAACACCATTCTTTTTGTGGAGTAAAATGGCCACAACAGCCTTTTATTAAACCAAACAAAGTAAAACTCCAAAATTAAATTTTAATATAATAAACATTTTCCACAACATGTGGAAACAACATATGAGAAACAACATGTTTTACCCAATGGGTGGGTGGGAAAAACTGCCTCCTCGTGCGTTCTCTCTTCCCGACTGCCCGCTCGTGGCTCCGCCCCCTTTTTAAATGGCCGCTCCCCCTCCTCCGTTCCTCCTACATTTTTTTTTTTAACTTCACCCCCTAGTGTGTCACTGGACAAACCATCATGTCCGGCCCTCCTCTACATTCCTCTTTGATTCATTCTCGATCCGGTCCTCTCTTTCTGTTGTGGATCTTCTCCCACTGCCTTCTCAATTCTTCCCTCCTGTGCCCTGTACTCTGACTCAGCTAGCTCGGGTACATAGAAATTTTCAGAGTGGCCTACCGTGCTGCTGGTAATCTCCCCCACCCTCCAATTATGTGCACAGCCAGGCATGTACTGGCCATCGGACTACAGGGAGTTTCCCGGTGGGCCGATGGCTCAGTGGGCCGGTCAGGTGCAGTCCTGGAGCCGCTCCTCTCTGACAGTGAGTGATCGTGATTTCACTCTTGTTAGGAGGAGCAGCTGCCGTCACTTGCTGGAGAGAGAATTAGGCTTTCTGCTCCCTCCAGCCTGCAGGGGGAGATAGACAGCTGGCAGACATTCCATCCTCTCTCCCTTTATCACTTGTCACTTATCACATGATTGGAGAGAGGAACGAGAAGCTGCCTTCAAAACTGTGAGTACACGTGGGAGGGGGAGGAGAGGGAGGACACTGTGATGTAAGGGGAAGTGCTGATGGAGACACTCAAAATTAAAGTGGGCCGGTCATGATGAAGTCCAGGGATAAATTTTTGTCCCAGTCCAGCCCTGTGCACAGCACAGAGAAAATCATGGCAATGAAGTAAGCGACTCTTCTCTTAGCATACTATCCATGTTGGCTGCTAATTGGCAGCAGAGGGAAGAACTGAAGGGGGAAAGAACACACCGTACCTCCTCCCAGCTTTATCCTTCTCCCAGAACTAGCTTCTGGCTTTGGCTTCTAACAGAAGAATTGGCACTGCTGTCACTACTTCTGTCAGCCTGTAGACCAGCACTATTTCCTCCAAATTGAAGATGGCACTGTGCTGTTTCTTTAGGCTGGCAGATGCCCATTGAGGAATGATTGTCCCCTGCTATGGACTCCAGGCAGCCATCTTGGTGAGGACAGGAATTCTGTTGGATACTGCAGTCCCTTGAGATTTGGATTGCTGTCTTGATTAATTGAATCATTGACTCTGGATTCCATATAAAAAAGAGATTCTGCATAATTTGGTTTGCCTGTAGTGTGGGGGTAAGTTAGGGACAGAGTCCCTGCTGGATAGGGATAGAGTAGGGGCAGTATTAGGGAGAGGTTCTTGTTGAGGAGGGAAAGACTAAGTTTCTCCCCTGCCAGCTTTTAGTGCAGTCTCCCTCTGGCAGCTAGATATCAGAGACGTTTGGGGGATTGTAGTATGACTGAGTAATTCCACCATTCCTACAAGGTAAGTGCTCATCTGGCATCCTGAAATCTGTGTGTATCATAACACTGTTGGAAAACTGTTTCCCTTATAAACATTACCGTATATACTCGAGTATAGGCCGACCCGAATATAAGCCGAGGCCCCCAATTTACCCCCAAAAAAACTGGCAAACTTATTGACTCGTGTATAAGCCGAGGGTGAGACATGCCTGTCCATCCCTGTGTGTGTGTCCGTCCATCCCTGTGTGTCCGTCCATCCCTGTGTGTCCGTCCATCCCTGTGTGTCCGTCCATCCATCCCTGTGTGTGTGTGTGTCCATCCATCCATCCATCCCTGTGTGTGTGTGTGTCCATCCATCCCTGTGTGTGTGTGTCTCCATCCATCCATCCATCCCTGTGTGTGTGTGTCTCCATCCATCCATCCCTGTGTGTGTGTGTCTCCATCCATCCATCCCTGTGTGTGTGTGTATCCATCCATCCCTGTGTGTGTGTGTCTCCATCCATCCATCCCTGTGTGTGTGTGTCCATGTGTGTGTGTGTGTGTGTGTGTGTGTGTGTGTCCAGCCTACCTGTGTCCCGAGCCTGTGTCCCGAGCCTCCGTCCCGTGCCTTGCCTCCTTGCCTCCGTCCCGTGCCGTGCCTTGCCTCCTTGCCTCCGTCCCGTGCCGTGCCTTGCCTCCTTGCCTCCGTCCCGTGCCGTGCCTTGCCTCCTTGCCTCCGTCCCGTGCCGTGCCTTGCCTCCTTGCCTCCGTCCCGTGCCGTGCCTTGCCTCCTTGCCTCCGTCCCGTGTCGTGCCTTGCCTCCGTCCCGTCCCGTGCCGTGCCTTGCCTTGCCTCCGTCCCGTGCCTTGCCAGGATCGCCGCTCTTCGTCGGCGCCTCGGCGGCCATTCTAAAATTCAAAAGCCGCGCCTCCGCCTTCGCCTGTGATAGGCGGAACACTGAATTTCCCAGCAGCCTGTGTTCCGCCTATCACGGACATCATCTCATCCTCGTCCGTAGTACGAGGATGAGCGGATGTCCGTGATAGGCGGAACACTGACTGCTGGGAAATTGAGTGTTCCGCCTATCACAGGCGGAGGCGGAGGCGGAGGCGGAGGCGGAGGCGCGGCTTTCGAATTGTAGTATGTCCGCCGTCTGTCTGCTCGATACGCTGATCGAGCAGTCAGACGGCGATGACTCGAGTATAAGCCGAGGGGGGCACTTTCAGCCTCAAAAAAGAGGCTGAAAATCTCGGCTTATACTCGAGTATATACGGTACTTTGCTGCCTGAAGAACTGTACAATCTACAACATGTAGTACTATTGCTGTAACTGCCTTTTTGTGCCTATGCAATTTCTAAAATACATAATTGGTGGTTAACCCGGTGTGCTGATTTCTCAATCTACGGGTGCACTGATTGGGCCTCACCCTGAAGCCAATCCCAGCAGAGCTGGAGGAAACTCCTGGAGAGCCGGAAGGCAAATTAAAAAAATGAAGTCTCTGGGCAAGGATCTAAATTTCCCCGGTAGAGTTATTAAATATTATTGCAGCCCCATTACAGTACATTGCAGTGCCATTGTTCTCAGTGTTTATACAGTGTACATTGTTCCAAACGTTTAATAAGAAATTTTTCCCTCTCTCATTATAAAGAACAGCCTGGAGCCAGGACCAAAGGGTAGGCGGAGGGCTGGCATGAGTAGAGTTAATTGGGGAACAGCAGGGATTGGACAGAAAGGTGCGGAGTCATTGCGAGGATGCGAGCGTGCACCCCGCCCCAGCGTCAGTCGGCAAGTGGAAGATTTCCACCCTCCCTCCCTTATAGTTACAATAAAAAAAGGAGAAAGGTCGTTTATATGGATTTTGCAACAGCGATACTGTAGGTTTTAGATAGGTGCTAACTTGTTTTTGATTTCAGAAGTTGGTGCTGGATGTCGTAGCGGTTGGCGGGTGTTGGTCGGTGCAGGTAAAGGAAGATAACCCCTCCCCACAGGGAAGTTGATGTGGGACCCATTGGAGATATGGGCTCGTTGCTGATATGCCATATAACAATGGTTTATATGGAAGATGGTGAATGGGTGCACTGCGGTCAAGAGTTGGTTGTCTCTGAGCTAGCATGTCAGCTTGAGGCCTAGTTACAGTTAATACGACCGCAGTGCATGTTGATCGCTATGTTAATGGGGTGGGAGGGGGAATGTCCTGCAGAAGACCAACGCGTTCAGTTTGTTCAGTTAACTGATAATTTTATTGATGTTTGGTTTTATATGTTAATTATTTGTTTTGATTAATAAAGGGGCTGCTACGGCCACTAATTATTCCAAAAAGGTGTGGTCTCCTTTAATGGTAAGGGGTAAGGTATGGAGTTGGGTGGTCGGTTTAGCAGCAGTGGCAACATCAGTTATACTATAGTCATGATGACAACTGGGAATTTACGGTCTGCCATGGCAAGGAAACTGATAAATAATAACATCACGTTGGATGTTAGGGAGGGATAAAACCTTGTGATATGCATACTGTATGAATTTAGCAAGCTGATGAACTTCCAATTCATCACTTTAACCACCTCAATACCAGGCACTTACCCCCCTTCCTGCCCAAGCCAATTTTCTGCTTTCTGTGCTAAATGGCAATTGCGCGGTCATGCTACACTGTATCAAAGCAGAATTTTTATCATTTTGTTCCCACAAATAGAGATTTCTTTTGGTGGTATTTGATCATCTCTGTGTTTTTTATTTTTTGCTAAACAAATAAAAAAAGACAGAAAATTTTGAATTAAAAAAAAAAGTTTTGCCTTTGTTTCTGTTATAAAATTTTGTAAATAAGTAAGTTTTCTCCTTTACTGATGGGCACTGATAAGGCGGCACCAATGAGGGGGCACTGATGGGCACTGGTAGGTGGTACTGATGGGTGTCACTGATATGCAGCACTGATGGGCATTGATAGGTGGCACTGATGGGCACTCATGGGTGGCACTGGTGTGCACTGATAGGCTGAAAAGATGGGTACTTATCGGGGGCACTAATAGGCGGCACTGCTGGGCACTGATAGGCTGCATTACTGGGCACTGATGGTCATTGATAAGTGGCACTGATACGCGGCACTAAAAGTGGTAGGCATTGTGAGTGGACACTGATTGGCAGCTGGGCGGGCATTGATTGGCAGCTGCCTTGGCACAGATTTTCATTTCCCTGATGGTCTGGGGGGGCATGCCTGGTGGTCCAGTGTGGATGGCCATCCTGATGGTCCAGGACGGCATGATGGTGGTCCTGGGCAGGATCCGAGGGGGGGCTGCGCTGATAAAAAATCAGCACAGACCTGTCAGCAGCCGATTGGCTCTCCTCTACTCGTGTCTGTCAGACACAAGTGAGGAAAAGCCTATCAATGGCTTTTCCTGTTTTCATCGTGATCAGCCATGATTGGACACGGCTGATCACGTGGTAAAGAGCCTCTGTCGGATGCTCTTTACCAAGGTCACTGTACTGGTGTGTCAGATTGACACACCGCACCACCGATCGTTATCCTGCTGAATGTCATATGCTGCCCAGTCAGGATAACTGAACCACTGCCCAGCCCTCATTCTGCTATAGACCAGGCGGGAAAGGGTTAAGGCTTAATGTACACGGGTCATTTTACAACCTCTCCTGAATGATTTATCTTGACAGCTAGTAAATGAAGTTTAAATTACTGTGAGTTACCATGTTTACAAGCTGTGTTTACAAGCTCTTACAGGTGTTTGGCATTTCAAATGCCTCTGAACATCTTTGCTTTCCAAAAAATGCTTCTGAACTCAATTGCCTAGAAACAACTATAAATGACCCTGTGTACATGCACTGATAAGATAACATAGAGGAGAGTTCAGGGACAGCTGAAAAAAATGCCCAACTACTCCTAAGAGTCCATTTACCAGCAGCAGTGTACATGAGGCCTAATTGTTTGATTGTAAAAAAAAAATTCTGGTCTTTTTGTAGGCCAATTTGCAAGCTTTTGTTAAATACTTGCATGGGTAGCTTGGCCCGGTTGTGAAGACATGTAGCAATCCAAAACAACATGGAGCACTTTAAAAGTGACTTGCATTTTTCTAAACACTACCACGGTTAAATTACAATTCCTTGCCAGCTCACGTGTAAATAATTGGGCAGAGGACCATGGGTGACCCAAGTATAAATCTACAATTTCTCCATGCTTGTTAATCAATGTGTTTCCTAAGATTTACCTACTTCCTCGGGACTGTTTTGGTGGGGGCTATAAGTTAATATACAAAATGTTACATGAATATCATATCATATATTAAATATTACATTATCATCTTATAGAAACAGTTCTGGCATTTGTACTAGAGCTGCATGTTAAAGAATCAGATGGCAATTCTACCCCCTCGTGATCTTAACAAATCATTTTCCCAATTCACTGCAGAGTTCTCTGCTCACAACTGACAGCTGTCAAAAAAAACCGAAAAAATAAATAAACAGGCAGCCAAGTTCATGACAGCAGCTTAAATAGAGATAAAAATAAACATTGTAACACTTATGCCGCATACACACGATCAAACAAGCGGGTGGAAAAGTCCGGCAAACTCAAGTCCGTCAAACAATCCCCCCGTGTGTAGCCTCCGGCATACTTTTTTGACCCGAAAGTACGGCGGACTTAGAATGTAGTTTTACACTCCAATCTTCCCGCCGGACTCGCATTTCGGCGGACAATCTGGCCGTGTGTATGCCAGTCCGCCGTACTTTTGAAATGAACGGACTTTTCCCGCCCGGAGAAAAGTCCGCTTATTTCGAGCGGGTCTACAGGTAGGCGGGGCCCGCGAATGAGACGTCGCTGGCCCCGCCGCCTGGTATGGACTTAAA
The DNA here is from genome assembly GCF_037356315.1 of Lithobates pipiens. Classification (NCBI taxonomy): domain Eukaryota; kingdom Metazoa; phylum Chordata; class Amphibia; order Anura; family Ranidae; genus Lithobates; species Lithobates pipiens. The sequence goes on from NW_027507790.1 coordinate 217,232,296, forward strand.
GGGGAACCCCAATGCCGAAAAAAATCGGCGTGGGGGTCCCCCCAAAGTCCACAACAGACCCTAGTCCGAGCACGCTACCCGGCCGGCCAGGAAAGGAGAGGCAAGCGAGCGCCCCCCCCCCCTCCTGAGCCGTACCAGGCCGCGTGCCCTCAACATGGGGGGGTGCCTTGGGGAAGGGGGGCCGCGCGCCCCCCCCACCCCAAAGCACCTTGTCCCCATGTTAATGAGGACAGGGCCTCTTCCCGACAACCCTGGCCGTTGGTTGACGGGGTCTGCGGGCGGGGGGCTTATCGGAATCCGGGAGCCCCCTTTAATAAGGGGGCCCCCGGATACCGGCCCCCCACCCTATGTGAATGAGTTTGGGGTACAATGTACCCCTACCCATTCACCTGTAAAATAAAGTACAAAAAAAAACACAACACACAAGATAAAATAATTTATTGCACAGCTCCGGGGGTCTTCCGTCTTCAGGGCTCTTCTCGCCGGACTCCTCCGCTATCTTCTTGTAGCTCTTTTACTAGCGGAGCCCGGCATTCTTCTTCGTCGCCGCGGCCTCTTCTTCCGACTTCAGGGGTCTTGTCCCCCTCTTCGGTTCTTCTGCTGGGCCACCGCGCCTTCTTATAGCTCTTTTACAGGCGGTGGCCCGGTCTTCTGTCGCCGCCGCCGCCGCCTTCCGTTCTTCTTCTTCTCCTGGAGATGTTGACTCGACGTTCTCTCCGGCCGCAATGCCAGGGACGTGCTGCGCTGCGACTTATATAGGGACAAGGGGCGGTGTCACATGGGTTGATGTCACATGGGTTGGTCACATGGGTTGATGTCACATTGCGACAGTCCCAGCATCCTCCGGGACTGTGACATCGTAAGGGGGCGGGGTCACCATGTGACACCAACCCATGTGACATCAACCCATGTGACACCGCCCCTTGTCCCTATATAAGTCGCAGCGCAGCGTGTCCCTGGCATTGCGGCCGTGGAGAACGTCGAGTCAACATCTCCAGGAGAAGAAGAAGAAGAAGAACGGAAGGCGGCGGCGACAGAAGACCGGGCCACCGCCTGTAAAAGAGCTATAAGAAGGCGCGGTGGCCCGGCAGAAGAACCGAAGAGGGGGACAAGACCCCCGAAGTCGGAAGAAAAGGCCGCGGCGACGAAGAAGAATGCCGGGCTCCTCCGCTAGTAAAAGAGCTACAAGAAGATAGCGGAGGAGTCCGGCGAGAAGACCCCCGAAGACGGAAGACCCCCGGAGCTGTGCAATAAATTATTTTATCTTGTGTGTTGTGTTTTTTTTGTACTTTATTTTACAGGTGAATGGGTAGGGGTACATTGTACCCCAAACTCATTCACATAGGGTGGGGGGCCGGTATCCGGGGGCCCCCTTATTAAAGGGGGCTCCCGGATTCCGATAAGCCCCCCGCCCGCAGACCCCGACAACCAACGGCCAGGGTTGTCGGGAAGAGGCCCTTGTCCTCATCAACATGGGGACAAGGTGCTTTGGGGTGGGGGGCCGCACGGCCCCCCCTTCCCCAAGGAACCCCCCATGTAGAGGGCACGCGGCCTGGTACGGCTCAGGAGGGGGGGGGGGCGCTCGCTCGCCCCTCCTTTCCTGGCCGGCCGGGTAGCGTGCTCGGACAAGGGTCTGTTGTGGACTTTGGGGGGACCCCCACGCCGATTTTTTCGCCGTTGGGGTTCCCCTTTAAGTCCATACCAGGCGGCGGGGCCAACGACGTATCCTTCGCGGGCCCCGCCTACCTGGAGACGTGCTCGAAATGAGCGGACTTTCCTCCGCGTGTGTGGGCGAGTCCGTTCATTTCAAAAGTAGGGCGGATAGTACGGCGGATTTAGTACGCCGTATTAGTCCGCTGAAAAAGTGCCGTGTGTGGGCAAGTAGCCCGTTCGGAAAGTCCGACGTACAGTCTGGCGGGAAGTCCGCCAGACTAAGTACGTCGGACAGACGGCTACGTGTGTACGCGGCTTTAGTCCATAGATCAAAGGAATAACCTTTGGTCTGTAAATGAGAGAAGTTTAACCACTTAAAGACTAAACATTTTTCTGATATTTGTTGCTTACAAGTTAAAATCAAAATTTTTTGCTAAAAAATGACATATATATCTTTTTTGTAACAGAGACCCTGGAAAATAAAATGGCGGTTGTCGCAATATTTTATGTCTTTGCTATACTTGCTGTAATGGAAATTTGTAGGTTCTGTATATAATTGTATTCTATTTTATATGTATTGCACAATGCCCTCACTGTGCACACGGCACTAACAATGTTTTCAGTACATGTTTTGCATTCTTTCAAGTCCTGATTAGAATTAGCCTGCCTATGTAACGCCCCTTGTTACCATAAACGTACAATTGTAATATTAATGTGATATCTACGTAATCATGTGTACAAAAACCTTCACATGCGTCATAATAAAGGAGAACGGTTATTTGGAAAGATGCTGAGCGTATCTTTTGTGTCTGTTCCCTACTGCAGTAGTTATTATTAATTTGGAACCACTAATCAATATGAGTATCCATTTCAGGTGGCGAGCTTGGCCAGCAGGGGTTATTAGGTGACCCTGAGTATCCGAAACGAGGAGCTTGAGACGACCCGGGAATTTCTGATAATCAGCCGGCTGAGGTAAGCCTTTTGCTTACATTTGAGTTATCAGACTTCCTTGATCGGTAAGGCATTTTGGGGACAAAGAGTGCCTATTTTACTCCCCTTAATCGAACTGTATTGATTGGTGGTTATATGTTATGTTGTCACTGTCTACTGTCCATCGGAGTGTTATAAAGAAAAGGAAGAATAGTGCTGTTCACAGGTATATGTAGTACATTTGCTAGATAAAGTAGTTTAGAGGCAAGAGTGTATAGGCACAAGCAGAGAAGACTGGCCAGTCATTATGGGCATTAAATTAAGTAAGGGAATGAAGGGTAAGAGACCCTCAAAAATGCCCAGGAGCGCTATATATGAACCGAAGGTGCGGTTCCACCTATACTAAGCCCCTAATTTAATGGTTAAAGTGGACAGGGATCCACAAAGGGTAACTGGGTTACCACCAAAGTCCATAGGGACGAAGAATCATGCAGAGTATACAACTAGAGAAACAGCTATCTATGTGAGCAGGATGGATCAAGAGTGACATTAACACGAGACAGAAAGGGACATTTTGATGTTAAGTTGTGGGATGAATTTGGGGTCAGGCATTACAACTAGTAAAGTCAAGAAACAGTAATGAGAATTAAAACAGAATGGGACAGAGAGGGAAGATGGGATGAGCACTATGGCTGCCCGTCTGATCATAGAAGGTACAGTATGTGAAGTATGGTATTACATACCATACTTCACATACTGTATGTATGGTATGGTATTACAATACATTGGATGCAAAGGATATCAGAACAAAATAAATAAAGAAAGCAGAAGTTTAAGCAAGGAAGTATTAAAAAAAAGTGTTAAAATAAAGTGAGAGAATGATATGCATGTGTTGTGTACAAATGGGATTAATGTAAGTAATTTTAGAGATATATTTGTGTATGTTTGTGAATGCTGGAACCTTTAGTTCTATGACTTGTGTGTGTCATGTACGCAAATGTGACCCCCTCCTTTGTGCTGTCCTGAAAGAATGTAGCTGGGATGAGAGGTTGGTGATAAGCTGGAAGGACACCATGCCAATTTCAGTTTTTTAGACAAAACATTTATAACAAAATTTGCCGGGTTAACGAATCTAATGATAAACATTGTGATCACAATTATTTTTGAATCTGTTTTCCAAACATGGTAAAATGAACTGTGTCTTACACAAATTGAATATCCTGTGATAGTGGAAACAGAGCACTAAAAAAAAAGAGAAATTGAGTAAAATTAAGTAATATGTCCCCCTTTAAGGACATTTGTCTGTGCATATATATTAGTGTGTGATATTAAAATTATCATATGAGTATTAATTTGTAATATGAGTTTACCAATTTTATTCATAAATCTAGATATATTGAAACTGGTTTAGACAACTTTTGGTTGGAAATTAAATCCAGGTTAATGGGGGAATTGGTAAAAATGGAATTAGTCTAGATTAAGATAACAATTTTGTAATTTTACATTTATTGAGTGGAAAGAAAAAAAAAGATTAAGATGAGGTTGTTAATTTGAATACAGCTGCAATAATGTTTAACAAAGCCAAGATGAATGGGATACATAAGGAAGTTTTTCTACAGAAATTAAATCTTAAAGTCTGATAATAACTTGATGTGCGGTCCATGATGTGAGAGTAATAATAAATAAAATGTAAATATAACAGACCCATCACATCAAGTCCACACACCCTGTTAGGATAGATGCTGCCTGCAGCCAGTTGGTTTATAGTTTTTGATGGCCGAGTGCTTTCTGGTCCATCATACATATTGTTGGTCCTTTTGTTTTTATGTATTTTTATTTTTGAAATCCAAAGCAGAATGTGTGGATTGTGAAATGATGTGCCCCTTTTCCTTGTAAGTGCAGTTGGTATAAGTAGAAGAATATTTTGGATTTATGGACATCTCTGCATGACTGCAGGGTATTGTTATCGTTTATTATAATATTGTCAGGAAAAAGTTGTCTTTTTGAAACATGAAACTAGAGTTCTTACACAAACAGCATGATAGAAAACAAGCCATTGTTATATCTATGCAAGCTGGACCCAGTAATGAAGGTTTCACCCCGATATATCAGAGCTGTAACTTTATGCAAAGTTGCTATTAGGCAAAGTTACAGACATTATTTTGGTCAAATATTTAATTTTTAATGGTCTGACATTCTGCACAGCAAATGTATAGCTAACTAAATGTTTGTCTAATGAAAGGTTCAAAATATGAATTCGTTTTGTGTGTTTATGTACAAATCTAACAATGAAAAATGTGTACATTTGAATCCAGCCACCTTATTGCCTCTATTGGAGGAGGCTGGAGACAAAGAAAAACCACATGTGTTAAATTGATGACGTGGGAATCAGCTGCTGTGAGCCCAGTGCAGGACACACTCCCTGGAGACCCGAGTATTTACTTTTTTGTAGTGTTATTCCTGGTTTTATACCGAGGATGAAGTTTTCCCTGTATTCAGAGTCATTGGATCCTTTTTCCCCAGCTCAAGAAGCAGAGCTCCATGTTTTAGAAAAGCCTGTGAGCTATAAAAAGAGTATATATTTATATAGATAGTCAAGATATAGAGAGCTTTTGGTTCCATTTGAAGGGCCAGAAGTTTGTTTTTACTTCGGCAGGTAAACCAATCAAGCATGCCAAGTTAATTTGATTGGCTGTTTTCAGCCTACCAGGTTCTTGCTGAGGTAGCCATACTAACAGTAAAACTCACACATGGAAGCAGACCAGGCGACTCTAAGGATGCTGCATTTACAGCCCCGGACACTTGCTGGGTCTGTGCAACTCACAGATTCCACCCTAGTTCTGGCCCAGTATAGCTGGGATTAATAATTCAACTTTAAGGACCCCAGAACGAGAAGCACAAGTGGTCCACAGAGGGCAACTTCTTACGAAACAAGAGTTTGGAAAAGGTGATCATTTATGTCTGCCAGCGACTCTTTTCCCTCCAGCTTGACACATGGACCGTGTCATCAGTCACAAGTAGTTATGGCTGCCTTAGTAAATGAGCATGGGATAGAGCCAGGGTTCAACACAGTTGTTTTTATAACATATCATTCTTGTTTTACCTGTTACCAAAGGTGTTACCAAAAGCTAAACATCCCTTCCAGAGATGACAAAAAGATATATCCAGATGCCCAAGTCAGAATCTTACGAGTATGTATTTTGTTTGTATGGAGATGTTTTTTGGATGTCCAGTGGCAAATGCTACTGCAAAGGCCACAGTAAAAAGTGTTCTCAGAAGTAGTTCATAAGTACAGAGTGCAGAATCTACAGAGAGTAACAGAGGAAATCATTTTTATAGGAGAGTCCTTACTAGAAGTTTTGAGGTTTTATTTTTACACCCCCTGCTGTCTACAATGTAGCGGACAAAGTAGAGTAAGAAACTAGAAAACTTTTGCCTAAATGTTTTATTATATTTTATCAAGCCCGTAAGGGGATGTTGGACTCTCTCCCTATTGGATTTGGTTTGGGAGTGTGTTACTCACTTGCTTATATTTTGTCTCAGCAGCTGAAGTCCTCCATTCGGATCTCACAGAGAATGTTGCTGATTTTTTAAGGTTTTTACAAACTTATTTATGTGTTTTCTCCCCAATTCCAGATCCTAAAAGTTTGGAAGGATCTAAAACTAAAGCCAGGTGACTTGTGGATTGTTAAGAGACATTTATATATAAGGAAATGTTTGGAGACTCAATACAGCATCTATTTCATGTACAGTTTTGCAAAACTTGAAGGAAAAGTCACCTGGATCCACACCAGACACTGCAAAAATGACTAAATTAAAGAAATCTCTGTGTTTGATTTGTTTCCCTCTTGCGGTCACAGTTTAGGGTACTTTTTGATTCAATTACTTTAATTGTAAGGGATATATATATATTTGAAAAGTAGTTTAGCCATGTTGAAGTCATATTTGTCTTTTGTACCTCTTCCATTTTATGTAGAATTGTCTGTGTTTACATGTGCTGATAAGTCAGCATACCAGCAATTAAGCTAGAAGGCCATTCTGGCCACAGGAGTGTACAGCCAGTACTCTAAATATGTCTTTGTTTTTCACAATGAAAAGGCATTTTGTAATGAAAAAAGCTGCTGAGCTATTATTTTCTCCACAATGGAGTTTTTGCCTCTTTGGCCAGGACTACCTCCACCTAAGCGTGTGGAGGTTCCAGGTTAAAGGTGATAGCAGGTATGGTTAGTGATCAAAATATTGATCAAAAGAGAGGAGACTGTAATGGAAATTTGTAGGTTCTGTATATAATTGTATTCTATTTTATATGTATTGCACAATGCCCTCACTGTGCACACGGCACTAACAATGTTTTCAGTACATGTTTTGCATTCTTTCAAGTCCTGATTAGAATTAGCCTGCCTATGTAACGCCCCTTGTTACTATAAACGTACAATTGTAATATTAATGTGATACCTACGTAATCATGTGTATAAAAACCTTCACATGCGTCATAATAAAGGAGAACAGTTATTTGGAAAGATGCTGAGCGTATCTTTTGTGTCTGTTCCCTACTGTAGTAGTTATTAGTAATTTGGAACCGCTAATCAATATGAGGATAGGAGTTGCCTATCATCAGAGTTTCCATTTCACTTGCGCAGCGTTCTTTCAAACGCAATTTTTGGGGAAAAAACACACTTTAATTAATGAATAGAAAACTAAACAGTAAAGTTAGCCCAATTTATTTGTATAATGTGAAAGATGATGTTATGCTGCGAGAATCGTGAGAGAATCATGATGTTTATTCTAAGCAAAAAAACTGTGATTCTCATTTTGGCCATAATCGTGCAGCTCTAATTTGTACATATATATGTTCATCACTATTCATATGGAACAAAGTAAAATAGATAGAGAAGAATAGAAAAGGAAAAATGCTTGCCTGATCAGACTTGAAATTAAGAATATGGGCAATAGCAAATCATGGGGGCAGACACAGGGGTCAAACTCAAAAGAAGGGCACGAGGACACTGAGTGAAAACCCAAATATCCCCCACTCCAAGGTCAAGACCAAAATAACATATATTATAAGGTAAGTAGATACACCAAACGCTCTAGGATGAAGAGAGAACAGATATATTGTTTTATATATTGCTCCAATCAAACCAAGCTTGTAAGAAGGTGATCCTAAAGTGAGTGACATACATCTTTTAACTCTTGCCCAAATGGTGGTAAATGGAGGAGATCCAAGGAATGTCCTTGTAAGAAAATAGGATGCATATGGAATCAAGTTGGAAACAATCACAAATGTGGTAGTTGCACTTAAAGGACTGTGTCAAATAGATACTATTTGAAAGAAAACCCAAATCCATAAACAGGGAGAAAACGTCCAGACACATGGATATTTCATAACCACATTGTATCCAGGATATGGGGGAGGTATCTAAAGGGGAAGAACAAAAAAAAGGGCACAAAATCTATATCTATATCTTTTCAGTGTTAATTCCAGCAAAGCAATACTGCCCTATGTATAGTACTCACCTTGACTCAACCTTGAGACAAAATCCCTCATCAATAACACAGCCCACACATAGGCTCTAACTTAGAGCCAGACATCCACCCAGTAAAAACAAAGAGAAGCGGCCATATGATAAATTTGATATTGGTATTAAAAAAAATAAGTATCGTCCTCTGATGTAAATCCAGCACACATCGTCCAGTGATGTAGATCCATGTCAATCATGATAAGGAACACAAGACGATGTTAAGATCCACCGTCATGATGACCTGCTGCCATGATGCTGCTGCCTTGCCACTACTTTTGCTGCACGTGACAGGTTCCTGGCACTGTTGAAATGTAAAAAACAGTGCTGTTGTTTGGTCAATAATGTCACCTGGGATTCCCACCAGCTTGTTTACAATTTTAGGGGTCTGTCATTTAGTGGTGATAGTGAAGTAGACTTGTCGCTACAGCAGCTGAAGGGTTGGCAGGTGGGTGAACTGCAAAGCTTGCTCACCTGTTCATCAGACTGTAAACAGGCTGTGACTAGTGGTGTATTTAACAAAAAAATTTGAATTTAGTCGGATCCTCACAGGGTGACACTGTAGATACACAGATAGATGTTGTTGAAAAAGAAAACTATAGAAATTGAAGAAATGGACTTTGTAGGCACATGCGTAAATAAAATGAATTTGAAGTTTTTGATTGGATAAAGTTAAAATACATGATATTACAAACACATAATAAAAAAGAAACATAATGTTGATAATCAACCCCAAGGACTCAAGTAACATCTCCAGAATATATATACCGTATTTTCCGGCGTATAAGACGACCTTTTACACGTAAAAAAATTGGCCAAAAAGCAGGGGCCGTCTTATACGCCGGGTCAGCTCCTCGGATGCCGGCTGGGTGTTCGGTAATACTGTATGTAGCTTCGGCTACATACAGTATATACCGCTGAGCCAATCCTGGTGAGCGATGTATTCAAATGAATACAAAGCCTGCTCGGATTGGAGTAACGACCTCTGCCAATCCGAGCAGGCTCTGTAGCCTGCTCTGATTGGCTTGGAGAGTCAGAGCGGCGCGGGCTGATGATGTTACAGCCTCTGCCAATCCCAGCAGGCTTTGTATTCATTAATAGAATACATCGCTCGCCGTGATTGGCTCCAGCAAATGCAGGAAGAAGGAAGAAATATGAAGCCTCGGAAGCCTCGAAAGCCGGGACGGTAAGTACAGATTTAAAAGCATTTTTGTCTTGTAAGATTAGGGGGTCGTCTTATATGTCGGGTCGCCTTATACACCGGCAAATACGGTATATATATATATATATATATATATATATATATATATATTAATCCAGATTGGTGCAAAAAGAAGAATTAACCAGTAGCAGCATCCGATGGAAATAAAGTGTGTGGAGTGGTTGAGTCACAATATGGGGTCACACAGAGAATTCGCTCTACATGTTATGCGCATAACTGTGCTTCTTGAGGAGCTTGTAAATCTAATGAATGTATCAGAAAAACATTGAGTAAATATATCATAATATCCAAACAAATGAGATAAAAACAGTTATAAACAATGAAATAATCACTTTGATATAGTCCAGTAAGGTAGGGGGCAAAAATCCAGTGACCACTAGGGGGCAGGAAGCAAAACCCCCTCATGGGGACGCATCTATGGTAATGGGTGATCCCCAAGGTTTAGCAAACCCACGTGCATACATGTGTGAAAAAAAACCCTTTAAGTATTGGTAGTTGTATTATGCAAGAGATTGTGCATACTTACATAGTAAAATAGTTTCTAAATAACACAGCAAAAAAGCTGTATAGAGATGCAGATCAAACCAAGTTGTCCCAGATAGTCAGAAAAGTCTATAAATGATTAAGAGAAATGTAATAATAACATATATATTGAAATATATGTACATATATCAACCCAACCAGAACTACATCAATATATGTAGATGCAGCATAGTCAGATTTAACAGAAGACCAGCCACATGTAAAGGGCACACATGCATAAACTGGGTGTGTAATAGATAGTACATCAAAGGCTTACCAAGTAATAAATGCAGGCATATATCCAACACTTTAAGCAGCTGGTAAGCAGCGAATCCAGGGAGCATAGTGGGGGGTAACACACTTTGATAGAAGGTAGTCTATTACAGTAATATAGGTTAGATAAAAGTTTATGGGGCTCAAAGAGCCAGTACCTAGTGATAGAAAAGAACCAAAAAAATAAAGATAGAAATAGCCAGTGGCATCACTAGGGGGTGGCTACTGGGGCTATACTCCCCGAATCTGGGGCCCATAGCCCTGAATCTCTTACCTAGGGTTGGCTCTGGGCTCCATCTGCTCAGCTGGTGGCCCGTGGGAGGATGTGGAAACCTTGCAAAAAGATCTGAACAAATTAACGGGGTGGGCAACTACATGGCAAATGAGGTTCAATGTAGAAAAATGTAAAATAATGCATTTGGGTGGCAAAAATATGAATGCAATCTATATGGGGGGGAGAACCTCTGAGGGAATCTAGGATGGAAAAGGACCTGGGGGTCCTAGTAGATGAAAGGCTCAGCAATGCCAAGCTGTTGCTAACAAAGCAAACAGAATGTTGGCATGCATTAAATAGGGGATCAATTCCAGAGATAAAACGATAATTCTCCCGCTCTACAAGACTCTGATCCGGCCGCACCTGGAGTATGCTGTCCAGTTCTTGGCACCAGTCCTCAGGAAGGATGTACTGGAAATTGAGTGAGTACAAAGAAGGGCAGCAAAGCTAATAAAGGGTCTGGAGGATATAAGTTATGAGGAAAGGTTGCAAGCACTGAACTTATTCTCTCTGGAGAAGAGACGCTTGAGGGGGATATGATTTCAATATACAAATACTATACTGGTGACTAGAGATGGCCTTGCGGTTCGCCCGGCGGTCGGTTCGCGGCGAACTTTGTTCGTTCGAGATTCACCAAACCGGCAGACTTCTGGTGCTGTTCGCGGCAGACATATTTGTTTACATTGTGAAGAACTTTGACCCATGACACATCCATCATGGGGTACAGGACAGTAGACTTGTGCACAATGGAAAATTTTGTTTAGTTTCGGTTCATTGTCATTCGTAAAATACATCATTTCGTTCTGTTATAGTCGTTATATTACATTAATACGTTTTCGGATAATTCGTTATTATTCGTAGAGTGTCGCATTCATTCGTTTGTATTCGTTGAAATTCGCTATTTATGTATGTATAGACATTCGTGATAATGATTCGTAGTTTGGAAAGTCGTTTGTTTATTGAATCTTTTAACACACACAATGACAACGTCTCTTCTCCTCGGCTCAAATACAATACAACACCCTTCTAACTCAGTTCTCAGGAATGCACTTTGCCAGTAATCCAACCTCCGACACAAAATTAATTAGCTGATTGGACTATAAGATTTACTTTGAGCTGACCTTTTGTTTCATTAGATCTTTAAAGAATTACCAAATTAATTCGAATTCATTCGTTATTTTTCTTTCGTATTCGTTGTTATTCGTTATTTTTTTAATCGGATGCATCCGAATGTCTGAAAGATGCAAAATTCTGCCGAATTTCGATTTGTTACGAAACTAATTGCACAAGCCTACAGGACAGCCAATTGAGACATTTCAGCACATGGACATACCCCCTGCCTTTTAAATAGACCTGATCTGGCGGCCATTTTACATTCTGTCTTTTGTCAGTGTAGGGAAAGGATGCTGTGTGGAGCAGGGACAGTCAGTCTGTTACTATTAGGTCCACAAATGTCCTTTTAAGGACTGGTATATGTGTACAGTATATAGGGTTGTAATACACTTATAATATACTTTCTTTCAAATATAGAAAGCATATTATAGTGCACTGCAGTGCTGACCGATTCTGCAGCTGTCTTTTCTCAGTGTAGGGACAGTTTGGTGTTTGGAGCAGGGAGAGTGCAATTCACTAGCTACTAGCTAGCTACTATTAGGTCCACAAAGGTCCTTTTAAGGACTGGTATAGGTGTACAGTATATAGGGTTGTAATACACTTATAATATACTTTCTTTCAAATATAGAAAGCATATTATAGTGCACTGCAGTGCTGCTGACCGATTCTGCAGCTGTTGTTTCTCAGTGTAGGGACAGTTTGGTGTTTGGAACAGGGACAGTCTGAAATTCACTAGCTACTAGCTAGCTACTGTTAGGTCCACAAAGGTCCTTTTAAGGACTGGTATAGGTGTACAGTATATAGGGTTGTAATACACTTATAATATACTTTCTTTCAAATATAGAAAGCATATTATAGTGCACTGCAGTGCTGACCGTTTCTGCAGCTGTCTTTTCTCAGTGTAGGGACAGTTCGGTGTTTGGAGCAGGGATAGTCTGCACTTCACTAGCTACTAGCTAGCAACTATTAGGTCCACAAAGGTCCTTTTAAGGACTGGTATAGGTGTACAGTATATAGGGTACCGTACCATACCGTACTATATGCCCATACCCTCCTGTTTGAAGAGCTTGAGCAGTGTCATATTTTTGGGTCCCGCAGCGAGTTGCTGGTATCAGTGTTGGTGTCAGTGCTCTCTATAACGTTACTGGTGTGGTGTCAGTGATCTCTATCTCAGTGCTGGTGTCAGTGCTCTCTATCTCGGTGCTGGTGTGGTGTCAGTGCTCTCTATCATGGTGCTGGTGTCAGTGCTCTCTATCACGGTGCTGGTGTCAGTGCTCTCTATCTCGGTGCTGGTGTGGTGTCAGTGCTCTCTATCACGGTGCTGGTGTCAGTGCTCTCTATCTCGGTGCTGGTGTCAGTGCTCTCTATCTCGGTGCTGGTGTCAGTGCTCTCCATCTCGGTGCTGGTGTCAGTGCTCTCTATCTCAGGGCTGGCGTCAGTGCTCTCTATCTGGGTGCTGGTGTCAGTGCTCTATATCACGGTGCTGGTGTCAGTGCTCTCTATCTCGGTGCTGGCGTCAGTGCTCTCTATCTCGGTGCTGGCGTCAGTGTTCTCTATCTCGGTGCTGGTGTCAGTGCTCAGTCTCTATTGCGGTGCTGGTGTCGGTGTTCTATCTCAGTGCTGGTGTCAGTGAGGGAGATAGCAGTAGAGAAGCCAATCAGCAGGCAGTGCCAGCACCATGGCTGAGGATCAGCACTGGACTGGCACCTCCGGACCACCGCAGTGGAGCCCTGCATAGGTGGGGGTAAGGGCAGGGCAGAGGGAGGGGTCAGGGGCACAAGCACAGGTTGGCAAACTGGGACACTGGCACAGGACTTCGCTGCCCTGACTGTGGCACTGATCATCTCCTGCACCCCCTTCATAGCCAGCCCTGACCTTGCCTCTCCTCCATATCCTTCATGCGCTCCTGAATTGACAAAATTTCACAGATAAAAAAAGAATGCTTGTCGTCAATCCCAGATTCACTTAATACTTCTGGTATGTCATTGTCCATGTTGTGGGACTATGTGTGCACAGCTAGTAAGTATTTTGTGGCTGAAAATATGACCTGGAAGTTTTTAAGGTTCGCCTGCCATTAAAGTTAATGGGGTCCGCCATGAACCTTGCGGTTCGCGAACATTTGGGCATGTTCGCAGATCGCGTTCACGAAACATCCCGTCGGAAGTTCGTCCATCACTACTGGTGACCCCACAATAGGGTTAAAACTTTTTCGCAAAAAGGGAGTTTAACAAGACTCGTGGCCACTCATTAAAACTAGAAGAAAAGAGGTTTAACCTTAACCACTTGCCGCCCGCCCTATAACAGAAACACGGTGGCAAAGTGGTTTCAAAATCCTGACCGGACGCATCGCGGCAAACGTTGTTGCGGGGTGTCCGTCTGACACCCCGCAACTACAATCTCGGTAAAGAGTCTCCGACGGAGACCACACTTGACCACCAGGGACGCCACCAGACCACCAGGGATGCCCATCACAAGGTATGCCACCCTAGACCACCAGGGATTCCAGTCAGTGCCCACAATGGATGCCAATCAGTGCCCACAATGGATGCCAATCAGTGCCCACAATGGGCATCACTGATTGCCATGCATTATTGTTTGGCACTGATTGGCATCCATTAGTACAGTATAATACAATACAATGCCACCTATCAGTGCCCATCTGTGCTGCCTATCAGTGCCCATTTGTGCCGCCTATCAGTGCCCATCCATGCCACCTATCAGTGCCCATCCATGCCCATCTGTGCCGCCTATCCATGACCATCTGTGCTGCCTATCCATGCCCATCTGTATTGCCTATCCATGCCCATCCATGCCGCCTATCCATGCCAATCTGTGCCAGCTATCAGTGCAAATTTGTGCCACCTATCACTGCCCATCCGTGTCGCCCATCAGTGCCACCTATCAGTGCCCATCAGTGCCGCCTATCAGTGCCACATATCAGTGTCCATCAATGCCATCTCATCAGTGCCACTTCATTGGTGCCACCTCATCGGTGCCCATCAGTGCTGCCTTATCAGTGTCCATCAGTGTAGCCCCATCAGTGCCCATCAGTGAAGGAGAAAACTTACTTATTTACAATGTTTTGAAATTGAAACAAAAAAAACACATTTTATTTCAACATTTTCGGTATTTTTTTATTTGTTTAGCAAAAAAAAAAAAAAACGTAGAGGTGATCAAATACCACCAAAAGAAAGCTCTATTTGTGGGAAAAAAATGATAAAAATTTCATTTGGGTACAGAGTAGCATGACCGCGCAATTGTCATTCAAAGTGCGACAGTGCTGAAAGCTCAAAATTGGTCTGGGCAGGAAGGTGTTTAAGTGCCCAGTATTGAAGTGGTTAAACTATGCAGAGGGTTCTTTACTGTAAGAGTGGCAAGAATGTGGAATTCCCTTTCACAGGCAGTGGTCTCAGCGGGGGGCATTGATAGTTTGAAGAAACTATTAGATAAGCACCTGAACGACCGCAACATACAGGGATATACAATGTAATACTGACATATAATCACACACATTGGTTGGACTTGATGGACTTGTGTCTTTTCTTCAACCTCACCTACTATGTAACTATGTAACTATAGCAGCGAAGTAAAGAAAGTCATACGCTTGGGTGAGCATACACATGTACATATTATATGTGTGTGTGTGTGTGTGTGTATGTGTATATATATATATATATATATATATATATATATATATTATCGTTAGATATCTTAGTGTGGATCCCCCCCTTACACCAGGGTCCCCAGAGAGCCTCCCCACTTACATCAGAGCCCCCTCATTACATCAGGGTCCACAGAGAGCCCCCCTTACATCAGGGTCTCCTGAGAGCCTCCCCCTTTCATCAGGGTCCCCAGAGAGCCGTCCCACCTACATCAGGGTCTCAAGAGCCCTCCTCATTACATCAGGTCCCCAGAGAGCCCCCTCATTACATCAGGGTCCCCAGAAAGCCCCCCTCCTTACATCAGGGGCCCCAGAGAACCCCTCTCCTTACATCAGGGTCCACAGAGAGCCTCCCCTTATATCAGGATCCCCAGAGAGCCCCCCCTTAAATCAGGAACCCCGAGGAGCCCCTTCCTTACATCAGGTTCCCCAGAGAGCTCCCCCTTACATCAGCGGGGCCATTACATTGCCCGTCAGATTGGTATAGAAGTGGACGTCAGGACAATGATTAAATTGTCGGAACTGCTGAATATAGATAAGAACTTGTACCTGATAATATTAACTAGCCATGTTCCTCCCCCTGGCCACCAGCTGAGCAGATGGAGCCCAGAGCCAACCCTAGGTAAGAGATTCGGGGCTATGGGCCCCAGATTCGGGGAGTATAGCCCCAGTAGCCACACCCTAGTGATGCCACTGGTTATTTCTATCTTTATTTTTTGGTGCTTTTCTATCACTAGATACTGGCTCTTTGAGCCCCATAAACTTTTATCTTTGATCATTGGACATTAATGGTCACTGACTCTACAAACAGTGACTTCTTATTAACCTATATTACTGTAATAGACTACCTTCTATCAAAGTGTGTTACCCCCCACTACGTTCCCTGGATTTGCTGCTTACCAGCTGCTTAAAGTGTTGGATATATGCCTGCATTTATTACTTGGTAAGCCTTTGATGTACTATCTATTACACACCCAGTTTATGCATGTGTGCCCTTTACATGTGGCTGGTCTTCTGTCATATCTGACTATGCTGCATCTACATATATTAATGTAGTTCTGGTCGGGTTGATATATGTACATATATTTCAATATATATGTTATTATTACATTTCTCTTAATCATTTATAGACTTTTCTAACTATCTGGGACAACTCGCTTGACCTGCATCTCTATTTAGCAACTATTTTACTATGTACTGTAAGTATGCACCATATCTTGCATAATACAACTACCAATACTTAAAGGTTTTTTTTCACAAATGTATTCCCGTGGGTTTGCTAATCCATCTGGATCGCCCATTACCATATATGTGTCCCTATGGGGGGGGGGGGTTGCTTCCTGCCCCCCTAGTGGTCACTTGATTTGGGCCCCTACCATACTGGACTCTATTGAAGTGATCATTTCATTGTTTATAACTGTTTTTGTTTCATTTGTTTGGATATTATGATATGTTTTTCTGATACATTCATTAGATCTACAAGCTCCTGAAGAAGCGCAGTTATGCGCGTAACATGTAGAGCAAATTCTCTGTGTGACCTCTTGCCTGGTTAATACTTCTTTTTGCACCAATCTGGATTAATATATATATATCCTGGAGGTGTTACTTGAGTCCGTGGGGTTGATTATCAACATTATGTTTCTTTTTTATTATGTGCTTGTAATTTCATGTTTTTTAACTTTAACCAATTAAAAACTTCAAATTCATTTTATTTATGCGTGTGCCTACAAAGTCCATCTCTTCAATTTCTATAGTTTTCTTTTTCAGTGGTGTATTTAGGTTTTGTGCTGCCCTAGGCCTGACTAAATTCATGCACCCCCTAATTTAAATATGACCCACCCCTTCCTGTCAATACCACACCCTGTTCCATTTAAGAACCACTCTATCACCCGTAAACTTCACCCCTTCCTCTTTAGGCTCCACCTTTTCCTCTTAGAGCTCTACCTCTTCCCCTCAATACATTAGCACTCACCATCACACACCATCAGTTTCATAATATCACAGCTTATTAGTGTACAGGAATTATGTATTGATTATAGCACGGAGCACTTTGCAGTATATGAATTTTCACTGAATGTGGACTGTTTAATGAGTTTGCATTGATTTCAGCATGGAGCATTTTGCACATGCTGAAATCAATGCAAACTCATTAACCACTTGGAGACCACCTATGGAATATATACTACCTGTATGTTGTTTCATGCATGAGATACTGTGGGCGCTCACGTGTGCCCGCTGCATGGTGGGGGAGCCAATCTGTGGCCACCTGCGATCACTCCACCTTTTAAACAAGGCGAATCCCTGTTCTGATGGTGACATGCACAGAGATCATCTGTTCCTAGTAAACAGGAACAGCGATCTGTGTGTTCTTACTGTTAGTCCACCCCCCCCTCACTTAGCACAATTAGGGAACACATTTAACCCTTTGATCACCCCTGATGTTAACCCCTTCCCTGCCGGTGTCATTTATACAGCGACAGTGCATTGTTTTAGCACTGATCACTGTATTGGTGTCACTGGTCCCCAAAAAGTGTCACTTAGGGTCTGATTTGTCCACCGCAAAAATTGCTGCCATTACCAGTAAAAACAATTAAAAAATTAAACTCCTCATGTACTGCAGTTTACATGAACTTTCACTAAGACCCCTTTCACACCACACCGCCCATTGTGTTGGCGGTAAAACGCCGATATTTTTAGCAGCGTTTTACCGCCGGATTTGCGGTAGATTTGCAGCACATTTCGGCCGCTAGGGTTAAAACCGCCGGCAATACGCCGCAATAGCTGCATTTTGCCGGCAGTATTACAGCGCTGTCCCATTGATTTCAATGGGGAGCAGCGGTGGAGGAGCGGTAAACACACCGCTCCAAAGAAGCTGCTGGCAGGACTTTTTTCTGACGTCCTGCCAGCGCACCGCTGTAGTGTGAAAGCCCTCGGGCTTTCACACTACACACAATGGTGCAGCTTCTTTAGGACGGATTGCAGGCACTATTTCTAACGCTATAGCACCTGCAAAACGCCCTGATGTGAAAGGGGTCTAAGACCCCTTTAACACTGAGGTGTTTTTCAGGCACATTTGGGCTAAAAATAGCGCCTGAAAAACACCTCCCCTGCAGTCCCAGTGTGAAAACCAGAGTGCGTTCACACTGGGATGCTGCGCTGGCAGGACGTTAAAAAAAGTAGCATCTTTGGAGCGGTGGAGGAGTGGTATATACACTGCTCCTCCGCCACTCCTGCCCATTGAAATGAATGAACAATGCAGCCGAAGCAGCTGAAAAGCAGTTCTACATGCAGCTGTACTACACGGGCGCATTTAACCCTTTATTTGCCCACCTAGCGGGGGTTAAAAGCACCCCGCTAGTGGCCGAATAGCGCCACTAAAATAATGGTAACGCGCCGGTGTGAAAGTGGCCTTAATGTAGAATGTTTGATTAGTTTATAGCACGGATCACTTTATTGCAATAAGATCTGTATATTTATTTAATCCATATTTATATTTGATTGGTAGCTTGCCACACGCACATGATTACAAAAGTAATAGTAATTGATTTATTTTACCTTCTGCTGTTCTGGCTGCCTGTGGGATTCCAGTTGTTGTCATCCCTCTCTCTCTCCTCCTCCTAGCTTCAAAGGCAGACCCTGCCCTGGATGGGGAGAAGATGCAGGACGCTGAGTGGAGGAGGGTAGGAGGAGCAGTCACTGACCGTTTAATGGGGGAGCCAGTCGCCCCGGTTAAGTACACTACACTAATGCCTGCTATGACATTAGGAAGTGTCGCACTATAGCAAGTAGGCAGCTGAGTGATTTACCCATGAGGGAGATGGCTGCGGGAGCTAGAACTCAGGAAGACGAATCGGGGGGGTTCATGCGCGGGGGGGGGGCAGCTTTTTTTCCGCCTCCCGCAAAGTGCCGCCCTAGACCTGGGCCTTGTCGGCCTAGGCCAAAACACAGCACTGGCTGTGACCATATCAAGCTCATGTTAAACCCAAATCTGAAGCTCAGCCATACTTTTATTAGGTTATTTCTCCTTTAAGGGGGTGTAGCAGGGGATGTGCCCTATGCTTACATACATTTGCTAGTAGGGGTCCCTCATTCCCATCTCAAAATGTTGAGAGGTATGCAGTAGTAACATCACCAAATCTCAATTCATTACAGGTGAAACTAGCATTCAGAGGCAGGAATGCCTTAGATCTCACACTGCAGATATACAATTATGAGGTTGTAGGCACTGGATTGCACAGTTAAAGTGATTCTAAAGGCAATTTTTTTTTTTAAATAACAAACATATACTTAAAGCGGAGTTCCGCCTGGGTGAAAAAAAATGACAAATACTGTACCTGTCCAGGGAAACAGTGTACAGGGCACTTACCTGTCCAGGGAAACAGGAAGTAAAGTCTTCTACTTTCACAGCCTGTTTCCTACTGTGCATACACGAGTCAGGCTGTGCTTTCTGAAAGGTCCCTGCTGTCTTCTGTGACCTGTGTGTCTCCCAGAAGGCAGCAGGAGGAGGGCTGGACATTGCGTAGGTCGCTGCACAATACTGCAGCAATCTTTCTGCGGAAGTGGGAGTGGATACCTGGTTTTGAGAGGTATCTGCTCCCCCCTCCCCCTTGAAAGGTGCCATATGTGACACCAGAGGGGCCTAGGAATCAGATCTGTGGAAGTTCCATTTCTGGGTGGAACTCTGCTTTAACTGCTTTGTGTAATGCTTTTGCTGAGAGCAGCCCTGATCCTCCTCTTCTTCCACTGCTGCTTGCTAAAAGGCACTGCACAGAAAAAACCCATGGCAACACCATAGCTCCCAACTGTCCCTGATTTTGAGGGACTGTCCCTCATTGGGAACAAAGTACCTTTGACCCTCTTTCCTCCTCATTTGTCCCTCATTTTGGTCTCCTAGAGCTAACAAGGGGGGACGGATACAGTATCTCACAACAGTGAATACACCCCTCACATTTTTGTAAATATTTTATTATATTTTTCATGTGACAACACTGAAGAAATGACACTTTGCTACAATGTAAAGTAGTGAGTGTACAGCTTGTATAACAGTGTAAATTTGCTGTCCCCTCAAAATAACTCACAGCCATTGATGTCTAAACCGCTGGCAACAAAAGTGAGTACACCCCTAAGTGAAAATGTCCAAATTGAGCCCAAAGTGTCAATATTTTGTGTGACCACCATTATTTTCCAGCACTGCCTTAACCCTCTTGGGCATGGAGTTCACCAGAGCTTTACAGGTTGCCACTGGAGTCCTCTTCTACTCCTCCATGATGACATCACGGAGCTGGTGGATGTTAGAGACCTTGCGCTCCTCCACCTTTCGTTTAAGGATGCCTCACATATACTCAATAGGGTTTAGGTCTGGAGACATGCTTGACCAGTCCATCACCTTTACCCTCAGCTTCTTTAGCAAGGCAGTGGTTGCCTTGGAGGTGTGTTTGGGGTCATTATCATGTTGAAATACTGCCCTGCAGCCCAGTCTCCGAAGGGAGGGGATCATGCTCTGCTTCAGTATGTCACAGTGCATGCTGCCATTCATAGTTCCCTCAATGAACTGTAGGCAAGACACATGAGTCTTTGTACTCCTCACCTGGTTGCCTCCACATACCCTTGATACCATCTGAACTAAATAAGTTTATCTTGGTCTCATCAGACAACAGGATATGGTTCCAGTAATCCCTGTCCTTAGTCTGCTTGTCTTCAGCAAACTGTTTGCAGGCTTTTTTGTGCATCATCTTTAGGGGTTCGGATATGTGCTGGGGGGTATTTGGGAGGGGAGAGGACTTTCAAATCCAACCCACACTTCTAGCATAGATCTTCTCCCTTGCCAAAGCGCCCCCTCCGAGCACATATCCTCACAACCCCCCACCCCCTAATCACTCCACCAAGTGTACACATTTTTTAAGTTGTTCCCCTTCCCAGTCACTCTGCCTCCCTCCCCTGTCCATCTACAGAATATAAACTTTCTACAGATCTCAGATCAGTACATGTCCCTCCTTCCTTCTTCTGTGTGTAAACAGCTGAGAAGGCAGCGTCGATCCACTCTGCTGTGAGACAGGCAGACAGCGGGGAGGGGAGAAATACATCAGATGCAGAGCAGACTTGTCAGTCCATGCGCTGTCTGTTCTGTATAATGTGTCTGGGTATCAGGTCTGTCTTGGTATCAGGCAGACGGAAACCAAGACACATCATTTAAAACCGGGACTGTCCAGGTAAAACCCAGACAGGTAGCAACCCTAGGGCTAACCCAGCCATATACTGATAGGTCATCAACTCAATCTAGTATGTAGCATTGAGAAAAAAAGGAAAGTAAAGGTTGTTCAAGGATGGCCCATCAGTATAAGTATTACACTCTATTAATTTAAATATGTATATTTTATTACAAAAAGTAATCTAAAAATGAAAAAGTCATATAAATCACAGATCCAAAATGATATTACTATCTATAGGTATTTTTTAGGTATAGAAGTAGCAAATTGCAATTGACATCTATTCAAAATAATCAACATGTTTTATTGTCATTGCTGCTTCTTCAGGACATATTTTCAAATGACAGATTGTGCAAAAGTTATAGCATCTGCAAAATAGGGGATAGTTTTATGGCATTTTTATTATTATTATTTTTTTTTTTTACTAGTAATGGCGGCAATCAGCGATTTTTATCGTGACTGTGTCATTATGGCGGACACATTGGACAATTTTGACACATTTTTGGGACTATTGGCATTAATACAGCGATCAGTGCAATTAAAATTGCATCAGTTACTGTAAAAATGTCACTGGCAGTGAAGGGGTTAGCACTAGGGGACAGTGAAGGGGTTAATATGTATCCTAGGGAGTGTTCTAACTGAAGGGGGGAGGGGACTGTGCAGGCAAACTAACAGATCGCTGTTCATACTCTGTATGAACAGACGATCTGTCAGTTCACTGCTCAGAGAACTGGAAACTGTGTGTTTACACCCACTGCTCCTGGTTCTCCGCGTGCCCCAAGCGATCGCAACATATCGCATCAGGGAGGGGAGGGAGCGCCCCCTAGTAGCCGTTTATGCTACCAATGTAGCATAATGCCGATACTAATACTGTAGCTGCTGACTTTTAATGTTAGGACACTTACCTGTCCACTAATCCAGGGGTGTCCTCACCCGAGCCATCTCCGCTAAGGTAAACCAGCAGTGAAGCCTTGCAGCTTGCACCTTTCAAAACCAGGTACCCACTCCAAATGTGGCAGCGGAGGGGGGAAGAGGCAGACAAGAGGAGCTTCCCCTTTTGGGTGGAGCTCCGCTTTAATAAGGAAACATCAGTCATCAATCCTCACATCCTGGATAAGTGCTTTAGGTCAGGAAAAAGGATCCTTCTCAAATGTACCACCAGACTCTCCCCTTCATGTGATCCAAATGCTTCATGGAATACATCGTACATGCAAGGAAGCATTGGGGTTTACCTGCTTATGGCTGCTTACAACTATTCTTTTCTGTGCTGTTGCGCCACTTGCCACTTGTGCATGTTTTCAGCTTGTGCATCATTTACAGGATTAAAACCGGCGGTGAGGTGATGACTAATCAAACAAAGATTGCTGCTGAGAGAGCTGGCAACCATTGCCTCATGTGTAAACCTAGCCTAAGGCTCTGTTCGCACCAGGGGGAGCGACCAAGTGCATGTGCTTTTTTGCACATTTCCTATTCATTTCAATTGGCTGTCCTAGGCAAGAGAAATGCGCAAAAAAAGGCATCTGCGCCATTTTAAAAACCGAATTGCACCAAAACACAAGGTACTGCGGCACCATGCATTTTGCCAAGTGCACACTTGTGCATATTAACAAGATGCTAAATAATGGCACCTCTGCATGACTGCAAAGAGGTGCCACGTTCTGGTACTTTTCAGAAAAGCACACGATTATGTGCGTATTCCCGCAATGCACTGGTGTGAACAAATCCTAAGCATTAATTAAAGGGGAATTTCTGACGCCGCAAGCAGTCACAGCCAGTTGCCCACAGTTAATTTGCCGACACTTTAGACTTAAGACCAGCAAAGAAACTGGTCTGGGAAAGGACGGCGCTGGATCCTTGAAGAGGTGAGTGTCGGCTTATTAAACTCAGCAGCTACAATTTATACAGCTGACTGAAGAACCACCCTAATGGCAGCAAAATAAAAACAGGTTACATAGTTGGTCCATCAAGTCCAACCTGTGTGTGTGCACTTTTATGTCAATTTTACATTGCATATTCCTGTATGTTGTGGTAGTTTAGGGGCCTATCTAATCTTTTTTTTTTTTTTTTTAATTATCGATGCTCCCTGCTGAAACCACAGCTTGTGGAAGAGAATTCCACATTCTTACTGCTTTTAGGGCAAAGAACCTTCTAGGCTGTTTCCAAGTACTCCCCATTTATCACCACCCTCTGAACTCACCCTTGAAGCCAGTTTTCAATCCAGGTACTCACCCTTTGGTCCATGTCGACAGACCTTGTATAGTAAACATTTGTGGGGAACTGTATCAAGCCATCTTTTATCTAGATGGCAGCTCGCCTCCTCATAGACGGTTAGTACGGTAGATTTGTTTGGCAAGAATGATTTTTCATGAATCCATGCTGATTACTGCTAATGATACAGTTTTCATTACTAAAATCTTGTATATTGTCCCTTACCATCCCTTGCATACTATTGATGTTAAGCTAACTGATCTGTAGTTCCCAGGGATATACTTTGGCCCTTTTTTAAAGATAGGTGCTACATTGGCTTTTCTTTAATCAGATGGTAGTCAGTAGACTGTTCTTAAAAAAATAGGAACAATGATCTGTCAATTACTTGACTGAGTTCCTTAAAGACCCTCGGGTGCAAGCCATCTGGTCCCAGTGACTTATTTATGTTAATTTTTTCAAGTCTGTTTCTGATTTTATCTTCTGTTAACCATGGTGGTGCTTCCTGTGACATGTCATGAGGATAAACATTGCAGTTTTGGTTACTCAAGTTCCCTGTTTCCCTCCTGAAGACTGAGAAGAATACATTCAAAACCTTTGCCATCTCATCATCCTTTGTAACCAGAATCCCTTCATCATTCTTTATGGGGCCAATATGATCTTTCCTCCCTCTTTTAGCATTTATGTACTTAAAGAATTTATTGGGATTTTTCTTACTCTCCTCTGCTATGTGCATTTCGTGCTCTATCTTAGCTGCCCTGATTACACCTTTACATTTCTTATTGCATTCTTTGTACAGTTGGAATGCTAATGATGTTTCCTCAGCCATGTATTTTTTGAAGGCCTTCTCCTTTGCTTTTATATGAAGTTATACGTTGGCATTAAGCCAACCAGGACTTTTATTAGCTATTTTAAATTTATTACAAATCTCGGAACTGAAATATCTCCGGCACAATGGAACATCTCATTCATACTAGCTCACAAATCTTCCATATCCGGATTTTCACAAGAAAAAAATGATAAATTGCTGGCAAGATGGTAGAGGGATCCAGTCACAGTAAGCAAAATGTACCCGGGAACTTCACACAGATGCTGGCGCTGCCACAGAGGAGAGGGCACATATAAACATGTGTGGTGGGACTGCGACCGAGTTCGCCCATTTTGGGATAAGGTATTTAATATTCAAAATAATCTTTATAATGTCTCTATATTACCGTCACCACAAATAGCATTACTATCCATTCTCCCAGGACCGCTTAGCTCACACAGAAAAAGCCTATTTCGTTTTTTTCTGTCCGCAGCTCGACATGTTATCTCGCAATTCTGGAAGACAGATACCATCCCCCCAATTACGAGGTGGGCAGAAACCATGAACGATATTATGCTCATGGAAGAATTGCAAGCTAAAAAAAATGATATTTGGGATAAATATACATCTCTTTGGTAACCTTGGCTTCATCACTCTTCATCTGTCCCCTTTCTCAACAGCATGGCTGCGTGAGAGAGGGGCCAAAGACGATCCCCCCCACCCTGGGGGTCCTGCAAATGATCCAAAATGAAATGTACTAATTATAAGGCTATGAGACTCTCACTGCTGAGTTTCCCCTTTCCTCTACCCTTCCCTACCCAACACCCTTGACCCGCAAGGTCACACGACAAGTTGACCTACCCCATACCTGTTTGATACCCTTCTAGGCTTGAAAATTGGTCCAGGGAGCAATTATCCCAGGCAGTGTCCGTAGATAGATGACACTGCGTGGATGGACCTCACATGTATCACCTTTCTGAACGGTTTGGACTGGACAAGTATCTGTACAAATTGTTAAGATGCTTAGAAGATGCCATATGTACAATGCATTCCCCACCTTGTTCCCTCTCCCCAATTTTCTTTATTCTGTACCCCCCTCCCTCCATTATTTCTTACTGTGTTCCATGTTACCTGAACTTTAACAATAAACAAATATTCAACCTTAAATTTATTACCCTTTGGGATGCACTGGCTAATACCCTTATATATGCTCCTAAAGCACACCCATTTTTCCTCTGTGTTCTTTGTTCCTAAGATTTTATCCCATTTAGTATCTTCTAGCAAGGAGTGTAGTTTCTGTCTTTGTATTCCCCTTATGCTTCCTATTTGTGTGATTTATGTGTGATTTATGCTGAAACGAATTGACCTGTAATCTCTGTTTCCTAAGTTGCCCCATATTTCTACATCCACAATCAAGTCTGTCTTGTTAGTAGTCAGTAGATCTAGTAACACACTGTTTCTTATTGGTGCATTTACCATCTGACCCATAGAATTGTCCTGTAAGACATTTAGGAAATGGCAAGCCTTAGATGAATACGCGCCCTTCCACCCAGTCTATGTCTGGATAATTAAAAACCTTCATTTTAATGACACTTCCCATCTTTGCTGCCATTCCAAACTGTGATAGGAGGTCCGTCTCCCCCTCCTCCCTCAGGTTAGGGTGCCTATAGCATATACCTAGTATTACTTACACCTTGGTTTCCTACCTTTGTAACTGTAACCCATAAGGATTCCACCACTTCCCTTTCTCCATTAGTGATGTTATCCCTCACATTCACCTGTATATCATTTTTGATATACAGGCAAATCTCTCCCCCTTTTATACCGTCCCTGTCCCTTTGATATAGGGAATACCCTTGAATGGTTGCCAGCCAATCATGAGAGCTATTGAACCAGGTCTCTGAAAATCCCACAAAATCTAATTTCTCCTCATACAGTAGCAGCTCCAGTTCTTCCATCTTGTCCGCCAGACCCTGAGTCCTGGCATTAATGAACATGCCTTGTCGTTTTGCCCGGACACATACTATCTCCTTATTGGGTGTTCTGAGGTTGCAAATAGGACTTGTTACCATACTTACCATGGGTTTAGTTGTTTTTGTCAACCTACCACTAATGCCCCCAATACTACCCACTGAAATACATTCCACGCTGGCTACCTCTATGTCTAGATCCTCCCCCCATCACCTAGTTTAAAAGCCCCTCTAACTTTTCAGCCATCTTCACTCTCAGCAGATCTGCCCCCTCCTCATTTAGGTGCAGTCTGTCCCTTCAATAGAGCTGGTAACCGACTGAAACGTTGGCCCAGTTCTCCAGGAACCCAAACTCCTCCTTTCTACACCAGCTCCTCAGCCACTGGTTTCCTTCCTTAATCTCCCTCTGCCTTTCTGGTGTGGCTGGAGGTACCGGTAGTATTTCTGAAAATACTACCTTGGAGGTACTATTCCTCAATTTAGCTCTAAAAACCCTAACATCGTTTTTTAGGACACTACATCTTCCTCTGACAAATCTGCCGGCTCTTCCCCAGCCCCCCCCCCCCCCCCCAAGTAACCTGTCCAACACATCCTTGATGTGCCGAACCTGAGCGCGAGGTAGACAACATAAAGTTTGGTGCTTCAGGTGCTTGTGACAGATTGGCCTCTCTGTCCTTCTGAGAATTGAGTCCCCTACCACCAAAATCTTCCTTTCCTTCCCCTCCACTCTCACTGGAGGAGTTCTTCCCCTGGCAGCTAGGGGCATCACTCTGCTCCAGCAATGCTGGTCCCTGACTGGTTTCAAGTTTTCTGCCCTTCAACGTAGGGCTGTGCGGTATGGCAGAGCTGTATAAATCCCCGGTTTGGATGGACAGAAATACAAATCCTTTGGCAGATAAAAAAAAACAAAAAACCTTACAGTCCACTTTTAGAATTTAGAGTAAGAGTCATTTTTGGAAAGAAGGTGTTTTCCTCTTTTGATGAGGAAGGAAGGAAACCCCCTATAGTTATTATAAATAATTTATGTGTGAGAATTCGAGTTTTGTAAATTCTGGCGCTATTATGATGAATGTGTATAGTAGATCACGTGACTTGTCATAAATGATCTGCAACAAAATAATATGAGGCTGATTGCTGAGATGAAGGTGTGACCACATGGAAGATACTAGGCAGGACTCTCCTTACCTGTATGTATATATAAGAGACGGGCTCTTCCACACTCTCTGGATTCCACAATGACAGCTCTCAGACTGGCCTCGTCCTTCCTTTGTCTCTTGTGTCTTACTGAAGGTAAGTTTTTACTGCTCCCTTTTTAACACTATCAAAGGCTCTGCAGAGGATTTACTAAAGGCAAAGTGTGCACTTGGCAAGTGCAACTTCACTTATTTTCCCCAGAGCTTAGTAAATGCGGTAAAGCGCTGCTGATTTCCATCATCCAATCATGTGTAAGCAAAAATGCTGTTTTTTATTTTCCTTGCACGTGATTGGGTATTCATTACAGAGAGAAGCTTTACTACATTTACTAATAAAAATTAGTGCAACTGCACTTGCAAAGTGCACAGTCTATTTGTCTTTAGTAAATCCAAATCCACCCCTCAAGACAAGGATGCTAGTCTCATTAGTTAAAGAAGTACTGTATGTTTTTGCAATGAGTTTGGCAATATAACTATTAATGATTAATGGATGCTTTCTGGGTTATTTGGAGTAATTATCTGATGTCCAGGCAAACAAGAGGGCTGTGAACTCTACACTGTATGCGAAATAAAAGCCAAAACTGATTTTCCACTGCTGACTGGTCTGCCGATATGAATGAATGAATGAATGAAATACTTGTATAGCGCACAATGCGAACTGAATCGCCTCTAGGTAGATATAGCAGGAGTTGAAAAAGTAAAATGTATTTCTACCATTGTTTCAGTCTTCTCTACATCATTATGATCTACTTATTTATTTCACATATATAACAAATCACTGGTTACAGGAAAGAAAAAAGCTTAATTCCATCATCAACACAGTGGGGTTGATTTACTAAAGGCAAATAGAATGTGCACTTTGCAAAGTGCAGTTGTGCTCTGCAAGTGCAGATGCTCCGGAGCTTAGTAAATGAGTTAAAGATTCACTTTGTAAAGAATACCCGTTCACATGCAAAGAAAATAAAAATAAATAGCACATGATTGGATGATGGACGTCAGCAGAGTTTCTGCTCATTTATTAAGCTCTGGAGCAAATGCACTTGCAAAGTGCACAGTCGATTTGCTTTAGTAAATCAACCCCAGTCAGTGTTTATGGGAGAATCCCTCTCGCAGAGCCACTGTGTTCTAGTGGCTCTGTGAGAGGTAAAAAAAAACACCAGCCATCACTGGAACACAGTCAGTCAGTCAATTGCACCCCCCCACCCCAAACTTTCCCCATCTAGCGCTTCCCTCCGGGCGATGGCTGCTTCCGGTCGATGGCTGGGTCCCCTTGCATTACAGCAGCCGTGCATCTCCTCCTTCCTCCTCGGCCAATAGGATCGCTTCTCCTTTCAGCCAATCAGGAAACGGGTTTCAAGACCCACTTCCTGATTGGCTGGGAGGAGAATCAGTGTGACAATAGCGAATATTCATTCGCTATTGTCACACAACTGGGCATGACAAGTGCTCTGCACCCCGGGCCCACCCTTTTTCGAAGCCTATTCACGCCACTACTGTGTTCCCCTGGCAAAGGGAGGGGGGGGTCAGGGAATCTGTCCCCATCAGGAGAACACAGTGATTATTGCTAGCAACTATAATAGCTGCTAACAATAATCACATGTAAAATCTGACAGGCTGGTTGTACCCAAGTTGATCGATCAACTTGGGCACATTCAGCTTGCCCATACATGGCTCAAACCATCTATGGCCGGCTTAGAGTCAAGGGACTGGAGGAAAAGAGATGTAACTTCCACATATGGAAAGGTTTCTTTACAGTAAGAGCTGTGAAAATGTGCAATAGACTCCCTCAAGAAATGGTTCAGGCCAGCTCAGTAAAAATCTGGATGCATTTCTAAATACACAAAATATAACTGGATGCTAACATTTATAGTTAGAAGAGAAGTTTTTTAATCATTTTTTATCATACTTACCTAGGTGGATGCTGCATCTGTCCACTGCCAGCTGAGACTGAGAACTGAGTGATCAAACACTGCTGATCGCTCAACTCTCAGTGCTCTGTGACTCTCAGTCACCAGCTCTCTTCTGCTCCAACACCCCCAGCTGGCTCACGCTCTCAGTAGCTCGCTTGATCATATGGTCGGGATCTTTCCCCAGCCTGGACTGGCTCTGTGAAATCAGCTGACAGCGGTACTTCCACAGAAGTACAGTCAAACAAGCTAATCCAGGGAATATCCAATTGGCTTCTGGGGAGCAGGAAGGAATTTATATTTCACCCACTAGAGCAAAATGGATCATGCTTTATTCATTTTTTCTGTCTTCCTCTGGACGAACTGTGGTTATAGGGATTGTATATGGAGGTTTTCTATTTATTATATTTAGGTTTTTTATTTTTGTGTGTGTTGGATGAACTAGACAGACTTTTTTTTAACCTGACTATGTATCATGAAGCTGATGGATATCTGCACCCAAATCTACATGAACGTAGCCATAAAGTACCCATGAACTTAGAACAGAAGTCTGAACATGTGATGTTTTTACAGAACGTTTGGGTGTATACATTCCTGATTATAACAGGCCAATCTGCCCATAAAACCTCCAGCACTCAGGCTAACAATAGTGAACAAATGTAAAAATCCAAACAGAATGAGGGAATTTTTTCCCCCTGCTTGAGAAAATTGGATCATGCTTTATTATTTTTTTTTTTTTTGGGCTTCTTCTGGATCAACTGTGGTTATAGAATTGTGTATATGAAGGTTTTCTATTTATTTATTTTTCTGTTGGTTGAGCTGATGGATTTATGTTCATTTTCTTGTTGAATAATTTTATTTTTATAGATTAGAATAAATTACAATAAATCAGTATTGTAAAAAAACAAGTTTCACACGATAAAGTCAAAGCATAAAATAAAATTTATTGTGTAGCTAGTAAAATAACAATAAATTATATCATATAATGAGAGATTATATAATAAATAATGTATTGTGTTAGAATATTCATATTAAAAAAAATATATAAAAATTAAATATACAAAATAGAAATTAAATTACAATTATAATATCAAGACTTATGTCTTTTCTAGCTATGTAACTACATGAAGCAAATGGATGTCTGCATCCAAGCCCATGTGAGCTTAGCGTAGAGAGGTAAACTTTTTTGCAAGAAAGTTGGGGTGTATACATTTCTGATCATAGCAGGCAAACTTGCATACAGGCATACCCCACCTTTAAGTACACATTAGAGTTTATTTACTAAAGCTGGAAAATGCAAAATCAGACTCACTTCTGCATAGAAACCAATGAGCTGCTAACTTCAGCTTGTTCAATTAAGCTTTGGTAATAAAACATGGAAGCTGATTGGTTTCTATGCAGAAGTGAGCCTGATTTTGCACTTTCCAGCTTTAGTAAATAAACCCCATTGTGTACTTAAAAGTGGGGTATGCCTGTATTTTTACTCTCAGCATACACCTCCAGCACTCAGGCTAACAATAGTGAACACATGGCAACATCCAGCTGCCGGACTGAGGGATTCATTCCATGAAGATCTCTTGTTGCAGCACTGTCCACAAAAATCAGGACTAACCTACAAACATATAGGGGGAAATTTACTTAAAGTGGAATTCCACCCAAAAGTGGAACTTCCGCTCATTTGTCTCCTCTCCCCCTCCGGTGCCACAATTGGCCCCTTTCGGGGGGGGGAAGGGGCAAGAGGATACCTGTCTTTGACAGGTATCCTGTTCCCACTTCTGGGAGTCCATGCCACGGCCCGTGACATCACCGCGGGGCTCCCTCCTCCTCTCCCTGTCGCTGGGCCAGTAGAAGAGAGGAGCGGGGCCTTGCTCATGCGCATTAGGGCTCTCAGCGTGAAGCCGTAAGGCTACACGGCCGGGTACCCTTACCCACAATGGCAGCGGCAGAACCCGACAGCTGCGGTGCCGACATCACTGGACTCCGGGACAGGTAAGTGTCCTATTGTTAAAAGCCAGCAGCTGCAGTATGTGTAGCTGCTGGTTTTTATTTTTTTTATTTTGGGCGGAACACTTCTTTAAACTGGAGAGTGCACAATTTGGTGCAGTTCTGCACAGAAACCAATCAGCTTCCAGGTTTTATTGTGAAAGCTTATTTCAACAAACTGAAGTTAGAAGCTGTTTGGCTACCATGTGCATCTACGCCAGATTCTGAGTGCTACAGTTTTAGTAGATGTCCCCATAATCACTTCCTATCCTATGTTTTATCAGTCATTTCATGTACCCACCATCTCATTGAAGATTTTTATAAACAGAAGTTACAGGTACAAAGTATAAAGAAAGTACAAGGGTATTTTGGTTCAGATCTTCCAATATATTGCAATATATTATACGCATCATACAGTTGTAGAGATACTTAGATTCTAATGATGGAAAGCAAAAGGCAGTAGTGATTGAGCACTGCTATCTCGGATCATCTAGGAGGAATTTGGGAAGGAGGCAGCCCAGCCAGATTGGTCAGATGTTACCTTCTTCGGGAGACACAATTAAAGGTAGAATAATTCAGTTGTCAAATTGTCAGGGAATATGTGAACCTGCTGTATAAGGCTAGTGCCAATAATGGGAAAAGAGGTTACTAAATAGAAACCAGTTGAGAAGGACCATGGGAAAGAAGGAAAAGAAAGGCTAGGGGTATGATGGGGAGAATAGGGGTTGTGATTACTCCATCATGGCTAGTTAGGAGTTGGGGGAATATCTTCCTTAATCCAATCTCGAAATGCTGATAAGTAATGAAAAAAAACAAAACAATACTGCGCTTGTGTGTGTAAAAACAATCAAATATTAGAGTGAAACAAAAAGCTGCAACAGTGAAATTTGTTGTGAAACGCAACAAACCAATAAACAAAAGAAAAAGTTGCGCTATTTGAATATAATCACAAGTCCAATGTGATACAAATGATCCAAAATTGATCAGCAATGGGAGATAAAATTCATAATAGATGGTATCCAGTGATATCCTCCACCAAGTGACCTCACCAACGTTTAGTCAAGGTGTGCCCTTACCTGCATGGTGGACCCTCTAATTATGGAAGGTCAAACATGCTCACAATATGTCTGCTGGTAAGGCATCTGAAACAGTGGCGACTGGCGTTCAAAATTTTTTGGCGAGCGCAAACAAACTGAAAAATTCTGAAAAAAAAACCCCATCAATTGCAGCCTCACTGTACCATCAATTGCAGCCACTGTGCCATCAAACGCAGCCACTGTGCCCATCAATTGCTGCCACTGTGCCATCAAAGGCAGCCACTGTACCCATTAAATGCAGTCACTGTGCCCCTCAATTGCTGCCACTGTACCATCAAACGCAGCCACTGTGCCATCAAATGCAGCCACTGTGCCATCAAACACAGCCACTGCGCCCATCAATTGCCACCACTGTACCATCTAACACAGCCACTGTGCCCATCTTCGCTGCCACTGTGCCATCAAACACAGAAACTGATGTGCCCATCAAACGCAGCCACTGTGCCATATCAAATGCTCCCACTGTGCCATATAAAATACTCACACTGTGCCATCAAATGCTGCCACTGTGCCATCAAATGCTACCACTGTGCCCCATCAAATACAGCTACTGTGCCCATCTTATGCAGCCACTGTGCCCATCTTATGCAGCCACTGTGCCCCATCAAATGAAGCCACTGCGCTGCATCAAATGTAGCCACTGTGCCCATCATATGCAGCCTCACTGCGCCCCATCAAATACAGCCTCACTGCGCCCCATTAAATGCAGCCTCACTGTGCCCCATCATATGCAGCCTCACTGCGCCCCATCAAACGCGGCCTCACTTACTTACCTTACAGGCAGATCCGCTTCGGGTCGTGTGTTCCATGGAGCTGCCGTCGTCACTTCCGGTTTCCCTGGAACAGGGAAACCAGAAGTAACCTTTTAACTTGAACAACAAAGCTCCCGCCTGTAGTAATACTACAGGCAGAAGCTGTTCGGCGCTTTGGGATTTTATTTAATTTTTTTAATGGGGCCTTTTAAAAAAAAAATATTTTATGTATTTATTTATTTTATTTTATTTTTTTATTTTTTGTGTGACTGCTGGGTGGGTGGAGGCACGCCCATACTTCCCCTATTGATGGGCCGCCACTGCGTTCGAAGGATAATTGGAGCAGACAGTCCACGTCTCTCCGGCTGCTTCTCCCACACTAGGAATAAACCGTCATGGAAACCCGGCAGTGGTCAAAATAAAATAAAAGCAAAGGACCTCTGATAGTGTAAAACCTTAAAGATATTTATTAGCACATCAACAGAGGAACTCTGAATTGCATAAGATAAAAATGCTGCAGCAGAATTTGTAGCTACACGGGAGTAAAAAATCACCAATAGGTTGGAATAGGTTGGCGTCTCCTTGCCCGACTGGTTTGCTCATGATGGGACTTCTTCCAGGGATAAGTAATGACACATAGACCAGGAAGTTCCTAAGTCCGGGTTCAGAGTGTTCCCTATAAATCTCTATCAACCATATTTTAATTCAAACCAAAATGATTCACATTCTGTTAGGACCCGCTCACAGTATTCTCTGTTTGTTGCAGTAATGTGTTTTAAGAAGCACTGACGTATCTTCAAACAGTGTTTTGGTCCATTGATACAGAATAGGGGCTCATAGGAAATGAACAAAAGCAATGCAACACATGTCAATACACCGACAAATAGATGTAAGGTTACAGATAAAATAAATAGTTCTTTTCATTAAAAAAAAAAAAAAAAAATAGAACATCCTACTGATTCGTTTACTGTAAGCAAATTCTTTAAATAATTTTTTTTTTAGGAAAGGGTAATCTTTTTAACAAACTTTATTTTGCAACTAAAAATATACAGAGGATAGGACTTGCGCATCTAAATACAACAAATGTGACAATTATAATTTTACATACACTTTTTTATTATTATTATTTTTATTGTATTTTTACAAAAGGCACAAAAACACAAATATAGCCCGAAAAACAAGCCACAAAAATCAAACATATAAAGCATCAGCGTGGATTAGCCAGCACACCTTCAAGGCATGTAATGACCTGTACACACGATATTCCGACGGATGTTGACTCAAACTTGTCTTCCATACACACAGTCACACAAAGTTGGTCGGAAATTCCGAATGTCAAGAACGCGGTGACGTACAACACATACGACAAGCCAAGAAAAATTAAGTTCAATAGCCAGTGTGGCTCTTCTGCTTGATTCCGAGCATGCGTGGCACTTTGTGCGACGGCATTGTGTACACACGATCGGAACTTGCGCAAACGGATTTTGTTGTCGGAAAATTTGAGAACAAGATCTCAAATTTTGTGTGACGGAAATTTCCAATGGAAAATGTCTGATGGAGTCTACACATGATCGGAATTTCTGACAACAAGCTTCGATCGCACATTTTCTGTTGGAAAGTCCGACTGTGTGTACAGGGAATGAATGTACAATTCCTAAATATGAGTCCATAACATTAGAGCAGTAATTCTCAACCAGGGTTCCTCCAGAGGTTGCTAGGGGTTCCTTCAGCATTGGGCAATTTCTGCCTCTCAGGTAAGTTCCCACTCACACCATTGATATTTTTAGCTCTCTGTAAGGAGGTAATTCTTCCCAATGACCACAAGTGTAAGGACCATTCCTCTCTCTGACCACTATTGTATCATGAGTTGTAGATTTCTAATTTTTAGCAGGGGTTCCTCGAAATTGGAGAACTATTTCAAGGGTTCCTCTGTGTTGAAAAGGTTGAGAAAGGCTGCATTAGAGCGTGAAGGATATAGGATCATCAATTACCAGCCCCCATATAGGGGAAAGTACACACAAGGCAAACTACCACCCTCCTAATAATAATCAAAGCAACCACAACCAGAGAAAGAAAATCTTATTTAGTCTTCCAGGTGATGTCCATACTCAGCAATTCTAAGTAAATTTTAGATCAGACAAGATTGCACAGTGTATGGGGAAATGAATTGCTCAGACAATTGAGTGGATTACATGTGTATGGGGAAATGAATTGTCCAGAATGCACAATACATAGACATGTATTGAGAAGATGTTTTCATGGAAGTTTCGGGTCCACCAATGATTATAGACTATCACCATAAAATGCACAATTACATTTTGACAATTATGACATTTCACATCCAGGTCCAGAAAACATGCGCACAGTTGTTGATTGGAGGAAGATCTCTAGAATGAATATTGAGTTGTTTCAAAAAGAAGTGAATGAATGGAATAGAACTGGAAGCAATATTCTCCACGTGCTAAGGAAAAGCTCATTAACATGATCAGCATTGCAATGAGCCTGATGTCTTTTCTGTATTTAAGAATGTGTCTGCGCCAATGCGCACAACGATTCCGCGCATCTGGCGCAAGTCACCAGTATGCGCCAGGTCGCAATAACTATTCCTGCGCACGCAAATGCGCCAACCTGTTCGTAAATCAGCCCCATTGTTTGCCCACCCACCCCATACTTTATTAAATGTATTTGGCACTCCTCTACTAGTGTATGTGCCCGTTTTGGGTTTAGGTTGTTCATCAGAACAACAGATAAACACATTGGGGGTTATTTATGAAAGGCAAACTACAAGTGTAAGGTGCACTTGAAATTGCACTGAAAGTACACTTGGAAGTACAGTCGCTGTAGATCCGAGGGGGGCATGCACATGATTTGATGATAAAATCAGCAGAGCTTCCCTTCACTTCAGATCTACCCCTCAGATCTACAGTGACTGCACTTCCAAGTGCACTTTGCACTTGTAGTATGCACTTGTAGGGCAAAGTGGATTTGCCTTTCGTAAATAATCCCCATTGCTAAATATGATAAAGCCAAAATGACATTGACATAGGGGGTTATTTACGAAAGGCAAATTGACTTTGTACTACAAGTGTAAACTACAAGTGCAAAGTGCACTTGAAATTGCACTGAAAGTGCACTTGGAAGTGCAGTCGCTGTCAATCTGAGGGGTAGATCTGAAATGAGGGGAAGCTCTGCTGATTTTATCATCCAATCATGTGCAAGCTAAAATCCATTTTATTATTTTCCTTGCTTGTCCCCCTCAGATCTACAGCGACTGCACTTTCAAGTGCACTTGTAATGCAAAGTGAATCTGCTTTTCGTAAATGACCCCCATAGTGTTGATATACAAAAACTGGAGAATGCAAAATCTGGTGAAGCTGTGCATGGTAGCCAATTCGCTTCTAACTTCAGCTTGATCAGTCAAGCTTTGTCAATAAAACCTGGAAGCTGATTGGTTTCTATGCAGAACTGCACCAGATTTTGCAATCTCTGGTTTTAGTAAATCAACCCCATTGTGACTGTTGCATAGTAGGTAAAACGTTTAATCTATTCTCATTTTAATGGTGAGCATTCAGAAGAAACTTAGACATGGAACATTTGTCCTCACAAGGTAAAATACCCTTCCTGGCCCCCTTAGTTGCAGCGATTCTCCCTCTGAATCACTTATTTGTTCATTTCTACCTATTTTTTATTCACCTTTTATTTAATGGAAAACTACAGCGAGTTTGGGTCAAGAGGCTTATTTTTAAACATGTGTCTGGATTCATTTAAAAAGGGGCAAGGGCTCCTCCGGATAGCTACATAAGAAAATACATTTTTTGTATATACTATATATATATATATATATATATATATATATATATATATATATATATATATATATTATGTAAGTTATATATCAGTGCAAATACCAGGCATTTGAGCGAGTATCGGTACCAATAACCAATACTTTGCGGTGCAATTTGCGTCAATACAAAATTAATGGGCGCTAATCACACCGCAAAGAATTGCATGCAATTTGAACAGGAGTGCAGTGTGATTCCTGTCCAAATTGCATGCAATTTCCGCGTGTGTGTATAAAGTGACTAAAGCATCATCTAGTTAGGTTAAACAATGTTAGAACTCACCGTACATATCTGGTAAGAAATCAGGGTCCCTAGAAGTGCTCTCAGGGCTTTAGGAGATGTAGAGGTGGTCCGCCCCCAAGCTGACATCACTTCTGCCCTATACCTGTGGGGTCCCGGAACCTCTCCTCCAGCCCTGTGAGCACCTCCAGTGGCACTGATTTGCTACCAGATTTGTACTGAGTTCTAACATTGCTTAACCTCAGTAGATGGTGCTTTAATCCCTTTGTATATATATATATATAGTGATCTCTGTCAACAATGATCTCTGTCATGTCCCAGTGAGCTCACCCCCCTTACAGTTAGAACACGCTGAGGGAACACACATAACCCCTTCATTGCCCCCTAGTGTTAACCTCGTCCCTGCCAGTGTCCTTTTTACATTGATCAGTGTAATCTGTCCAACAGTTCCGTGATGTGCCTAACCTGAGCGCAAGGTAGACAACATACAGTTTGGCGCTTCAGGTCCTTGTGACAGATTGGCCTCTCTGTCCTTCTGAGAGTTGAGTCCCCTACCACTAAAATCTTCCTTTCCTTCTTATTGGCTTCCTCTCAACCCTCACTGGAGGAGTTCTTCCCCTGCCAGCTAGGGGCATCACTCTGCTCCAGCAATCCTGGTCCCTGACTGGTTTGAAGTTTTCTGCCCTTCAACATATGGCTGTGCAGTGTGGCAGAGCTGTATAAATCCCTGGTTTGGATGGACAAAATTACAAATCCTATGGCAGATAAAAAACAAACCTCACAGTCCACTTTTAGAGTTTAGAGTAATGCCCCATACACATGGACGGAAATTCAGACGGAAAAAGTCAGATTGGATTATGTTGTCGGAAAATCCGATCGTGTGTGGGCTCAATCTGACTTTTTCTGTTGGAATTTCCAATGGAAAAAGTTTGAGAGCTGGATCTAAAAATCTCCCACAACAAAATCCGATTGGACTTGTGTGTAGATCGCGTGTAGAGAATTCCGACTCATAAAGTGCCACGCATGCTCAGAAAAAATTTGGAGACGAAAGCTATTGGCTACTGGCCTCTACGTAATCCCGTTGTATGTTTTGTACATCACTTCATTCTGAACGATCTGATTTTCTGACAACTTTGTGTGACCGTGTGTATGCGAGACAATTTGCGGCCAAAATCCGTCGGAAAAAATCAGACGGATTTTGTGGTCGGAATGTCCAACCGTGTGTATGGGGCATACGAGTCATTTTTGGAAAGAAGGTGTTTTCCTCTTTTGATGAGGAAGGAAGGAAACCCCCTATAATTATTATAAATAATTTATGTGTGAGAGTTTTGTAAATTCTGGTTCTATTATGAAGAATGTGTATAGTAGATCACGTGACTTGTCATAAATGATCTGCAACAAAATAATATGAGGCTGATTGCTGAAATGAAGGTGTGACCACATGAAGGCAGGGCTCTCCTTACCTGTATGTATATATAAGAGACGGGCTCTTCCACACTCTCTGGATTCCACAATGACAGCTCTCAGACTGGCCTCGTCCTTCCTTTGTTTCTTGTGTCTTACTGAAGGTAAGTTTTTACCGCTCCCTTTTTAACACTATCAAAGGCACTGCAGAGGATTTACTAAGAGCAAAGTGTGCATTCGGCAAGTGCAATTTCACTTATTTTCCCCAGCTTAGTAAATGCGGTAAAGCTCTGCTGCTTTCCATCATCCAATCATATGCAAGCAAAAATGCTGTTTTTTTTATTTTCCTTGCACCTGGGTATTCATTACAGAGCGAAGCTTTACTATATTTACTAATGAAAATGAGTGCAACTGCACTTGAAAAGTCCACACAGTCTATTTGTCTTTAGTAAATCCAAACCCACCCCTCAAGACAAGGGTGCTAGTCTCATTAGATAAAGAAGTACTGTATGCACTTTTTTTGTTTATAACGCAAAAAATAAAAACCGCAGAGGTGATCAAATACCACCAAAAGATAGCTCTATTTGTTGGTAAAAAAGCAATTGTCAGTTAAAGCGACGCAGTGCCGTATCGCACAAAATGGGGACAAATACTTCCGGGGCTGAAGTGGTTAAAAAACCCCACTAAAGTTATGATCCTGGTACAAAACGTTACAATGTTTTTTGCAAATGAAATAAAGGTCCTTTTTTTTTCTTTTTTCTTTTTTTTTTTTTATGTGATTAAAACTAAAACCCCCAAAAAAGTAATAAAAATACAAATAAAAAATTTAAATTGCAGGAAAATATTAGCTAAGGGAAGAATAGTGCCCTGTACACATGGTCGGAAATTCCGATGGAAAAAGTCCAATCAGATTATGTTGTTGGAAAATCCGATCGTGTGTGGGCTCTATCGGACTTTTTCCGTCGGAATTTCCGACAGAAAAAGTTTGAGAGCTGGATCCAAAATTTTCCGACAACAAAATCCAATCAGACTTTTTCTGATCCTGTGTAGAGAATTCCGAAGGACAAAGTGCCACGCATGCTCAGAATAAATTACGAGACGAAAGCTATTGGCTACTGGCCTCTTTGTAGTCCCGTCGTAACGTGTTTGACGCCACCTCGTTCCGAACGATCGGATTTTCTGACAACTTTGTCCGACCATGTGTATGCAACACAAGTTTCGGCCAAAATCCATCGGAAAAAATCCGAAAGATTTTGTGGTCGGAATGTCCGACCGTGTGTACAGGGCATAGGAAAAAGGAGTTAATTATGGCTGATTAACGAGACATTTTATTACACACAAAAAACAATACTTGCCAGTTTGCTCTTACTGCCATCATTATACAGTATTCAGAATGAAGAACATGCAGGTGATCTGCACAGGAAAAATTAGGCTACTTTGAATGTCTCTAACTTGCATCTTTACAGCTATTACAGCTGCTGTAGTTACACAACAACTTCTTTCATGTTGACAGCCGGGTATTGCCGGCAAGTGCGAGGGGGAGAAACTGCCGAGGGGCAGAAGGACTAAGCCTAATAGCAGCCCACAGACTCACAGATGTGTTTTTTCCTCTTGTTCACAGGACAGTCGTATTTTCCCACACTGTGAACAAAGAAAGAGGGGGCACACACACACATTTTGATGGAACCTAAACATACCACACTCAAGCTATCGCCTGAAAACATGATAAGATCTGGAAAAATGGAAACGGAGAACTGTGAAACCCTGCAGTATTAGCTCATAAAAATGAACTTTGTAATGTAGTAAACTGCAGGTAAATAATGTTAAGCCGCGTAATCGCACTCTATGTTACATGCAATTCTGATTGTAGATAATTTACAGTGTATGTGAGGACATGCAGGCAAGGTTATTTACAAAAGGCAAATCCACTTTTGCACTGCAAGTGCACTTGGAAGTGCAGTCGCTGTAAATCTCAGGAGAAGATCTGAAATGAGGGGAAGCTCTGCTGATTTTATCATCCAATAATATGCAAGTTAAAATGCTGTTTTTTATTTTCCTTGCATGTCCCACTTGGATCTACAGCGACTTTACTTCCAAGTGCACTTGTAGTGCAAAGTGGATTTGCCTTTCGTAAATAACCCCCACAATTTACTAGATGAAAACTCCTTATTGGCGTCTAGTTATGTTTTTTTTTATTCAATATTTTAACAGTAGGAATCACAGCATATGCAGTAACTATTATCTGTGTCATATTTTTCTTGAGCTTATGCGCACGGCACACACAAAAATGCAGCATTTTTTTCAGGACTGCGTTTTCTTTACCGA
Source organism: Lithobates pipiens (assembly GCF_037356315.1). Taxonomy (NCBI): domain Eukaryota; kingdom Metazoa; phylum Chordata; class Amphibia; order Anura; family Ranidae; genus Lithobates; species Lithobates pipiens. Next base: position 217,273,395 of record NW_027507790.1, read on the forward strand.
TTTCAACACAGTTCTGTTATATCTTATGGGATCATCACATCCACAGAGTGTGAAAATCAGTAAGTTTGCATTCGTCCAGATCTATTAAGGGCTCAGTCACATGGGCATTCAGCCCCATAGACCTTGAAGAGCCCTTCATTTACTTTCCCATCCTAGCACTGAGCTGCATGTAGGCAGCTCATATTAGTGAATGGACACCCATTGGCTGTACGGGCTCACCCATACTGCTGAGTTTGACAGGTACATAATGACAGGTGCATGACCCCAATGCAAAGTCTGTGCTTCCAGGCAATTGCAATTGACTCTACTAACCTGTAAAACTGGTATGCAACCATCTACTCTTTAATGTCCTTTCACAAATATGTAAAAACCAAAAGTGAAAAGTGAGCCCTAAATAAAAAAAGAAGAAATTGCAGCTGCTAGCAGAAAAGAGTGATCATACAACTCCCTAAATAACATTCAAAACCAAATGAGTGGCAGCGCTGTACAATGTATTTGATTAATAAACCAAAAACATGTGTGTAAAAACTCAAAAAATATGCAAAAAATGTGATACAGTCCTAAAATCTCTTGCTTCGACTACTGTAACTCCCTCCTCATTGGATTACCTTTACATAGACAATCCCCCCTTCAGTTCATAATGAATGCCGCTGCAAGACTCATCCACCGTACCAACCATTCAGTGTCCTCCATCCCCCCCCCCCTCCCCGCCAATGCCTCCATTGGCTTCCACTCACCCAATGGATAAAATTCTAAGTACTAACAATAATTTACAAAGCCATCCATAACTCTGCCCCCAGCTACATCACTAACCTAGTCCCAAAATACCAACTAAGCCGCTCTCTTCGGTCCTCCCAAGACCTCCTGCTCTCTAGCTCCCTTGTCACCTCCTCCAATGCTCGCCTCCAGGATTTCCCCAGAGCTTCTCCCATCCTTTGGAACTCTCTACCACAATCTGTCTGACTGTCCCCTAATATATCCATCTTTAGACGATCCCTGAAAACCCTTCTCTTTAAAGGAGCCTATCCTGCTTCTAACTAACACTGTTTTACTTCCTTCATCAGCTCATCCCCCACAGCTATTACCTTTTGTATCAATTGACCCTCCCTTTTTAGATTGTAAGCTCTAATGAGCAGGGCCCTCTGATTCCTCTTGTACCAAATTGTAACTGTAATGTCTGCCTCCATTTTGTTAAGCGCTGTGCAAACGCTATATAAAACCTGTATAATAATAATAATAATAATAATAATAATAAAGATGTAGAAAAAAGTCCTTTGCATGAAGTGGACATCCACCATGTGCATAAATGATCATCCAGTGATTCAATACGGCTCAATTATGCACTCACCAGAGGTGTATAAATAAATAGCCTTAAAATAGCCTTAAACCAAATTAAAAATATTCCACCCAGTGTTGTGAAACCAAAAACACCCACCCGTGAGCCTCCACCAGCATATGCACTCACCAGAGGTTAACCAGAAGTATGCCTTAACCACTTGCCGACCGCCTAACGCCGATGTACGTCGGCAGAATGGCACGGGCAGGCATAAGCACGTACATGTACGTGATTTGCCTCCCGCGGGTCGGGGGCCCGATCGGGCCCCCGCCCGGTGCCTGCGGCGGTCGGTTTTCGTTCGGGAGCGATCCCGGACGAGGGGACGGCCATTCATTCATGGCCACCCCCTCGCGATCGCTCCCGACGAATAGAAATCCCCGGTGACATCACTTCCTCTCCTGTAATGTAAACACAGGAGAGGAAGTGATGTATTCTCTCCTCCGTGTCGGTATTTTTCGTTCCGACACGGAGGAGAGCGGATCAGTGAGTTGCACCAACACATCCCACACACAGTAGAACATGCCAGGCACACTCACACCCCCCCTTTACCCCCCGATCACCCCCCCAATTACCCCTGCCCCCCAGTCACAGTGACACCAATGTCATTTTTTTTTTTTTTTTTTTTTTTTTTGCATTGGTGTCATTTGTGACTGTAATAACTGTTAGGGCAGTTAGAGTTAGCCCCCTTTAGTTCTAATGTACCCCCCTAACCCCCCCAATAAAGGTTTAACCCCGTGATCACCCCCCGTCGCCAGTGTCACTAAGGCTGGGTTCACATTGCAGCGGTTTATGAGAACGAATGTGATTCGCACCGCACTGCAGTGCAAATCACATCCGATCTCTGTGCGATTCGAGTTCAGCCATTCGCCGCACCCGCCACACCCGCCGCACCCGCCGCAAATTCGCACGGGACCCTTTTTTTGGCCCGCAGCAGAATCGGATCGCATGGGTGTTCACACCATGCGATCCGAGTTTGCAGATCGCACTGCGATATGCGAACTGATCTGGGGGTGTCAGTAACATTTCACTGACACTCCCAGCAGTTCGCATAGGGCAGTGTGAACTGCCGCCGGGAGGCATGCGATGCGGGAACCCGCCGCGGATTCGCGGCGTTTCCGCATCGCTCCAGTGTGAACCCAGCCTAATAAGCGATCATTTTTCTGATCGCCGTATTAGTGTCCCAGGTGACGCTAGTTAGGCAGGTAGGTATTTAGGTTCGCCGCAGCTTTTTATAGCGCCAGGGACCCCCATATACTACCGCATAAAGCCCCCTGATTGCCCCCTAGTTAACCCTTTCACCAGTGATCACCATATAACTGTTACAGGTGACGCTGGTTGGTTAGTTATTTTTTTATAGTTTCAGGGCACCCGCCATTTATTACCTAATAAAGGTTTAACCCCCTGATCACCCGGCGGGTGTCATTTGTGACTAATAACTGTTAGGGCAGTTAGGGTTAGCCCCCTTTAGTTCTAAGGTACCCCCCTAACCCCCCCAATAAAGGTTTAACCCCGTGATCACCCCCCGTCGCCAGTGTCACTAAGGCTGGGTTCAGATTGCAGCGGTTTGAGAACGGATGTGATTCGCACTGCAGTGCAAATCACATCCGATCTCTGTGCGATTCGAGTTCAGCCATTCGCCGCACCCGCCACACCCGCCGCACCCGCCGCAAATTCGCACGGGACCCTTTTTTTGGCCCGCAGCAGAATCGGATCGCATGGGTGTTCACACCATGCGATCCGAGTTTGCAGATCGCACTGCGATATGCGAACTGATCTGGGGGTGTCAGTAACATTTCACTGACACTCCCAGCAGTTCGCATAGGGCAGTGTGAACTGCCGCCGGGAGGCATGCGATGCGGGAACCCGCCGCGCATTCGTGGCGTTCCCGCATCGCTCCAGTGTGAACCCAGCCTAATAAGCGATCGTTTTTCTGATCGCTGTATTAGTGTCACAGGTGACGCTAGTTAGGCAAGTAGGTATTTAGGTTCGCCGCAGCTTTTTATAGCGCCAGGGACCCCCATATACTACCGCATAAAGCCCCCTGATTGCCCCCTAGTTAACCCTTTCACCAGTGATCACCATATAACTGTTACAGGTGACGCTGGTTGGTTAGTTATTTTTTTATAGTTTCAGGGCACCCGCCATTTATTACCTAGTCTCACTAGTGTACCCCTAAATTTAGGGGTGTCTACTTTCCAAAATGGGGTCATTTGGGGGGGGGTTTGTGCCATCTTGGCATTTTATGGCCTTCAAAACTGTAACGCCCTTAGAAAGCCTGAAGGCGGTGCTTGGTTTTCGGGGCCCCGTACGCGGCTAGGCTCCCAAAAAGTCCCACATATGTGGTATCCCCGTACTCAGGAGAAGCAGCAGAATTTATTTTGGGGTGTCATTTCACATATGCCCATGGCATGCGTGAGCAATATATCATTTAGTGACAACTTTGTGAAAAAAAAAAAAAAAAAAAAAAAAGTTTGTAATTTTCCCGCAACTTGTGGCAAAATATAAAATATTCCATGGACTCAACATGCCTCTCAGCAAATAGCTTGGGGTGTCTACTTTCTAAAATGGGGTCATTTGTGGGGGTTTTGTGCCATCTTGGCATTTTATGGCCTTCAAAACTGTAATAGGTAGTGAGGAGTGAAGTCAAATATTTACGCCCTTAGAAAGCCTGAAGGCGGTGCTTGGTTTTCGGGGCCCCGTACGCGGCTAGGCTCCCAAAAAGTCCCACATATGTGGTATCCCCGTACTCAGGAGAAGCAGCAGAATTTATTTTGGGGTGTCATTTCACATATGCCCATGGCATGTGTGAGCAATATATCATTTAGTGACAACTTTGTGAAAAAAAAAAAAAAAAAAAAAAGTTTGTAATTTTCCCGCAACTTGTGGCAAAATATAAAATATTCCATGAACTCAACATGCCTCTCAGCAAATAGCTTGGGGTGTCTACTTTCTAAAATGGGGTCATTTGTGGGGGTTTTGTGCCATCTTGGCATTTTATGGCCTTCAAAACTGTAATAGGTAGTGAGAAGTGAACTCAAAAATTTACGCCCTTAGAAAGCCTGAAGGCGGTGCTTGGTTTTCGGGGCCCCGTACGCGGCTAGGCTCCCAAAAAGTCCCACATATGTGGTATCCCCGTACTCAGGAGAAGCAGCAGAATTTATTTTGGGGTGTCATTTCACATACGCCCATAGCATGTGTGAGCAATATATCATTTAGTGACAACTTTGTGTAAAAAAAAAAAAAAAATTTTTTTTTTGTCATTATTCAATCGCTTGAGGCAAAAAAATAAAATATTCAATGGGCTCAACATGCCTCTTATCAATTTCCTTAGGGGGTCTACTTTCCAAAATGGGGTCATTTGGGGGGGTTTTGTACTGCCCTGCCATTTTAGCACCTCAAGAAATGAGATAGGCAGTCGTAAACTAAAAGCTGCGTAAATTCCAGAAAACGTACCTTAGTTTGTAGATGTGACAACTTTTGCGCAAACCAATAAATATACAATTATTGACTTTTTTTTTACCAAAGACATGTGGCTGAATACATTTTGGCCTAAATGTATGACTAAAATTGAGTTTATTGGATTTTTCTAATAACAAAAAGTAGAAAATATCATTTTTTTTCAAAATTTGCGGTCTTTTTACGTTTATATCGCAAAAAATAAAAATCGCAGAGGCAATCAAATACCATCAAAAGAAAGCTCTATTTGTGGGAAGAAAAGGACGCAAATTTTGTTTGGGTACAACATTGCATGACCGCGCAATTACCAGTTAAAGCAGCGCAGTGCCAAAGTGTAAAAAGACCTCTGGTCATTTACCAGCAAAATGGTCCGGTCTGAAAGTGGTTAATCAACTCAAATAGGGTGATTCTCAGTTAGACATCTGGATGGATCAGGAAAGCACTTACACTGCATAAAAAAGGTCACCAATGGGAGCCCACAAAGTGCTAATATAGAGTAGTATTTATTAAAAATAGCTGTAAAACAAGTGCATAGCTATAGCATAAGCATTATAATCCAAAACAAACTGGCCAGACTTACAGCAATGGCCACCGCTCCCATCACAGGGACGAGGCGGCGATGATGTCAGCATGTAGGCCCCACTGACGCGTTTCATGCTCAAGCATGGCCACGTTATCAGGATCCCCCTCTAGGATGCGTCAGAAGGGGCCTACGTGCTGACGTCATCGCCTACGTGTCCTTGTGCTGGGAGCGGCGGCCATTGCAGTAAGTCTGGCCAGTTTGTTTTGACAAATATGGGCAGCTCATGGCTAGGACAGAAAAGTAAACAAAGGACTCTTCACAATGTACAGTTGAAAGGCATTCATTTATACATGTACACTTATTAACAATTGTAAATGAATGTACATGCATATAATATATAAAAGCTTAAATTTAATAAAATGAAATCGAAGTAGAAATTTAAGTATATAAATGCTATATGGACATGTATCTTTTCTTGTATGCACCTGGGATGTATTTACAGTAGCTGGTTTAAAAGTACAATTTGACTATATCAAAATTAAGTAGTTATAAAGGCTCCATTAAGGTAAAAAAAAAACTTCTAGTGTAAGCTCCCACCAAGCCCCCCTAAATACTTACCTGAGCCCTCTGTCGATCCAGCCCTGTGCAATCACTTTTACATTTTGGATAAATACAGGCAAAAATTCTGCTTGTCATAAAAATGGCTATATTTTTTGGGCGTAGCAATACACCTCCTTAACCACTTCAGCCCCGGAAGGATTTACCCACTTCCTGACCAGGCCATTTTTTGCGATACGGTTCTGTGTGGTATTAACTGACAATTGCGCGGTCATGAGACATTGTACGCAAACAAAAATTTTTTTCCCCACAAATAGAGCTTTCTTTTGGTGATATTTGATCACCTCTGCATTTTTTTTTTTTTTTTGCGCTATAAACAAAAAAAAGCCACAATTTTGAAAAAAGCACAATATTTTTTTTACTTTCTGCTATAATAAATATCCAAAAAAAATGTAAAAAAACCCATTTCTTCATCAGTTCAGGCCAATATGTATGCTTCTATGTATTTTTGGTAAAAAAAAATAAATGCAATAAGCGTATATTGATTGGCTTGCGCAAAAGTTATAGCCTCTACAAAATAGGAGATATATTTATGGCATTTTTATTATTCATTTTTTTTACTAGTAATGGTGATGATCAGCGATTTTTAGCGGGACTGAGGCGGACGGATCGAACACTTTTTGGGACCATTGAAATTTATACAGCGATCAGAGCTAAAAATAGCCACTGATTACTGCATAAATGTCACTGACAGGGAAGGGGTTAACACTAGGGGGTGATCAAGGGGTTAAGGGTTCCCTCAAGTGTGTTCTAACTGGGGGGGAGGTGGACTGACAGGGAGTAGAGAGAGATCGCTGTTCCTGATTACTAGGAACAGCAGATCTCTCTCTACTTCCCTGACAGAACAGGGATCTGTCTCTTTACATTGACATATCCCCATTCTGGCTCTGAAGTGGTCACGCGGGTTGCCGGAGGACATAGCAGCTGCCAGCCAGGTGCATCGGCTCCAGTGTCACGCCGTGGGCGACCCCTATAGCTCTTATAGCGGCAAACGTACACCTAAGGCAGTTTGTGCAGCTGTGCCAACCTGCCGCAGTTTAATGACATTGGCTGGTGGCCAGAGGTTAAAGAGGGGCTTCCCCCTCAAAAAAAATTAAAAGTCAGCAGCTACAAATATTGTAGCTGCTGACTTTTACCCACTTCTGGAACGCCCGCTGTTATTTTCTGTCGCTACTTTGAAGAGGAATACCGGGGTTATGGCAGCAGCTAGCTGCCATAACCCCGGTATTCTCTTCTTCAGCGGGCGGTCCGCTTTAAGATAAAAGTGGTCTCTGCGATGGATTTGCAGCGACATTACTTTTTTCAGTGGCGGGAGAGGGGCGCCCCTCCCGCCGCTCTCCGGTGCCCTCCACCGATCGGGTCCTGTCCTTGGCTTGGCATGGAGACGAGTGAGGGGAAGATGGCCCCCATCCGTCTCCATACCACTGCTGTACGAGCGAGCCGCCCTTTGCTTGATCTATCACGGAGCCAAGCTCTGTTCCCTGCGAGCGTTGCGACGTACGGGGGCGGAGAACGGCGCCAAATTTAAAAAATGAAATACACAGTATACATACAGTACAATGTAATCTTACAGATTACGTTGCTGTATGTAATTATTTCACATCCCCTTTGTCCCTAGTGGTTTCTCCAGTGTCCTGCATGCAGTTTTATAATATAAAAACTGTTCTTTATGAATGAAACTGGAGATTGTCCATAGCAACCAAAACTGTTCCTTTACACGAAAAATGGTTTTAGACCAGCTAGAAAACAGCGATAATAAATTAGAATCACTCGCAGAATTGAGGGACAGCGATTTGTGGGGAGATCCGTCATCAAATACTGAAAAGTAATGACAGCGACAATTCTGCAACTGAGCAAATTTCAGTGTTTTTGATTTGATTACATTATTGAATAATATTTATTATTGTTATATTATTATTATTTGGCATAATTATTTATAGTTATTTATTATATCATAATTTATGATTTCATTTTTCAAACTTTATCATACTCGGGATGTCTGCTAGACTCTTGTTTGGACAGATTTAAGTGAGTTATTCCTAAGAATTACAGGACTACAATATAAAACGCCAAATTTCCATGCAAAATAATGGTACCGTTTTCAGCACCTAAAATCTGAAATAATCGTACCGCCAGGGAGGTTAGGAGGTCCTGTCATGCTTTTTTCTATTACAAGGGATGTTTACAAGCGAACGCATACGTGAGCAGCACCCGCATATGAAAACTGTGTTCAAACCACACATGTGAGGTATCGCTGGGATTGTTAGAGTGTGAGCTATAATGCTATCCCTAGACCTCCTCTATAACTCAAAACACGCAAAACCCATAGAATTTTTTAAAACGTTGGAGATTTGGAGATTTTTAAGGGTAAAAGTTTGTTGCCATTCCACGACTGGGAGCAATTTTGAAGCTGGACATGTTAGGTATCAATTTATTTGGCGTAACATTATCTTTCACAATCTAAAAAAGTAATTGGGGTAACGTTACTGTTGTCTTATTTTTTAATTCAAAAAAGTGTATTTTTTTCTGAAAAAAGTACGCTTGTAAGATCGCTGTGCAAATACAGTGTGACACAAAGTATTGCAACAACAACCATTTTATTATTTAGGGTGTTAGAAAAAAAATATATAATCTTTGGGGGTTCTAAGTAATTTTCTAGCAAAAAAACACTGTTTTTCACTTGTAAACTCCAAATCTCAGTAAGAGGCTCGGTCCTTGAGTAGTTAGGCTCTTACCTGCCCCAGGATCCAACGCTGTCCCCACCTGAGCTGACTCTTCAATCGGCTTTGGGTCCAGGTGCTGGCATCTTAGCTAAGGGAAACTGGCAGTGAAGCATTGCAGCTTCCTAGCCAGCTTCCCACTGAGCATGTGCGAGTCATGCAGTTTTCTGGGACCTGTGAAGTGAGAGAACACAAGCAAAAAATATTAATGTATTAAAAAGTACCTTTATTCAGATGACTGTATCCTAGAAACCCTAACCCACATTTAAAACCACCACAAGCCAGCGTATGGTTGCATAAACCCAATAATACATAAATTAACAGAACAGTCCTCAAAAAGTGAGCCTGTCACGTATCTGACAGTAGAGCCTGATATGCATATGACGGCCTCTCTTACACCTCTGACTCGAGGCCCCCTGGTAGAGCAGACAGGGAGCGCGGGAGTGCAGAGTCACATGAGTGCCTGATTGGTTGCAGACCATGAAATCCGAAACAGCTGTAGGAGGAGTGGTAGCTCAGCAGGATTCTCCAGGCAGAAGAGAGGGATGGTACAGGCAGGCCGGGTCATACACTGGCGGACACGTCAGGAGCAGATGCATAGGCAGAAGAATAGTTAGGGCTGGAAGTGAGGTAGCAGAAGGAGCAGGCAGGTGCGGTGATCAGATAAGCTGGGTAGGGTGCAGGCGGATAGCAGGAATCGTCAGAGGCAAGCCACGTCGGGTAACAGGAACAGGTAACAAGATGCAGGTAGCAGGAAGGCACGGGAATGCTGTAGAGCAGACAGTACTGAATCTGTGCACTGGCATTGTTTTAATAGGCTGTTGGGCGCCAAGCTGTTATTGGGTGCGTGTGGGCATGCGCACACGCATGTGCACATGTGCGCGCTGACGCGTGCAATGATGCGCGCATGCGCACAGGCGGCAATCTAATAGGTATTGGATTCTCATGTGCACGTGTGCACGCACAGGCACGCGCAGATGCACCCGAGGTGTTCGTATTCTTAGTCCGCCATCTTGGATATTGGCTAGCCCTTCCTGACAGAGCCACAAAAGTAACCGTGACATTATTTCCAATAGCATATATGCACATAGAGGAATATAATATCGAATATATATAAATAATAATAAATAAATAATAAATATATCTAGTATATATATATATATATATATATATATATATATATATATATATATATATATATAAAACGAGGCTTGAATCCGGTCAGTTGCAACTGTGCTTTAGAGCATGCACACTGGTAGATGGGACTCAGGGCGTGCTCCTTTGTCAAGCTTGAGATCCTGCTGGCTAGGAATTCTCCCCCACAGGCAGAAAAAAATAAGCTGTTCAGAATGCCGCTCTGCAGTGAACACCACGCCAGTGTGGATGGACGCGTGCCTTACTTCCTTAACCTCCATGTAAGTGAATAATGTACCTGTATCTCATTAAAATGTTACAGTTCTAACATAGAGGCATCTGTGTTTCTCTTCTCATTCTCATGGAGCTTACAAGCTAAGGTTGGAAATTTATGGAATCATAAAGACCCAGTGGAATATAAGATTTCAATCTATAAATCCACCTACTCTCTCATTCTAATTATTGTTCTACAGTGTTTTCACACTTCTTATGGTTTGTTTGTCCAGAAAACAAATTCAAAATCTTGTCAGAGAATCTTCATTCACTCATTGGCCGATGTGCTTTATATGGGCCTATTGATACTATGAAACCCCCATGTTTTGAGTTCTACATATGGTCCTTAAGGGGGGGGGGACTTTGATAATTAGCGCATTACCCTATGTGCTTCTATTAAAGATCACACAGGGTTCTCATTAATGAAGTTGAGGGGCTCCAGAATCTTGGTTCTGAGTGGAGAGAATTTACTTTTCAGTTTTCTCTTGGCTGGCTAACTCCCGTAATGGGATTTGGAATCCAGAGGCTTTTTTGTTTGGGAGGAAGCCTCAAATCCTGGGTCCAGGTATTACTAGGGATTAGCATAGTTCAGGGTTCCACCTGAGAGACAGGAAGTCCCCTGCCCAGAGGTCAGTGCATGGACCAGTACAGCAGGGAACATGCAGAAATGCAGAATATGGAATATGCACGTGAGCACACTGGTGCTGTGAGGCGCTCAGATGGGACAGACAAGAATTTAAAGTGTTACTAAACCCAGGACCCTGCATTTACTATATCTGGTCTCCTACAGTACACAGAATATGGAAATACCAATACTTTAGTAAATATAAACTGCTAAATAGCTTTTCTCATCAGCAGTATATAGCAGTCTTGTGACTTCTTTCAGTGTCTGGCCGAGCACTGATTAAAGCTTGTAGGAGGAGTTTTCATTTTCCCCTGATTGTCCTATGAGGCTGCATGACCCCTGACCCTCTGTCTGGACAGTGCTGATTGGCCCTGTGCTGATCACATGCACCTTCCCAAGATGAAAAAAAATCTTGCAACACACACCAAACTGAGCTTGTGCTGCTTGCCCCATAGCCTCTGCTCTATCAGCAGATAGTGTGGGGACAGTGGAAGAAGGGGAAGTTAAGAGAAGACAGGATCAAACAGCCTTTGTACACAATGCAAAGGATTAATCATTTGGGTTCCACAGTGAGTATAACAAGCATGCTTTACTGCATATACAGACGGATTTTACTGATGTGGGTTTAGTAACACTTTAAATCTGAGACCAGAGCAACACGCTGCAAGAGTGAGACTGAAGGAGGCATATATTTTGCTGTATTGAATTGAAAGAGGATTACTGAACACCCCTTGTGTCTAAACTTTTTACTTCTGGGTAGGGTGCAGGCGGATAGCAGGAATCGTCAGAGGCAAGCCACGTTGGGTAACAGGAACAGGTAACAAGATGCAGGTAGCAGGAAGGCACGGGAATGCTGTAGAGCAGACAGTACTGAATCTGTGCACTGGCATTGTTTAAATAGGCTGTTGGGCGCCAAGCTGTTATTGGGTGCGTGTGGGCATGCGCACACGCATGTGCACATGTGCGCGCTGACGCGTGCAATGATGCGCGCATGCGCACAGGCGGCAATCTGATAGGTATTGGATTCTCATGTGCACGTGTGCACGCACAGGCACGCGCAGATGCACCCGAGGTGTTCGTATTCTTAGTCCGCCATCTTGGATATTGGCTAGCCCTTCCTGACAGAGCCACAAAAGTAACCGTGACATTATTTCCAATAGCATATATGCACATAGAGGAATATAATATCTAATATATATAAATAATAGTAAATAAATAATAAATATATCTAGTATATATATATATATATATATATATATATATATATATATATATATATAAAAACGAGGCTTGAATCCGGTCAGTTGCAACTGTGCTTTAGAGCATGCACACTGGTAGATGGGACTCAGGGCGTGCTCCTTTGTCAAGCTTGAGATCCTGCTGGCTAGGAATTCTCCCCCACAGGCAGAAAAAAATAAGCTGTTCAGAATGCCGCTCTGCAGTGAACACCACGCCAGTGTGGATGGACGCGTGCCTTACTTCCTTAACCTCCATGTAAGTGAATAATGTACCTGTATCTCATTAAAATGTTACAGTTCTAACATAGAGGCATCTGTGTTTCTCTTCTCATTCTCATGGAGCTTACAAGCTAAGGTTGGAAATTTATGGAATCATAAAGACCCAGTGGAATATAAGATTTCAATCTATAAATCCACCTACTCTCTAATTCTAATTATTGTTCTACAGTGTTTTCACAATTCTTATGGTTTGTTTGTCCAGAAAACAAATTCAAAATCTTGTCAGAGAATCTTCATTCACTCATTGGCCGATGTGCTTTATATGGGCCTATTGATACTATGAAACCCCCATGTTTTGAGTTCTACATATGGTCCTTAAGGGGGGGGGACTTTGATAATTAGCGCATTACCCTATGTGCTTCTATTAAAGATCACACAGGGTTCTCATTAATGAAGTTGAGGGGCTCCAGAATCTTGGTTCTGAGTGGAGAGAATTTACTTTTCAGTTTTCTCTTGGCTGGCTAACTCCCGTAATGGGGTTTGGAATCCAGAGGCTTTTTTGTTAGGGAGGAAGCCTCAAATCCTGGGTCCAGGTATTACTAGGGATTAGCATAGTTCAGGGTTCCACCTGAGAGACAGGAAGTCCCAGAGGTCAGTGCATGGACCAGTACAGCAGGGAACATGCAGAAATGCAGAATATGGAATATGCACGTGAGCACACTGGTGCTGTGAGGCGCTCAGATGGGACAGACAAGGATTTAAAGTGTTACTAAACCCAGGACCCTGCATTTACTATATCTGGTCTCCTACAGTACACAGAATATGGAAATACCAATACTTTAGTAAATATAAACTGCTAAATAGCTTTTCTCATCAGCAGTATATAGCAGTCTTGTGACTTCTTTCAGTGTCTGGCCGAGCACTGATTAAAGCTTGTAGGAGGAGTTTTCATTTTCCCCTGATTGTCCTATGAGGCTGCATGACCCCTGACCCTCTGTCTGGACAGTGCTGATTGGCCCTGTGCTGATCACATGCACCTTCCCAAGATGAAAAAAAATCTTGCAACACACACCAAACTGAGCTTGTGCTGCTTGCCCCATAGCCTCTGCTCTATCAGCAGATAGTGTGGGGACAGTGGAAGAAGGGGAAGTTAAGAGAAGACAGGATCAAACAGCCTTTGTACACAATGCAAAGGATTAATCATTTGGGTTCCACAGTGAGTATAACAAGCATGCTTTACTGCATATACAGACGGATTTTACTGATGTGGGTTTAGTAACACTTTAAATCTGAGACCAGAGCAACACGCTGCAAGAGTGAGACTGAAGGAGGCATATATTTTGCTGCATTGAATTGAAAGAGGATTACTGAACACCCCTTGTGTCTAAACTTTTTACTTCTTAAATCAAACTGGGCCACCAAGCCCTGAAAAAAATTTCTTGGCTGGACTGGACTTACTGTCAAAGGCACTACACTTGAGAAAATACCTGAATATTACAGCATACTAATGCATGCACCAGGTTTGAGTGAGCCCTTACTCTCAGTCATACACAGTGCAATGGTCGCATAATAACACCACAAAAGCATTTAGCAGCGAATTTTCTCAAGCAGACTGGTGTTGCTGATAAGTTTAGTTTAACAAACACTCTTGCTATGTATTGGGTAGATTTGGCAGCTTGCCCGAAGCATCGCGGCCGCAACATGTAAACACCCCCTTCTGCTGCCTACTGCAGCGTAACTGGTTCCCGACCAGCCGCCACAGGAATGCTGCGGCAGGATGGCTCCCCTTGGCGAGCCGTCGTAGCTGTACCTTATTTTGTAGATGCTATAACTTTTGCGCAAACCAATCAATATACTCTTATTGCGATATTTTTACCAAAAAGATGTAGAAGAATACATATTGGCCTAAACTGAGGAAATTTTTTTTTTTTAAATTGGAAGATTTTATATAGCTAAAAGTAAAAGATATTGTGTTTTTTTTCAAAATTGTTGCTCTTATTTTGTTTATAAAACAAAAAATAAAAACCGCAGAGGTGATAGTGCTGTCAATTTATGCAGTGCTTTACATATATATTGTACATTTACATCAGTCCCTACTCTCATGGAGCTTACAAGCTAAGGTCACATCCATATACTAGGGCCAATTTAGACAGGATCTGATTAAAATATCAGCATGTCTTTAGAGTGTGGGAGGAAATGGGTACCTGGAGGAAACCCACAAAGGCACAGGGAGAACATGCAAACTCCAGGCAGATGGTGTCATGGTCGGGATTGGAAACAGCAACCCTTTTTGCTGCTATGTGAAAGTACTATCCACTATACCACTGTACTGCCCATTTCTTTTAGATACTGTATATAAGAATCAAAAATAATATTATATCAAAAAATATCTTTATTCAGATAACTGTATCCCAGAAACCCTAAAGCCCCATACACACGATTGGATTTTCCGACGAGAAATGTTGAATGTGAGGTTGTTGGCGGTAAATCCGACCGTGTGTATGCTCCATCGGACAATTGTTGTCGGACTTTCCACCAATAAATGTTGGCTAGCTTGTTCTCAAATTTTCTGCTAACAAATGTGTGTTGTCAGACTTTCCGATTGTGTGTACACAAGTCCGTCGGACAAAAGTCCAAAGTACAACCACACATGCTCGGAAGCAGAAGCGTTTGGTCTTGTAAACTAGTGTATGTAATGGAAAATTAACATTCGTGATGTGGCAAATTATGGAATCTCCAATGCAGCGCACATTCTCTTCTTCTTTAATGGGATAATAATGAAGCTGCTTTGCTGGTGATAATGATGGAGTTATTGAAAACAAATTTTCAAAGGTTTTTTTTTTCTAGTTATATCAAGAATAATATTATCATAGTTTATTTTTTTTTATTTGCGCAAGTTACCACAACACCATTATCCTGTAGATTTTAAGATCAAAAATACAACTATGTTGGTGTCCCTTTTAATTTTACATTGTATTTTTTAAAATGTAACTGCCTACTCCCAAACTGTCATTTGAAGTAAAACACATAGCCAAGTATTATTCTACACAGTTTTTTTATTGTGCATTAAAAAATAAAACAAAAAAAATTAGACATGCTATCTGCCAATGGAACTTAACCAAAAATTGCATTCTATGCATCAAAAAATATAGAAAATATACCAAATCAAATCATTATTCAACCAAAAAAATAACGTCAAAGCAATAACTCCAAGGCAAATAATAAATAACATGTTATCTCCTCCGATTCCACAACATGTCTGGTTGATGAACGGCCTTTCAGAAACGAACTGAAATAGCACGAAATGAAAAGCGCAAATCAACACTCCCCAAACTTATACTAACACAAAATTAGCAGAAGGAGGACAAAGTGTGGCACTAAAGAGCTGAAAAGCCACATAGGATGTCTAGTACATCACTACGTTCCTAATTGTTGGCCAACATTTGTGTGACCGTGTGTATGCAAGACAAGTTTGAGCCAACGCCCTTCTGACACCGGTTTTGTTGTCGGAAAGTCCAATTGTGTGTACAAGGCTTAAGACTAATGCCGTGTACACACGAGCGGAATTTCCGACAGAAAAAGACCTACGGGAGCTTTTCATCGTATATTCCAATCGTGTGTATGCCCCATCGGACTTTTTACGTCAAAAATTCTGACGGCAGAAGCCTAGAAAGAGAACATGTTCCAAATATTTACAACGGAACCAATTCCTATCGGGAAAACCTCTCGTCAGTATGCTACTCCGACGTACCAAAAACGACGCATTCTCTGAAGCAAGTACGAGACGGAAGCTATTGGCTACTGGCTATTGAACTTCCTTTTTCTAGTCCCGTCATACGTGTTGTACGTCATCGCGTTCTTGATGGTCGGACTTTGGTGTGACCGTGTGTATGCAAGACAGCTTGAGCGGAATTCTGTCTACATTCCGTCAGAGAAACCTTTAGAGTTTATTCCGATGGAAAAACCACACGTGTGTGCAAAGAATAAGTTTAGATGTGCGGTTGGGGGACACTGTATTGTTATACCAGTCAAGGTGGTTTCCTCTCTATTAAACATCTCTCATTTTTGAGAAGTTTCGTACTCTTTAGTTTTTTAATTTTTAGGTTTAGATTGAATATTTCTATAGGTTTACTTACCTTCCCATTGTACACAGGTTTATTGCTGTCTATGTTTACATGGAGGTGATTCTCCCCTCTGTTTATTTTCATGACCATTGCCCCCAAGAAACAAAGCAAGGGAAAATGCAAAATCATAAGCCTAGTACACACAATGAGAAAATTGGACAAAAATACCACTTTGGGCGCGATCGTCCACAGCTTTGGATTGCCGATCATGACAGTTCATGCAAAATTATCCGAAGGGAAAAACATAAAAAAAATTATTGTTTGATAAGAGAATGAACAATTTTCATTTTAATCAGTAATCAGTACAGTATTTGTAAAAAGTCGAATTAACAAGACTGTGCATGCTCAGAAACTAAAGAATGCATTACAATACAATATATTACATCATCGCGAGAAGTTATATTCTGTCTTACCAGAATTTTTTGCAACGCTAGTGACCTATTCTTTTTCGATATGAGACTAGCATGCAAAAAACAAAGAAAAAAACAGATGATCATTTGTTCAATATTCTCATTGTGTGTACGAGGGCATTAGACCTGACCCAGAACAAAAGATGAAACAAAGCTTCCAATAGGATAGATTTCAAAATACCCAAATGTGAATGACAAACTGCACAATGTACATTTCAGATGCCATCCCTTTAGATGGCATCTAAAAACACGGTGTGGTTCTGCCGCAATCGTCACGCAATAAATTGTGCTGCAATCGCGGCAAACCGCATTGCGTGAGGCTTTCATTGCGTGAAGCTTTTCACCTAATAAAGGTTCTTTTCAAAATGACCAGGTGTAAATGCAGCCTATGAGATTTCCTCTAACTTCCTGTTGCGTCTCTGGGACAGAAAGTAAAGAGAAATATCCTCAAAGGTACACCGATAACAAAAAACATATACATATATAGGTTTTGGCTTTACATACACCTTAGGAGCTTTGTGCTAGTCCTGAGTTTCTACTGCCTATTTCTAAATGTATTTTATTTTTTATTTTAACAGCTTTCTCTGTTTTCAGCAGTAGTTGTTGCACCGAGCTTGGGGAAAGAATTTCAAAGAATACGCTAAAAAAAGTGATCCGCTATAAAATCCAGAGACGTGATGGCCTTTGTCACCTCCAAGCTTTTGTGTAAGTATAATCACCTTGGTTTCAGAGTAACTTGGTTTGAGAGCGTTTTGCAAGACAAGCAAAATTTTTTAATAAATTTTGACTTGATATACAAGCAATGTCTTGATATACAAGTACCATGTCACAACTGAGTATAAAAGAGAAGAGTGGCGCCTCTAAGTGTAGCAATGTGGTTACATTTAATGATGGAACAACATTTACCAACTCACATAGTTGATGACCGTCCTCCTCAGCGCCAGCGACGTCATCCCTTCCACTCTGCGCTCCATGAGCTGTTCAAGCCTCACTTTCAGATTGTTCTACTGCAGGGTAGTCTTTCCCGTCACGATTGCAGACTGACAGCAGTGAGAGACGGCGGTGAGGAGGATGGTCTATGAGGACAGCTTTACCCTGGTTGCCTGCATACTTAAATGCCTCTTTTAATCATCAACCATGTGAGTTGCTAAATGTTGTATCTTCATTAAATGTAACCATATTGCTACACTTAGCCCTTGTACACACGGTTGGAGATTCCGACGGAATGTGTCCTATCGGAGCGTTTTGTCGAATATTCCGACTGTGTGTAGTCTGCATCGGACTGTTTCTGTCGGGATATCTGACGGACCAAGTTTTCCAACTTGCCGGTAAAATTTTCAGACAAAATGCTCCGATCGGACATACTCCGATCATGTGTAGCCTACTCCGACGGACAAAGTGCCACGCATGCTCAGATCAAATTCCCAGACCAAAGCTATTGGCTACTAGCCTGAATGTAGTCCTGTCGTAACGAAATAACGTCATCACGTTATGTACAATCGGATTTTCCGACAATTTAGTCCGACCGTGTGTATGCAACATCACTTCCGGACCTCTTCTGGAATTAATCCGTCGGATTTGGTTGTCGGAATCTCCGACAGTGTGTACAAGGGCTTAGAGGTGCCTCTTTTCTCTTTTTTAATGTGTAGCTTCTGATGGACATTTTATGGTTACACAACCTGGTCACATTGCTATAATTTTTTTATATGCACTATAAACTGAAGGACCTATGAATTAATGGTTGTGGAATGAATCATTTGAGTTTCCATTATTTCTTATGGCGAAATTCGCTTTGATATACAAGTGTTTTGAATTACATGCATGTTTCTGGAACTAACGATGCTCGCAATCCAAGGTTTTACTGTATATGATGTGTAGCACTGACCCCCCCGAAGGAGCTGCTGGTTTTATTGGGCTTACCATTACCTTCTTGACTGCTTCTCCATCTAGGGTTTCCCTTGGTAGATGGCCCAAAGAAATGTGGAAACTGACACTGAATCTTCTTTTGGGTTATTTATTTGAAACAGAAACAGAGTCTCTCAGTTTAGGGTAGAGGGTTAGGAATAAGTTCAGGTTCTTTAGACTGCAAAAATGAAAAGTCTCTTATAGGAAAAATCCAGAGAATAGCAACCGTTTCACAGCTGGATTTTACAACCCCCAGATAGACCTCCTTTCACTAGGCCTAGCAGCTGGTAGGGTGCTAAATAAAGTCTTTGCTACAGACTTGAGCGTAAGGTACTTGAGAAAGTCTCTGCCACAGACTTGAGCAATACTGAGGGACATAGACAAATTTAAAGAGCTATCATATGGTACTAGTATCTCTCAGCCCATTCCGGCGATACCGTATGAGTGTAGATCCATGTCCTTCAACTGTGCCACCAGGCTCCTTCAGAGAAGCCAGCCTTACGCACGGCCTTCTCCTGAAGAGTCCTCCCCTGGGGTTTCTCCAGTTGCTGGGCCTCTCCCTTAGATGAGATGGCACTGGACCACCTTTGGATCAATAGACCCCCAAAATCAATTCAGGCCTGTCCCTGCAGTTGCATTGCCTCAGGCTAGCCAGCCCCGAGACTTGAAATGCATGGTTCCGCACCCCAGGCCAGGAGGGCCATGGGGCTGGTCAGGAGGACCAGAACCAAACAGGCAGAAAATATTCTCCGGAACTCCAGAGCCACATGATCTTGGTACCTTAAATACCACCTCCCAGAATGCACAGCAGGAGAACACTCCCACTGGGCTGGTTCCGAAATAACAGTGGCATTCAATACACCCAGCTAGACTGTGCTCTTACTCTTGCCAGCGGTGCCAGCGACACCTGCGGTCAAGGAAAACCCAGTGGAACCCAGCTGGACTGGTACTGAAACCATACATTTTCCTGAAACCACCAACTGTGGTTTCAGGAAAATTTTACTTTGAAAAACATATAGCAACTGCTTGTCAGGAGCCAGTGCTACAGATGTATATCTTTATGCTGGCTTTCCTGGCACTAACCTTTCATAAGACCTGGAAGATCAGATAATTCCTAATATAACTTGAAAGTTAGGTCAGACATAATCGGAAGGAATAATCACTTTGGTAAACATGCAGCTTCAGATGAGATTACACTCCACACTCTATGGTCATATTTTAGGTGCTGGCATGACTTGTCAGCACCAAAGCAAATCAATTATACGGTCAACAGAAACCCTACACACCGAAAATTGAAAATTATATTCTTCCTTTATTAAAACAGCCAGCAGGAACATGTTCTGTTTTAACCCATTTCAGTTAAAGAGGAAGTAAAGGGGAAAAAAAACACACCCTGCAAGGCAAAGGCATAATGAGCTAGTATGCATAGCATAGTAGCTCATTATGAATAACTTACCTGAGAACGAAGCCCCCGAAGCGGTCCTTCGCCTTCCTCTTCACCACTGCCATGGATCCCGGAGCGACTTCTGGGTCTCGCGGCTCCGGCGCTGTGAGCCGCGATGACGTCACTCCCGCGCATGCGCACGGGAGCTGACACTCGCGACATATTGCCGCGATCTGCGGCATATCGCCGTGATCTGCGGCCTGCCCAGTGCACCTGCGCGCCGATGTCTACGGCGCATGCACCATAGACAGCGGTGGCTGTCTTCGGGTAAATATCTCCTAAACAGTATAGGTTTAGGAGATATTTCTTGGACCTACAGGTAAGCCTAAATCTAAGCTTACCTGTAGGCCAAAGTGGTTTGTAAGGGTTTACAACCACTTTAATCACAGCGTTTTCTGAAAGCATTGGGTTGATTTTATGTTAAATTAAGTTATTGCTTTATATTACCCTTTTACTATTCATATTAAAACTGTTTTACTTTTGATACAAGATGCCACTATGATGCAGAACACCTTGATCACTAGCCAGCTGTGGTCATTGAGGATGCTACACATGCTAAAAAAAAAAAAAAAGTATTAAAGTACACGGGCCCTGTCCTTCTGCCCCGCTGCTGGAACCCCCTTCACATTTGCTGGTTAGCTGAAATAAAAGCAGGGAGTTGCTATGTAAATACTATTTCTGTAAATATCTGACCTGACACAGTGTTAATAAATACTGTTCAGACAGGGGAAAGAAATACAAAGCAACATTCTATTCTATTCTTATGTGGATTAATAAAAAGAGTTTGAATCTGCATATAATCTAACTTTGAAGTGATTGTAAAATCTCAGTTTTATTTTCTTTAAAATTAATAAACATGTTATACTTACCTGCTCTGTGCAGTGGATTTGCACAGGACAGCCCCGATCCTCCTCTTCTTGGGTCCCTCTTCAGCTCTCCTGGCTCCTTCCTCTCATTGATTGCCCCCCCCCCCCCTCAGCAAGCAGCTTGCTATGGGGACACCCAAGCTGAGCTACAGATCTGTGTGTCCATTCAGACATGGAGCTGTGGTTCAGCCCCTCCCTCTATCTCCTGATTGCCTAACTGACTTTGATTGACAGCAGCGGGGGCCAATAGCGCCACTGCTGTACCTCAGCCATTCAGGAGGGAGAGTACCAGATGGCCAAGGCACTCGTGGACATTGCTGGATAGAGAGGGAGCTCAGGTAAGTATTGGGGGCCTGAAGGTTTTTTTTTTTATCTTAATGCATAGAATGCTTTAGGAAAAAATAAAAATACTTCTGACTTTACAAACCACTTGAATTATATGCAGATTGAGGTTTAGTGTTAATAAAAATATGTTCCTATTTGTTGCTAATTAACTTATTCTTCCTCTTCATCCCTTTTTCATTATTTTCTTGCTAATTTTTGTTTGTTTGGTTTTTTTTTTTCTGTTTTTCTAACAATTATTTAAACTTTGTCTTTATTAATTTGTTCATTTAGTATAGCGTTAAAAAGTGCAAAAAATAAAAACGTTATTTCATCAGTAAGCAATTGTAGTGCTTTGTAACAAAATTACAATTTTAGTCCCCTTATTAACAGGTCATTTGGAATGGTGAAGTGGTGGACCATTATTTCCCCAGTTCTGTTTACAAGCAACATTGGAGAAAACAAACACAGGCAGCTATTACACACGTTGATGCCTGAGAACCACACATAGGGGGTTATTTACTATAGGAAAATCCACTTTGCACTGAAAGTGCACTTGGAAAGTGAAGTCGCTGTAGATCTGAGGGGGATATGCAAGGAAAATAAAAAACAGCATTTTAGCTTGCACATGATTGGATGATAAAATCAGCAGAGCTTCCACTCATATACACACACATGCATGCATACAGGTATAGTCCTATACATACAGTACAATCCTATACCCAGAGTTGATCCAGAGGAAGGCAAAAAAACAAACAAAAATAAATAAAGCATGATTCAATTTGCTCCAGCAGGGAGAAAAAAATCCTTCCTGATCCCCCAAGAGACAATCGGATATTCTCTGGATCATCTTCACCTATAAATAATAGTATCCATTTATGTTATGTAATTTAGTAAAGAATCCAGGCCTTTCTTAAAACAATCTACTGAGCTGGCCAGCTGGTCAATAGATGTTCACAGACACAGTAGGGGTTATTTACGAAAACTGAAAAATGCTAAATCTGGTGCAGGTTTATATAGAAACCAATCAGCCTCCAGGTTTTTTTGTCACTTACAGAAGTTGTAAAGACCGAAGTTTTTTTTTATTTGAATGCATTCTATGCATTAAGATAAAAAGCCTTCTGTGTGTAGCAGCCTCCCTAGCACCCCTAATACAGGGTCACTGGCTCCCACGGCTGTCAATCAAAGTAAGTTAGCCAATCAGGAGAGAGAGGATGGGGTCGAACAGCAGTTCTATGTCTGAATGGACACACGGAGCTGCAGCTCGGCTCGGGTGCCCCCATAGCAAGTTTCTTGCTGTGGGGGCACTCGAGAGGAGGGAGGGGCCAGGAGCAGAGAAGAGGGACCCAAGAAGAGGAGGATCCGGGCTGCCTTGTGCAAAACCAACTGCACATAGGAGGTAAGTATAATATGTTATTTATTTTTTAAACAAGATTTTACAATCACTTTAATTGGACAAACTGAAGTTAGAAGCTGATTGGCTACCATTCACAGCTACACCAGGGAATACGGAAAGTAAAGGGTTAATATACAAGTCATATAGAGGCTGAAGATCAGATGTGTACACAGGGGTTGAGTTACTAAAACTGGTGCACTCAGAATCTGGTACAGCTGTACATGGTGTCCAATCAGCTTCCAGATTTTATTGTCAATGTTTAATTTAGCACGCTTAAGTTAGAATCTGATTGGTTACTATGCACAGCTGCGTCTGTGTATACTATGCACAGCAGATTCCGTGTATACCAGTTTTAGTAAATCAACCCCACTGTCTACACATCTAATCTTCAGTCTCTCTATGTGACCTGTATATTAACCCTTTACTTCCTTTATTCTGCACTCCTACACATCAACCCCTTCATCTCTATCCTCTTGCTGTATGTGACCTGTACATTAACACCTTCACCCCCTCTTCTCTCTTTGCATGATCTATATTACAAAGTTATTCTAATGGCAGAAGGTTTTTTTTTTTATCTTAAAGTGGATGTAACCCCAATGTCATCCTTTCTAAACTACTGGCATAGGGGTTATCTAGAAGGATATACATGCCTCCTGCATGTATCTTTACCTGTCAAATGTCTCCCCTCTGTCTGTTATGAGAACTGAAAATCTGCAGATTCTGTGGGTGGGTCTGTTGTCTGGAGCTCGGTGGGTGGAGTCGTGATGTCAGTAGACTCCCCGCCCACCTCTACACTCCCCTTGTCAATATGCATTTTTTCCTGTGTATTTCTTACACTGAACTTCTGCTGTGATCTCTAACATCCAGTGAAAAGACAGGAAAGTAACCACATGACTTCAGCATGCCCAATCATGCTGAGGTGGGGAACATCCAATCCTGGCAGAGCAGCAGAAGAAAGGAGTGGGAGGGAATTAAAAAATAATGCATGTCTCTTAGGCTAGTGCACAAGATATGTAAATCACCTGTCACTCACAGCAAGGGGGAGGATTTGACAAAGTTTTTCTCTGTTTGTCAAGATTTATCTCACTGAACAATAAAATAGGATTGCTCAGGGCTGGATTAACTCTTTGTAGCAAGACTGGGCTCAAATGATAGGACATCTTATACTCTACATTATGACATCAAACAATTTATTTTCCGGGTTTACATCCACTTTAATGCAGTCTATGCATTAAGATGAAAAACAGCAGAGTCCCAGAGTCCCCTTCAGCCCCCCCTAATACTTACCTGTGCCCCATCTCAATCCAAGAATGTGCACGAGTGTGGCAAAAAATTAGATCAACTTGAGCCTTTATTA
The DNA here is from genome assembly GCF_037356315.1 of Lithobates pipiens. Classification (NCBI taxonomy): domain Eukaryota; kingdom Metazoa; phylum Chordata; class Amphibia; order Anura; family Ranidae; genus Lithobates; species Lithobates pipiens. The sequence continues at coordinate 217,297,360 of NW_027507790.1, forward strand.
GTTATTTATTTTCTAACAGAAAGTAAGGGAAAAGTTTTTTTTTTTTTTAAAACAGTTTATATATATAAAATAATATATAATAATATATTAATAATAATACAGTGGTTATTAAATACCACCAAAACAAAACTCTATCCGTCTCAAAAATTCATTTGGGTAAAGTGTTGCACCAAGTAATTGTCCATCTATCATATATAGCAAGTAACATAGCATTTTCAGAAAATATACATTAAGTCACAACTGAATTTTCTGATCAAATAATGAAAGCATTAGAAAGCTTCTGCCATGGAAAAGCGATGCGGTTCCCTCTAATATGGATGGTAGGCTAAACAGGCACAGCTCCAGAAGCACCGCAACATATAATGCTCTGATAAGATATTCCAGAAACATTTTATGTAGAAATGGTTTCAATTTCAAATTATTGTAACCAGGCCAAGAATGTGCTACAAAGACTCACATGTAAACATACGTGCTAGAAAACACGAAATTCTGCCTTTTATTTACTGGAATTAACATACCAAATTGTGTGCTTAGTGACAAAAATTCCAGTGACTAGCATTAGGATTGTTCACATCAAAAGTTCATTCGATTTAGAAGTTATAGAATTTGTTTGGTGACTTTAACCACTTCAGCCCTGGAAGGTTTTGCCCCCTTAATGACCAGGCCATTTTTTGCGATACGGCACTGCTGACAATTGCGCGGCCGTGCAACGTTGTACCCAAATAAAACTGATGTTCTTTTTTTTCCCACAAATAGAGCTTTCCTTTGGTGGTATTTGATCACTTCTGTGGTTTTTATTTTTTGCGCTATAAACAAAAAAAGACAGACAATTTTGAAAAGAAGATAGGAGATAAATGAGCTGTGCTAATAATCATGATAGCATGTAGAGAATTCCATTGTGAACAGAAAACCAAAATGCAAAAATTTAAAATAAAAATAAAATTGAAGAATATATGTGTGAATCACCTTGCGGAGTCCTCTCAAAATTCAATAACACAAATAGAATTGCACAATGTGTAGGATATAAAATATACCAAACATAAATATAAAATATGAAAAAATTGCAGTATATGTGAATCGCTGTACAAAGTAAGTGAATCAAAGTGAATGAACAAAAATCAAAGTGCAACAAATAAAAATAAATTAAAAAAAATTATAAAATTGTGTGAATCACTCTTCAAAGTGTATGTATTACCAGACAGTAAGCTCTGTAGCTCTGGTGGCTATTATCATCGGTCCAATCCAGATAGCAGCTCACATCCAAGACCCTCCTATGATGAAGCCGGACAGATGGTATTGTGCTTAACCACTTACAGACCGGACCATTTTGCTGGTCAAAGACCAGACCACTTTTTTCGATTCGGCACTGCGTCGCTTTAACTGACAATTGCGCGGTCGTGCGACGTGGCTCCCAAACAAAATCGATGTCCTTTTTTTCCCACAAATAGAGCTTTCTTTTGGTGGTATTTTATCACCCCTGCGGTTTTTATTTTTTGCGCTATAAACAAAAATAGAGCGACAATTTTGAAAAAAATGCATTATTTTTTACTTTTTGTTATAATAAATATCCCCCAAAAATATATATAAAAACATTTTTTCCCTCAGTTTAGGCCGATACGTATTCTTCTATATATTCTTGGTAAAAAAAAAATCTCAATAAGCGATTATTGATTGGTTTGCGCAAAAATTATAGCGTTTACAAAATATCGATAGTTTTATGGCATTTTTATTAATAATTTTTTATTCTTTTTTTTTTTTTACTAGTAATGGCGGCGATCAGCGATTTTTATTGTGACTGCATTATGGCGGACACATCGGACATTTTTGACACATTTTTGGGACCATTGTCAGTTATACAGCAATCACTGCTATATAAATGCAGTGATTCCTGTGTAAATGACACTGGCAGTGAAGGGGTTAACCAGTGGGTGGCAGTGTAGGGAATAAGTGTTCCTAGGGGTGTGTTACTAACTGTGGGGGGTTGGGCTTTCATTTAGTGAACACTGATCACATGGAGCAGAGATCAGCGTCACTAGTTGCTAGGCAGAATGGGTATGCCCGCGGTGATTGAGTCCGCAGGACCCGCAACCGGACTCACGGTGGTCCTGACCGGCAAGCGAGCGCGCTGCCGGCGGCGCACTCGCGATGGCAGGGAGGCAATGAAGATTGGACGTACCTGTATGCCAATATGCCTGCCCGTGCCATTCTGCCGACGTACATCGGCGTGCACTGGTCGGGAACCGGTTAAAGGTAATTCCCAGGGTGGCCAATCTCAATCGAAAATGGAACTCAGAATAACCCAAGGAGAGAACAGACTCTCCATAGTGAAAAACCCATAGCTTCCAATTGTCAATGATTTTGAGGAACTGTCCCTGATTTCGAGGAACTGTTCCTTATTTGGAGCAAAGTCCATCTGTCCCAATTTCCTCCTCATTTGTCCCTCATTTTGGTCTGATTTATATAGTTGTATAAAATAATAGTTTTTATCTATCAGAATGTTTTTGCCAGTGCTAAACCTTTCATCCATATTCTAAATTGCTGCATTTGTATATTTTAAAAGCCAATATAAAGGAATAATAGTGGTAAGAAAAGCCCTTGTGGATTTAATTAACCTTTTTTTTACATGTTTACATGTTAGCCAGGACATTTTGTTTGGTTAGCAGGCTGGTCGGTAAGTTGAGCTTGGAATTTTTTTGGTTTCCAGGCATCCATCACCAAAGGGTTAAAAGCTTGTAATGCTATATCCATGGCCTCCTTCCGTTGACATTTGTATATTTTAAAAGCCAATATAAAGGAATAGTAGTGGTAAGAAAAGCCCTTCTGGATTTAATTAACCTTTTTTTGGTTAATTCTCCTTTAAGGAGGTGTGGCAGGGGGCATGTCCTATGCCTACATACATTTGCTAGTAGGTGTCCCTCATTCCCATCTCAAAATGTTGGGAGGTATGTAAAACCAATAGACTAATTGTTTCAATAAAAAAGTAATGCACTTACTCAAGAGGCATGAGAAACAGCATGTGGAAAATAGCGTATGACAATAGTCACTGGCTAGTCACTAAATCACAGCCAGTGAGCCAATGAGGAGAGAGCAGGGGGAGGGCAGGGGCGGTCCATTCACACACACAGAGTGGAAAAGGAGCGAGCCTGCTTGAGTTTTCCTCTAGCAATTGGCTTTCTATTGGGGGTACTCGGCAGGGTAGAGGAGCCAGGACCACCAGCAGGGGACCTAAAACTAAGAGGATCTGGGCAAAACTATTGGAAGTAAGTATAACATGTGAACTTTAAGTTAAATCTGTATAAATAAATGGCCACTGCCCTCACCTATAACAGGCCTTTGCAGCAAGGAGCACACGGAAGGGCAACGCCAAAACCAAAGAAATTCCAAGCTCAACTTACCGACTAGCTTGCTAACCAACTGAATTGTCCTGCCTAACAGTAGGCGTTAAAAACATGTTAGCCAGGATATTTCGGTTGGTTAGCAGGCTGGTCAGTATTGGAATTTTTGGGGTTTTGATGTTAAATCTGGTCTGGGCCTCCAGGCATCCATCACCAAAGGGTTAAAAGCTTGTAATGCTAGATCCATGGCCTCCTTCTGTTGACTTGTTTATTTTAGATTTGGGAAACTCATGCTTCACAATTTGAAAACAGCTAATTTATTGCATCTTTCTGTGATTTATTTTTGTATATTTTCATAGATTGTACACTAAAGAAAAGACTTTATGTATGAGCCCCAAGAGTAAACGTGTCAGGACATGGATTGCAAAGAAATTCAACGTCAAAAGTCCAAGCAAGATAAATCATTCTCTGAAAAAGAAAAAGAATCAAAGAAAGAACAGGAGGAAAAGAATTAAAAAGAACAAGCAAAACTAATGTGCTCAGAAATGTGACATATGCATCTGGACTATATACAGACAGCTCATTGCCCCAAATGAAGATAACACTTAAAGCATTTACATAAATTGAACCAGTGTTGCCAACAAGAATAAGACGATTCTCCACATACTATCGTGTACATCAGCCTACAAGCTTATTAACCACTTCAATACCAGGCACTTAAACACCTTCCTGCCCAGACCAATTTTGAGCTTTCAGCGCTGTCGCATTTTGAATGACAATTGTGCGGTCATGCTACACTGTACCCAAATGAAAATTTTATCATTTGTTTCCCACACATAGAGCTTTCTTTTAGTGGTATTTTATCACCTCTATGGTTTTTATTTTTTGCTAAACAAATAAAAAAAAGACTGAAAATTTTGAAAAAATATGTTTTTTTTGTTTCAGTTTCAAAACTTTGTAAATAAGTAATTTTTTACTGATATGTAGCACTGATAGGCGGCACTTATAGGTACTGATAGGTGGCACTGATGGGCAACATGGATGGGCACTGATAGGTGGCACAAATTGGTACTGATAGCTGGCATGGATTGGCATGGATAGGCGGCATGGATGGGCATGGATAGGTGGTACAGTTGGGTATGGATATGCAGCATGGATGAGCATAGATGGGCACTGATAGGCGGCACAGATGGTCAGTGATAGGTGGCACGGATGGGCACTGATAGATACCACGGTTGGGCACTGATAGGCAGCATTCTATTGTATTATATTGTACTGATGGATTGGTACCCGCAACTCCTTCTCTGGGAGTGGGAATTGCTCCTCTGCCAGCTCACGCAAAAGCAGAATGCAGCATTTCTCGAAGCAAGGCCTGGAAGTGCTCCATTCTGCCAGCCCTCGGCGGTAACATTTCCGCCATTTTGTGTTTGTACCGGGGGTCTAAGTACGTTGCCACCCAGTACTGGTCCTTGACCCTTATGCTTTTTATACGGGGGTCCCTATTAAAACACTGGAGCATGAACACTGGAGCATGAAGGCCCCCATTTGCACTAAACTGGAAGCGGTGTGGTGGCCTGGCTCCTGCTCATCATCCAGGATAATGTCGTCCTCTTCATTCTCCTCTCCCCAGCCACGCACAACAACAGGGATCCCAGAAAGGTTTAAAGCATGCTCTTCTTGCTCCTCCTCATCCGCCCCGGCACCATCCTCCTCTGACTCCTCTTCAGACTCCTGTTGTTCACTTGTCTCAGATAGAGTAGCCCCCCTGGGAATTCATCCAGCATTGCGAATTGAATGCACCTTCTGCAACTGCCCACTTTGGCTCAAGCCTGTTACTCCTGCCCTACCCCTACCACCCCTGCGGAAGGGCCTGCCTCTTCCTCTGCCTGTCATTTTTTAAATGACCCTGTGACAAAACTCTCAGTCCCTATACCGATGAAGGACTGCTGCAGTATAGGGCAGCGATCAGCAGTAGTGCACCTCAACCCTATGTATTGTGGACCTATACCAGTCCTTATGGAATAGCAGACTGTACCTAACTCAACCCTATGTACTATAGCACCCTACACCAGGTTACCAGTCCTTATAAGGACCTTTGTGGAACAAGTAGGTTGTGTGTGACTGATTAGCAGACTGTACGTCAGTCCCTATACCGATGAAGGACTGCTGCAGTATAGGGCAGCGGTCAGCAGTAGTGCACCTCAACCCTATGTATTGTGGACCTATACCAGTCCTTATAGAATAGCAGACTGTACCTCACTCAACCCTATGTACTATAGCACCCTACACCAGGTTACCAGTCCTTATAAGGACCTTTGTGGAACAAGTAGGTTGTGTGTGACTGATTAGCAGACTGTACGTCATCCCTATACCGATGAAGGACTGCTGCAGTATAGGGCAGCGATCAGCAGTAGTGCACCTCAACCCTATGTATTGTGGACCTATACCAGTCCTTATGGAATAGCAGACTGTACCTAACTCAACCCTATGTACTATAGCACCCTACACCAGGTTACCAGTCCTTATAAGGACCTTTGTGGAACAAGTAGGTTGTGTGTGACTGATTAGCAGACTGTACGTCAGTCCCTATACCGATGAAGGACTGCTGCAGTATAGGGCAGCGGTCAGCAGTAATGCACCAAAACCCTATGTATTGTGGACCTATACCAGTCCTTATAGAATAGCAGACTGTACCTCATTCAACCCTATGTACTATAGCACCCTACACCAGGTTATCAGTCCTTATAAGGACCTTTGTCGAACAAGTAGGTTGTGTGTGACTGATTAGCAGACTGCAGCAGAAGGGCAGCAGTCAAGTATAATATTCTTTCTATATTTGGAAGAAAGAATATTATACATGTACAAGCCTATTACCATACCACTGATACCAGCCCTGAAAAGAACCTTTGTGGACCTAATATAGTAACAGCTACTGATTAAACTGACCCTCACTGCCTCACACACAGATTCCTGCCTGTCCCTATATAAACTGACAAAACAGAGGCTACTGGAACAATAACTGGAATAGCACTTTTGTGGACCCGATAGTAACAGCTAATGACTAAACTGACTGTCCCTGCAGCACACACCGTCCTGTTCCTTTCTCTAAACTGACAAAAGACACTCAGGCTGCTGCAACAATCACTAGCACAGCAAACCTATATCCTGAACTACACCTAACACCTATACCAGTCCTGAAAAGAACTTTTGTGTACCAAATAGCTAGCGATTTGGGTCACTGCAATCTCTCCCTGCTCCACATAGCAACCTCTCCCTATAGTGACAGAAGAAAGAATGTAAAATGGCCGCCGGATCGGGTCTATTTATAAGTTAGGGGAAATGTCCAAGTGTCCATGTGCTGTAATGTCTCAATTGGCTGTCCTGTACCCCATGATGGATGTGTCATCATAGGTCAAAGTTCTTTTACACAGTAAACACGGAAGTCCGCCGGGCGAACGGCGGCAATAGTCCGCCGATCGGGCGGACTGCGATCAGCCGAAATTCGCTGCGAAACGACCGCCGGGTGAACCGGTCGGCCATCACTAGTTAGATTTGTCTCATTAAAGGAATCTACAGGGGACTCTATCAGTATCCCCAAGTATTTGAATTGTGTCACCACCCTTAACAGGCAACCAGTGGGCAAATTCGGTTGTGGATCCAGAGGAAAGAGAATCAATTTGGTCCAGTTGATCCTGAAGTCCGAGTAATCACTGAACTCCCGATTGAGGAGACTGCTGCTCATAAGGATTCATCCGGATCTTCCAGGTACAGGAGCATGTCGTCTGCATATAAAGACACACGTTCCTCCAGATCACCAACCGACAGTCCCTTAATGGTCTCATGATGTCTAATTTTAGCAGCTCGGACGAACAGGAGAGGGGATAAGAGCAGCATCTGATTTACATGGTGCTGGAATACCTAGAAGCAAGATCAGACTTGGACACCTTTCCCACCGAAAATCCTCTGGGTTACTGGGTCTTGAGGATGGATCACTGGCCAGAGCTTGCACAGTATGCAGTTGAGCTACTGGCCTGTCCTGCATCCAGCGTTCTTTCGGAACGCACATTCAGTGCTGCTGGAGGCATTGTAACCAATCACAGGGTACGCCTGTCCATCGACTCGGTTGATCGACTGACCTTCATAAAGATAAATCAGTCTTGGATCACCACCAGCTACCAAGCACCTGATGCTGATGTAACCAAATAATTATTTTTGAAATGTCAGATCCCTTCAAGACTGTCTATGCTGATGCCGAGTGACTATCTTGTTATGCTGAGTGACTATCCTCTTCCTCCTCAATGATCATGCCGATAGCTTGGAAGAACATTTTTGGTTCTGGGAGCTGCCACCAGTGGCTAAGGCCCAATTTTTCAGCCCCTGTTTAACAGGAGCGTGTAATTAAAATTTTTGATGCAATACTTTGCAGCAGGGCTCATTCCTGCGCTCCACCTAGTATATCTGTGAGGGGTTGCAGTGTTGTGGCACCAGCACCAGTGTCTAAGGCCCAATTTTTCAGCACCTGTTTAACAGGGGCGTGTAATTACAATTTTTGATGCAATACTTTGCAGCAGGGCTCCTTCCTGTGCTACAACTAGAGTTTCTGTGAGGTGTTGCAGTGTTGTGGCACCAGTGCCCAAGGCCCAATTTTTCAGCCCCTGTTCAACAGGGACATGTAATTACAATTCTTGATCTAATATTTCACAGCAGGGCCCATTCCTTCGCCCACCAAGAGTAACTGTGAGGGCTTACAGTGTTGTGGCAACACCACCACCACCAACAAAGGCCCAATTTTTCTGCCCCTGTTCAACAGATGCATGTAATTACAATTCTTGATCTAATATTTCACAGCAGGGCCCGTTCCAGTGCCCACCAAGAGTTACTGTGAGGACTTAGGCCGCGTACACACGGGCGGATTGTCTGCCCAACTAAGTTCGTCAGACAATCCGACAGACAGTCCGTTCAACTTTTGAATGAACGGACTTGACCACACACGATGAACAGACAGTCCGCTGAAAACTTGCGCGATGACGTGTACAGCACGTACGACGGGACTAGAAAAACGACGTCCAATACACTGCAATGCAACCTTCGCCCGTGTAAATCCTTTCTGAGCATGCGCCATACTTAGTCCGTCCAACTTGCCTACACACGAGCGGACTGTCCGCTGAAACCAAGTTTGGACGGACAAAACCAAGTTTGGACGGACAAAATTACGGAAATTACGAAAGACTAAGTCCATCAGATTGTCCGCTGAAAAAGTCAGCTGAAGCCCACACACGAGCGGATTGTCCGCTGAAACACGGTTCAGCGGACTAAGTTGGGCAGACAATCCGCCCGTGTGTACGCGGCCTCACAGTGTTGTGGCACCAGCACCACCACCACCACCATCAAAGGCCCAATTTTTCTACCACTGTTCAACAATGGCATGTAATTACAATTCTTGATATAATAGTTCACAGCAGGGCGTTCCAGCACCCACCAAGAGTAAGTTTGAGGGCTTACAGTGTTGTGGCAACACCAACACCTTAGGCCCAAATTTCTGTAGAGCATATATAGGGCAATCCCCTACTTTCAAACATACAACTTACAAACATCTCCTACTTGTAAACGGAAGGAGACAACAGGAAGTGAGATGAAATCTACCCCTAGGAAGGGAAATTCTCTCCTGTAAGAGTTAAGGAAAGAACGTGTCTCTTCTCCACTGATGCTTTATCACCAATCCTTGTTTCACTAAAAACCCAAACCCAAATTTTACAAAAAACATTTGTCATTGGGACAGAAAGTGAGGTGAAATCTTCTGAAGAGGTGCACAGACAGCAAAAAAAAATGTCACAGGGGTGATAACCCTTCCCTATGTTTTCCAAAAAGCTTAAAAATTTATTTACGACTGGAGCTACACTTTATCAATGTACCAGTTAAAAATTACAAACAGATTCTACTTAACAAACCTACACAGTCCCTGTCTTGTTTGCACCGCCTGTATACTGCTATTCAGAGTATATAGGGCCTGGGGGCCCCATGCCTTTCCTTTTTTAAATTTGGGTGCGGGGTTCCTCTTAATATCCATACAAGACCCAAAGGGCCTGGTAATTAATTGGGGGGGGGGGGGTACCCATGACATTTGTCTCACTGATTTTCATCCATATTGCCGAGACCAGACATTACATTAAAGCCGCAAACGATTTTAAATTACGTTTATTCCTCTAAGCAGGGGAAACATGCGCCACTTTACAGGCATACTATTGACACCCCCCCAGGTATGATATTTAAAGGAATATTTCACTTTTTTTTCACTTTAAGCATCATTAAAATCAGTGCTCCCAAAAAAACGGGTGTTTTTAAAACTTTTGAACATTCGAGTCCCATAGACTTAAACGGGGTTCTAAAGTTCGCACAGATTTTCGGTCCGTTCGCAGGTTCTGGTGCGAACTGAACCGGGGGGTGTTTGGCTCATCCCTATTAAAGAGGAATAAAGATAAAGTAACTAGATCTGGGCCTGGTCTAGGTTAGTGCCAGGGCCAATTCCAATGTTTAGTTTTAGTGTGTTTTAGATAGTATAGAAAATATATAGAGATTTTCTTTAAGGGCCAGTATCAGTGTGTTTTAGGTAGGCCGGTGCCCGCCGTGTGTTCTACACCACACTCCGCAACATCTAGATCAGTGCAGAGTCCATAGCACTGGAATTAACTTAAGAACACTGAGGGATAGTCCACCCACATTTGCTGAACAGCTTGGTGTGCTAAAGGAGATTAAAAATAACAGACTTACTAGAAGGTTGACCAGGTAAAAAAATGAAGGGAAAAAAATTGTAAATAAAAAAACTAAGGGGCGACTCAGATCCGACTTCAGGTCGCCCCTAGTCGCCTCAGGTCGGACAACATTTAAAAATCAATGTAAGTGAATGAGAGCCGTCTTAATGCACGCTACTGAAGTCGCTCCGACTTCAAAAGAAGTTCCTGTACTACTTCAATCCGACTTGTAGGCGACTTGTACCCATTGATTTCAATGGAGGTTGCCTCCAAGTCGGATCTCTGTCTATACGAAGGGGATTTTGACAGAATTATCAGCTCTGAAGGGGGAACTCCACGCCAAATTTCTGAAAAAAATTTGGCGTGGGTTCCCCCTCCGAGTGCATACCAGGCCCTTAGGTCTGGTATGGATTCCAAGGGGAACCCCCTACGCCGAAAAAGCGGCGTGGGGGTCCCCCCCAGATCCACACCAGACCCTTATCCGAGCACGCTACCCGGCCGGCCAGGAAAGGGGGTGGGGACGAGCGGGCGCCCCCCCTCCTAAGCCGTACCAGGCCGTGTGCCCTCAACATGGGGGGGTGCCTTGGGGGAGGGGGGGCGTGCGGCCCCCCCACCCCAAAGCACCTTGTCCCCATGTTGATGAGGACAAGGGCCTCTTTTCGACAACCCTGGCCGTTGGTTGTCGGGGTCTGCGAGCGAGGGGCTTATCGGAATCCGTGAGCCCCCTTTAATAAGGGGGCCCCCGGATACCGACACCCCACCCTATGTGAATGAGTATGGGGTACAATGTACCCCTACCCATTCACCTGTAAAATAAAGTCCAAAAAAAAACACAACACACAAGATAAAATAGTTTATTGCACAGCTCCGGGGGTCTTCCGTCTTCGGGGGTCTTCTCGCCGGACTCCTCCGCTATCTTCTTCTAGCTCTTTTGCTAGCGGAGGAGCCCGGCTTTCTCGAAGTCGGAAGAAGAGGGCGGCGGTGAGGAAGAAAGCCGGGCTCCTCCGCTAGCCCGCTAGCAAAAGAGCTAGAAGAAGATAGCGGAGGAGTCCGGCGAGAAGACCCCCGAAGACGGAAGACCCCCGGAGCTGTGCAATAAACTATTTTATCTTGTGTGTTGTGTTTTTTTTTGTACTTTATTTTACAGGTGAATGGGTAGGGGTACATTGTACCCCATACTCATTCACATAGGGTGGGGTGCCGGTATCCGGGGGCCCCCTTATTAAAGGGGACTCACGGATTCCGATAAGCCCCCCGCCCGCAGACCCTGACAACCAACGGCAAGGTTTTTGGGGAAGAGGCCCTTGTCCTCATCAACATGGGGACAAGGTGCTTTGGGGTGGGGGGGCCGCACGCCCCCCCTCCCCCAAGGCCCCCCCCATGTTGAGGGCACGCGGCCTGGTACGGCTCAGGAGGGGGGGGGGGCCCGCTCGTCTCCACCCCCTTTCCTGGCTGGCCGGGTAGCGTGCTCGGATAAGGGTCTGGTGTGGATCTGGGGGGACCCCCACGCCGCTTTTTCGGCGTAGGGGGTTCCCCTTGGAATCCATACCAGACCTAAGGGCCTGGTTTGCTCTCGGAGGGGGAACCCACGCCAAATTTTTTTCAGAAATTTGGTGTGGAGTTCCCCCTTCAGAGCTCATTCTCTGATTGGCCACAGCAAAAGTCGCCTGGCCTGGGGCGACTTAAAGTTGTGTTGTAAGTCGCCCCAGGTCGTGTCTAAAAGTCATGTTCAAGTCGTCTCCAAGTTGCCTCACAAAGTCGCCCTGAAGTCGTGTCGCCCCTGTGTGAACCGAGCCTAACACATCCACCACATGTGATTAATAGTAAGCTGCAGTATAATATTTTTGTTGTTGTTAGGGTTTAGTATCACTTCAAATATTTTTTAAAAATGTGTATATTTCACACTGAGCCCTGAGTGGCCTCAATAGCCTGGAGCAGATGGATCCCTTTGTATCACTTCCGTCCTTTCTTGTTTAACAACACTAGAAAAATAATGAATTTGATTGCCAACACTGATGGCACGTAAAGAACAATTGTTCAGATAAATATGAAATGTTTGACTTGCTACTTATCACATTTCATGGAGACAATTATTGCTTGTTTACCGTAACTAATAAAACAACGCGCCTTTCATGTCACATAGGGCTGATATTGTTCTCCGGATTAAGCAACATTTCTGATATTTGCATACGATAATTACCATTGACTGAGATGTCTTTCCTTTTCTGTGCACATGGTAAAAAATTCCTCCTAAGTTTTAACACAATGCTCATAGTAAAGTCCAAGTTCACCATTTTTACATTTCTTCACCTATAATATTCTTGCTGTGCAGTCATTCTCAATTCTTCACTTTGGCTTGTCAGCCACACTCCCCCCACTTTTCACTTTTCACAGATTGCCATGGGTAACCATACACAGGACAGATAAACATGGCTGGAGTCAAGCAAACCTGATTGTAGTTTGAGTCATGCATGTAGCAGAGTCCGGGCTCCCAGAGGTCTAATGGTGACCTCAAGTGATAGGGAGAGCTGACATCCTTCCTTGTAAAGTGGGTTACCAGGCATGGTGGGTGTAATGCAAGTTGAAATGATGGATGCCAGTCACTTTTTGAATGCGAATAAGAGATTTATTGTCTCTTAACAAGAACTGTGGGAGAGCAGGTTAGGACCAGAACACCATAAAGCCCCATACACACTATCAGATTGTCTGCTGATTTTTTCCATCAGATTTACCAAAACCATATAATATGAGGTCAAACCTTAGGGGTTTCAATGTGTATGTAATCATGCAGACCCTTATACTACATGGTTTTGGTAAACCTGAAGGAAAAAAAACAGCAGACAATCTGATAGTGTGTATGGGGCTTTAGGTAGATGCAATGTTAATTGGCAGACTTCGAAACACTATAGGAAGACAGCTATACAGGGAAAGGCCTCCAGCCGTATGCCAGGTCTGTATAGGTAAGACTGCTATCTCCTATGGCACTGAACTTGTAAAAGTCACTAAAGGTACCTAACTCTTGATAACATAGAACAATCCATCTCTTATCTCACGGTTTCCCACTGTAGGTCTACAATCACTGAGCTCCCAGTCTCTCACTAGACTTCCAGATCCCAGTCGTTACCGAATCTTCTGAGCTCTTCCACAGCTAACCCGCTGTATACTCCTCAAGCGTCACCCCCTCTAACCCATAGTTGCAAACTGTCCTGGGACATTCCCGGGATTAGGACCCTTGTCCCGATTTAATTTTGTCCTGGGAAATGTCCTGGGAAATTCGGTTATTCACGATTTTTCACCGCCAGCCACTAGAGGTCCGTGGCCGGCAGATTCAATGTCTCTGCCAGCCGCCATTTTGAAGAAGACCAGAAGGCATGGCTTTTTTTGCAATAGAGATGCTGTGGCGGTGCCCACCGCCGCCCTGCTGCCAGTGTCTGTGAACTGTCATGGAAAGGGGAGGAAAGTGGGCGGAGCCACAGCTCAATCTCTTTCTGCGCGGCAATGATGGTCTGGATGTCGGGGGCCAATCTGGATGTCTGGGGCCAGTCTGGATGTCAGGAGGCAGTCTGGATGTCAGAGGGGCCAGTCTGGAAGTTGGGGGCCTGTCTGGATGTCAGAGGGGGCAGTCTAAATGTCAGAGGCCAGTCTGGATGTCAGAGGGGGGCTAGTCTGGATGTCAGAGAGGGCAGTCTGGATGTCGGGGGCCAGTCTAGATGTCAGAGGGGGGCTAGTCTGGATGTCGGGGGCGGTCTAGATGTAGGAGGGCCAGTCTGGATGTCGGGGCAGTCTAGATGTCAGAGGGGGCAGTCTGGATGTCAGAGGGGAGCCAATTTGGATGTCAGAGGGGGGCCAGTCTGGATGTCAGAGGGGGGCCAGTCTGGATGTATCTTTATCTGCTGATTGTCAAACTCTGGAAAACACACATTGCTATTGTGGTGTAGGATCTGGGGCTGCTGTCCCTCCATCCCTCCCCCCCTTCCCCTCCCCCCCTTTCCCTCTCCATCTCCATCCCGCATTCATCTCAGACCCACCAACTCACTAACCACACCCCTTTGAGCCATGCAAGCCACGCCCACTATTTTACTTAAACCACACCCATATTTCGCGCTGCATTTTCCCCTTTTCCTGTGCCACGCCAATAACAGCATGCCTCGCCCCCTAATTATAATACAACTCCGCCTACAGCCAAAAAAGTGTCCCGGATTTTTTTTTTACAATGTTGGCAACTATACACCGTTCCTTCACTGCTCCAAAGATGCTGCTAGCAGGACTTTTTTTACTGTCCTGCCAGGGCACCGCTCCAGTGTGAAAGCACCAGAGACACAGCAGCGACTCTTTCAGGGCGCTTTGCAGGTGCTATTTTTAGCACTGTAGCGCCTGCAAAGCGCCCCAGTGTGAAAGGGGTCTTAGTGAAGTCTCTCTATTTAGAAAAAATAAACCGCGCTAGACACAAAACAAAAAATTTAAAAATTTAAAATGCAATATAAATGTAATGTAATGTAAATGTAATGTGCAGCCAGAAGTGGGACACACACACCAAGAAAACTCAGGAAAAAGAAAACTAGCTGCACCAAAAAGTAAAGATTACTAAAAATTAAACCCTTATGAACAATGATTCCATATAGTCAAAAGATTTTTTTATAACCGATAATCTCCAATATCAATGTCCTCATCAGCTAATAAAATTTGCAGGAGATGACTTCCACATAGCAACAGTTCATTCGCAAAAGAAGGGGTTATTGCAAGAACACAATCCTCTCTGGTAACTCACCACAGTGATTCACACATATACAGCTGAAAAAAGGATGCCCGACCACCGAGATGCAGATATGCTTACCAGACGGCAAACAATAGGGAGCATTTAAATATAATTCTTCCACATCCTTAGGATTGGACCAGGAACTATAGATCACCTTGGAACGGACCCATTAAACTGTCACTGTGGACTCCCAAACTCCATACTTCTATCATCAATTGGGTATATCACTATGGTGACTTTTTCCTAATTGATATACAGTTGTCACATGACCCCGCTCTCTCCCGGCCTGTCTGCAGGAAAACATAGGCAGGAGGAGCTCTGCTCTCCTCATGTGATCAGAGTGAACAGAGCTTCTATATTTCATTTTCAATGTTTACCTGAAAAACCGGTTGGTTGTCATGCACAAAAGCTCCAGATTCTGTCTACTCCGCCTTTTTTTTTTTTTTTAAGAAAAAAGGGTATAAAATGTTGGCATAGCCTGGCTCAATAGGTACACAAAACAAAGAAAAACAAGCAACAACAGACTCATTCCTATGTGCACTCTTTAGAGACCACAGACAGGCTAAGTACGGAAAAAAGTGTTGGCTTGCTGGAAGCAGCTCTTTGGAATGACAACACTCGCTTTCCTACAGTCAGGATAACCCCCTAACTGGGTTATGGAAGGGAGGTCCCCCTAACAACCACATCCAACCATATTTGATACTAGGAATACGCCTCCAGTAGAGGGTGAATTAAGCCAGATGTCCCAGAGAATTTCTTGGGGCAACCTCTAAACTCATCTGTGAATTAGTAAAGGGATATGGCCGTATTGACCAGATGTTTACAGAAATCAAGAGTAGGGGCTGAAGGAGACTAATGCCTGGTACACACGGTTGGATTTTCCGACGGAAAATGTTCGATGGGAGCCTTTTGTCGGAAATTCCGACCGTGTGTAGGCTCCATCAGACAGTTTCTATCGGAATTTCCGTCGCACAAAATCTGATATCTGGTTTTCAAATTTTCCGATCGTGTGTACACAATTCCGACGCAACAAAGTGCCACGCATGTTCGGAATCAAGCAGAAGAGCAGCACTAGCTATTGAACTTCATTTTTTTGGCTCGTTGTACGTGTTGTCCGCCATCACGTTCTTGGCGTTCGGAATTCCGACCAACTTTGTGTGACCATGTGTATGCAAGACAAGTTTGAGGCAATATGCGTCAGAAAAAAAACCATGGGATTTTGTTGTTGGAATGTCCGATCGTGTGTACGCGCCATAAAACTTTAGAATCATAGCTTTCCTGGCACAATATAAAAGCAGACCATATAGCATTCTTAGGGCCCTAGTAGGGGCCAAGGAGTTTACCAGGCCCAAATATAGATGTCACAGATGTAACCTAAAAATAAAATGTGCAATTTCACCCCAAAATGCCTGAACCAAAGGACAATTCCAAAAAACATGAAGTGAAGTCCTCTGGATGGACTGTACATCTCCAGCATCTCAAAAGTCCTCTGGATGGACTGTACTTCTCCAGCATCTCAAAGGGATAGATGGATATATTCTGTCTAATCGTTGAGGAGTAAAATATATTTATAGGGAAAAGAGGCATGAGGGTAGCACAAAAACTAAATTTTCATTACTACATGATATTAATTGGGACCAAATCCTAAACACAGAAGACAAATGGGAATGCTTTAGGAGCATATTAAACAAAGGTTTCACACAGTGCATTTCAATGGGCAATAAATATAGAAGAGCGAAGATTAAATCTGGGTGGCTAAACCGTAATCGTATGATTTTTGGTCAATTCGTTTTCGTAGTATGAAAAAAATCGTAAAAGCAAGACTACGCATACTCAGAAATGAAAAGTACATACAAAACTATTCAACATATTGGGTTTTATTTACTAAAGGAAAATCCACTTTGCACTGCAAGTGCGCTTTAAAGGGCACTGAAAGTGCACTTGGAAGTAAAGTTGCTGTAGATCCGAGGAGGACATGCAAGGAAAATAAAAAAACAGCATTTTAGCTTGCACATGATTGGATGATAAAATCAGCAGAGCTTCCCCTCATTTCAGATCTACCCCTCAGATTTTCAGTGCAAAGTGGATTTGCCTTTCGTAAAAAAAAAAAAAACATTATGTCACTTCTGACAGTGTATTCTGTAGTATGAAAATTTTTGGTATTGTGAGCAACCTCTTCACTTTCGACGTGAGGCTAGCATGCCACAAAAAATGTACGTTCAGTCATCCGAAAATCTAAGTGTGTGTACGAGGCTTTACTCAGCATTTTACCCAGAGCAGCAGATTCAACCTGTAGCCAGGTGCTTGGCTAAGAATGGAGAGGGAGAGAAACACTGGCTGCAGCTGCTCTTTGTAGCTGCAGCCCTGTGGGGCCGAACTGGGTAACACCTATATCAGCAAGAGGAAGGAGCAGCTGAAGAAATCAATAGATTGAGTCAGGCAGCACTGCACTGTGGGAATTGTTGTCTAGAGCAGTGGTCTCCAAACTGAGGCCCTTTTCTTGCTTTTATCCGGCCCTTGGGGCATTATTCCCCCCACTGTCAGCAGCAGTAAGGCACAGTTCCTGCCACTCACAATGGGGCAATTTTCCTCTCACTGACACCAACGATGGTGCACTATTCCTCCCACTGACAACAATGTTGGGGCACTATTCCTTTCACTGACAACAACAATGGGGCACTATTCCTCCCACTGACACCAATGATAGGGCACTATACCTCTCTCTGACACCAATGTTGGGGCACAATATCGTTCACTGATATCAATGATGGGGCACTATTCCTCCCATTGATACCAATGATGGGGCATTGTTTACTCCCACTGACACCACCACAGTCCAGCCGCTCTAAATTTTGAAGGACAGTAAACTGGCCCTTTGTTTAGACCGTTTGGGGACCTCTGGTCTAGAGGAAAGAGACTCTACTGTAATCAAGAGCTTTTGAACTGCATTTCCCAGAGAGTGATTGCCAGGAGGAGGAGAAAGAGCTGCTTTTTCTCAGGCTGCACAGGACACAGCTTCCTTTTGCTATAAGGGAGACCAGAGAGTGTACATCGCTGTCCAGTGTGCACCATCACTGCTGCATATTGATGGCCTGAGCAGACTCCAGAGTGCTAGCTTATGGGCACAGAGCTTGTTGCACTGACTGACATAGGCTGCTGTCTTTGGAGCTAGACAGTGGCAAATTTACTTTGTATATTTGATTTTGTATTGTTATTATTATTATTATAATTATATAGTACAAACAGTTTACACAGAGCTTTACAATATAAAAGGGAGACAATACATTACAATACAATAAAGGGTTAAGAGGGACCCGCTCAAAAGAGCTTACAGCCTAATGGGGTGGGGCAAGTGCTACAAAAGGTTGTAACTGTGGGGAATGAGCTAATGGAAGTGATAAAAGATTAGTAGGAGGTGTGATAGGCTTGCCTGAAGAGATGAGTTTTCAGGGATCACCTAAAGGCAGCCAGAGATGCAGATAGCCAGACAGATTGAGGTAGAGAGTTCCAGAGAATGGGAGAGGTTCTAGAGAAGTGCTGGAGACGAGTATGGAAGGAGGAGACTAGGGAGCTTGAGAGCAGGAGGTCTTGGGAGCAGATTTGGGTGATATTTGGAGACAAGATTGGTGATGTGGCTCAAGGCAGAGTTATGAATGGCTTTGTATGTTGTAGTTAATATTTTGAATTTACTTTGCTGGGCGATCGGAAGCCACTGTAGGGATAGGCGGAGAGGGTTGGTGGTCACTGAGCAGTTGGTAAGGTACGTAAGTCTGACAGCAACATTCATGATAGACTGAAGAGGGGACAGCCTATGGAGAGGTAGGCCATAGAGGAGAGTGTTGAAATAGTCACGTATTACTTAGTGAAGCACACATGGGATTCATATTTATATTTGGATTGTAACACTTGGCTGCTTCATTTGGAATACAGGACTTCTGGTGTATTTGTGTGTATAATTTTGTGAAGCACACACAGGATTTATATCACGATTGAAACACTTGACGTTTCATTTGGAACACAGGACTTTCATAATATTTGTTCTGACTATTGTAACACTTGTTACAATATTGTTTCTGAGAAGCTCAGGATTGTTTCACAATACTATGTATTTTGATTGCACCACTTCATGTAAAATATTCAGTTTATATGGTGGAGCTGAAAGATATATCATTTATATCATTAATATATACAATTCTAACATTTTGTAAGGAATATTTATAAAGCAGTGAATTCAAAATTCACCAAACATTCACTGCAGATGAATCAACCACAGTAATTTACATTTACGAAATGAAGTGACTAGACTCAAGTGATTTAAAGCCTCTGGCTCTAGTCACGTGCTTAACCACTTCAAAACAAGGCATTTTCACCCCCTTCCTGCCCAGATCAATTTTCAGATTTCATCGCTGTACCATTTTGAATAACAATTGCGTGGTGATGCAACACTGTACCCATATGAGATTTTGATCATTTTTCCCCCCACAAATAGAGCTTTCTTTTTGAAAAAAACACATTATTTTTCCTTTTTGCTATAATAAATATCCCAAATTAAAAAAAGACAAATTTCTTCCTCATTTTAGGCCGATCTTCTACATATTTTTGGTTAAAAAAAATTGCAATACGCGTATATTTATTGGTTTGCGCCTACAAAATAGGTTATTGATTTATGGCATTATTATTATTATTATTTTTTTTTTACTAGTAATGGCAGCAAGCAGTGATTTTTATCATGACTGCGACATTGCGGCAGACAGATCAGACACTTTTGACACTATTTTGGGGCCATTGACAATTATACAGCGATCAATGCTATAAATATGCACTGATTGCTGTATAAATCACTGGCAGGGAATGGGTTAACACTAGGGGCCAATCAGGGGAGTTAAATGTGTTACCTAGGGAGTGATTCTAACTGTGGGGGGAGGGGACTGCCTGGGGGAAGTGACCGATCAGTGTTCCTATATACTATAAACACATGATCTGTGTGTTTACACACACAGATCCAAGTTCCTACTCTGTGACCGGCCGACATCACGGCTGCCAGGCACACGCACCAGCTCCCAAGTGACGCAGCGAGCATGGGTGTGCATGCCCCCTAGATCGCCAGGAAGCCGAGGACGTTATATGATGCCCGCTCGGGATGTCAGAGCCACCTTGCAGCCGTCATATTACTATACGCAGCATGGGAAGTGGGTAAAAAAAAAACCCTGATTGGAATCCACGTATTCAGCGCCCTGTATGCTCAGTCCTGACTTCAACTCGATAGAACACCTTGGGGATGAATTAGAGCAGAGGCTGCGAGCCAGGACCAGTAGCTTCAAGCTATCCAGGGGAGGACTTTTCTGAAGAAGGACATGTACGGTTTGGCTTCTTAGAAAGAGCCTGGAAGGGCTGAAGTAACCAAGTGGATTCTGTCTCGTGGGTATCGCCAAGCTGGCTGAAAGATCCAGGTGTCACACGAGTTTTCCATAAGTGTTAGTTTCCTGAAGTCTTCAACACCGTCTGTGACAGAGACGTATTCCTGTATGTTCTACAACAACGTCTGTGGCAGAGACTTGTTCCTGAGTAAAGCACCTTTTTGGCTGCTAGGCCTTGTGAGAAAGGGACTATCCAACTTGAGTGAACTTCCTTCATAACCCTTCGATCCTATTTTGAGAGACTGTTCGTTGTCTATGTTTTGCAAATAAAAATCCCTTTATGCGTATCTGTCGTCAGTCTCTGAGTTTACTGGGCCATCTACCACAGGAACCCCTAGACACAGATCGAGGAGGAGAAGGTAACGGTAAGCCCAAATCAAACCAGCAGCTCCTTCGGGGATCAGTGCTACACATGCAAAGGGTATGCAATGCAAAGAAAATCACAATCAAACAGCAGTAACAGTAGGTTCTGAAAGAGCCTATGACCCCAGGTATAAAGAAGAAGAGAATGACCTTTTTGTCAGACTGCTCCATTCAAATCCTGTTGTCACAGGCCCAACAAGTTACAATAACAAGAAATGCAATAATTAATCTCTGAGTAGAGTTCCCCTTAATGTCTACAGATATTGTGCACAGAGTTCTTTAAGTGGGGTGGGGAGTGGAGAAGTCCTAGTGATATAGATGTTTCTTTTGCCGGGTACACATGATCAGAATTTTGGTCGGAAAAAGCTCTGATGGTTTTCCCGACGGAATTCCGATGGGATTTTGCTCAAGCTGTCTTATATACACACGGTCACACCAAATTCCGACCGTTAAGAACGCAGTGACATACAACACGTACGACGGGACTAGAAAAGGGAAGTTCAATACCCAGTAGCCAATAGCATCCATCTCATAGTTGAATCTGAGCAAGCATGAGTTTTTGTGTGTCGGAATTGCATACACACAATTGTAATTTCCGACAGAAAGATTTTCCGTCGGAAAAATTGAGATTATGGTCTCAAATTTTTGCTGGCAGGAATTCGGCCAGCTAAATTCCGATGGAGCATACACATGGTCGCATTTTCTGATGAAAAGCTCTAATCGGTCTTTTGCTGGCCGAAATTCCGATCGTGTGTACCCGGCATTAGTCTTCAGCTAGCACAACAATGGCCCAGAAAGATTGCTGTGCAATGGCGACCAGCAACCGAAAATAACATGTGCATAGTGTTTCCTTTTTGAGGCTTTAATGTAAAGAGATGGGATAAAGGTGTCTGCATGCAGTGTTTTTGTGGGGTAAACACAGGGTGGGCTTCTGCCCGCTCACCAATCCTGATGATACCATGGCTCAAGGGAATAGGAAACAGGCTCGAAACAGTCCCGAAACAGGCTCTTGATTAATCTGTAACCAATGGGATGTTTTCTTCTAACATCAAGGTGTTTGTTGATATTCTCTAAATTTGAAGTCCTTTAGCACAGTGGTCATCAACCCTGTCCTCAGGGCCCACTAACAGGCCAGGTTTGCAAGAAATACATCACAGGTGATATCATTTGCTGCTCAGTGATTGCAGTATTTTAGTCTGCATCTCCCCAAGGTAATACATAAAACCTGGCCTGTTAGTGGGCCCTGAGGACAGGGTTGATGACCACTGCTTTAGCAGGAGAAGCTGTATTTTTGTGATTTTCTTGGAAAGTCCAGGCAAATGTTATGGGTGACAACCAGTGGGACACATTTCTCCTTTTCTGTCTGCTTTTTGGACAGATAATATGTCAAAAAGGAATCAAAATTAGCTTCAAAAATTGTGTAATAGATTCTAAAGCTAACTATACATTGTGCTGAATGAGAGAAATGTATTCTCTCATCTACACTAAACAGCATATGGAGGATTCTCCCCTGCCAGCAATTGAATTCTGACAGCTAGCACCCATGCCTGTTACAACATCTGAACAGTTCTGTGCTGGATGACCTCTCAATCTAATAAGGTTCACCGCACAAAGAGCACTTAATATCATATTTACATGGGGGGTTAAAATAGGATGTTGAGCTGCAGTTATACCATCCCCTCACCATCCAACGGCAATTTTGGTAACCAGCCCCGTGGATGTGGTACGGCAAAATTTACAGAAAAGGCTGCCAAGCAGTACGACCACCAAATACAACTCATTCCAGTGAATAAAGCGCCACCACAAGCCAAACGTTACCCCCATCCCATTACCCCAAACCCGTCACCCTGATCCCGAGCACTCCAGACCCACTGATGCCGAGCAGCCCAGACCCGCTACCCTGATCCTGAGCACCTTAGACCTGTCTGATCTGAGCACCCCAGACCTGTCACCCTGATGCCGAGCAGCCCAGACCCGTCACCCCAATCCCTAGCAGCTTAGACCTGTCACCCTGATCTCGAGCAGCCAAAACCCATCACCCTGATGCCGAGCAGCCCAGACCCGTCACCCCAATCTCGAGCACTCCGGACCCGTCACCCCGATCCCGAGCAGCCCAGCCCCTTCACCCTGATTCCAAGCAGCCCAGACCCGTCAACCCGATCCCGAGCAGCCCAGACCCATCACCCTGATCCCAAGCAGCCCAGACCTGTCACCCCAATCCCAAGCAGCCCAGACCCGTCACCTTGATGCCAAGCAGCCGAGACCCGTTACCCTGATCCCAAGCACCCCAGAGCTGTCACCCTGATTCTGAGCAGCCCAGGCCCATTACCCCTATCCCAAGCAGCCCATGCCCATCACCCTGATCATGGGCAGCCCATACACGTCACTCTGATCCTCAGCAGCCCAGACCCGTCACCCCAATCTCGATCAGCCCAGACCCATCACCCCAATCCCGATCAGCCCAGACCCGTCACCCCGATTCTGAGCAGCCCAGACCCGTCACCCCGATTCCGAGCAGCCCAGACCCGTCACCCTGATGCCGAGCAGCCCAAACCCATCACCCTGATCCCGAGAACCCCAGACCCAACACCCTGATCCCAAGCACCCCAGATCCATCACCCTGATCCCTGATTTATTTTTTAGGAGAATCCCTAGGGAATATAATGGCAGTCATTACAATATTTTATGTCACACGGTATTTGCGCAGCAGTCTTTCAAACGCAATTTTTTTTGGAACACAAAAGTTACCCCAATTTATTTTATAAAATGTAAAATATGAAATTTAAGCCGAGTAAATAGATACCTAACATGTCACGCTTCAATATTGCACACACAATTTCCATAGGCGACACTTTTCAAGATTTGTACAGGCTACCAGTTTAAAGTTATAGAGTAGATCTGGTGATAGAATCACAGCGATACCTCACGTGTTAAAAGTAACGGGATCACCCTCTCCTTTTCTCCTCTTGCTCCCCCCTCCCCTCCTCCCTTTTTTTTTTCTTTTTTTTTTCTCTTTTTCTCTCCCCCCTCTTCTGTCCCCGTCCCTCCCAAGTTCTTCCCCCTATACCCCTCCGGCAGCCCTGGGTTTTCTCCCCGTGACTAGTGGGGCGAGACTCAGGTGTTGTACCCCGTTTCTGTACCTCCTCAATGAGCCTTCACAACCCCAATCTCTACTTCAGACGACAGTAAGGACATCCTGTGTACCTTTTTGTTTTAACATGTCTTGCTCATTACATTGCTTGGATTGCTCCTATTCTTTTTTGTATCACATTGTTCTTTGTATTCCGGGCTCTATTCGGTCTGGTTGTTATTTCTGTTTGTATTATGGGGTACTTTTATGCCGGAAATAAATAAAATTTATATTTGAAAAAAAAAAAGTAACGGGATCACAAGCACGTCCTGCATTTTGGGAATCGCAGTAATTCTGCCCACGATCCGGAATGCTTAGGTGTGAACGCAGCCTAAGTTTCTTCTATCAGTTGATGTGTTCACCTTCTATAGATTCCTCAAACATACCACACATTCGCTTCATTCTTTATTCCACCGCTAATAAATACCCAGCATTGAACTTATATAGCACTTTTCTCTCTGAGGACTCCATGTATTGGAGATGTCATTGGCCGGGAATCGAACCCGGGTCAGCTGCTTGAAAGGCAGCTATGCTCACCACTGCACCACCAACGCAAGGTTGCATGTCTTTGTAGTCAGGGGGAAACCGGAGTACCCGGAGGAAACCCACGCAAGCACAGGGAGAACATGCAAACTCCATGCAGATAGTGTCCTGGTCAGGATTTGAACCATGGACCCCAGTGCTGCAAGGCTAATCCCTAAGCCCATATGCGGCCTCTGTTCTCTAAGGCCCACCCCCGCTGAGCAGAGTACATCAGTTATGTCCTCTCAAAGCGCCTCCAGAAGAAATCCAAACTTAACCTAAACTACAACCTATATATAACATTCCAAAACACACTCAAAGAATAACACACACCTCCACAACATATACAAACTCATCCTAATCTACAATATATAAGACTCCTATAATAAAACGCACCCAAATAACAATAAAGAGTTCAGTGGTCCCCAAATTAGCAACACAAAGGAGCTAATGATTCCATTCATACTTCCGTCTTATTCATATGGAGGGTATGCAGCCGTACCCCATGGGAGGGGCGTGTTTACCCGAATGGGGATGCACAGGTGTTCTCAGCATCCCGTGTAGGCAGTCCCATTGCTGTCAACTGGGGTACGGCAGCTGTACCCAATGTGACATATGTGTGGGTGCTGGTGCACAACCCTCGAAATGCACCCATGGTGAGTCCACACAACTGCACCCGCATGGATGTCCTTTTTGGGGTAAATACAGCCCCTACACAGGGTACAGATTCATACACCCCGCGTGAGTGAGGCCTTGGACTTCTCCACAAAGGACCTTATTGGTGAGAAGAGTTCTCATTTCTCCAGCAAAAAAATCCTAAATAAAGCTGGAAAGACTCCTCCCACCTCTGAAGACAAAAAGATTTCCAACCTCCCCTCATAGCCGGTGCAACACACGGCTCAAAAACATACCGACCTCCAACATCCCCTCATAGCCGGTCCAACACACGCCTCAAAAACATACCAGCCTCCAACCTCCCCTTATAGCTGTCCAACACACGCCTCAAAAACATACCGGCCTCCAACCTTCTCTCATAGCCAGTCCAAAACACGCCTCACAAGCATACCAGCCTCCAAGCTTTTTGTTGAGCCTTCTTCTAGGAATAGCCAATTGCCTTGTTTGTCCAACCTCATTGATAGTTGGTGATTCAAAAGCTGCAGAAAGAGAAATAGAGGGCTGATGGGAAAACCCTCCAGTTACTGGAGTGGCAGCCGCCACCAGTGTAGGAACCTGTATTGGTACAGCTGTACCTGGCCCCTTGGAAGGTTCCTCAGACTTTTTGTTGAGTCTTCTTCTTGAAACAGCCAATTGTCTTGTTTGTCCAACTACATTGATAGTATGTGATTCAGAAGCTGCAGAAAGGGAAATAGAGGGCTGATGGGAAGACCCTCCAGTTGCTGGAGTGGCAGCCGCCATCAGTATAGGAGCCTGTGTTGGTACATATGTACCTGGTCCCTGGCAGGGTTCCTTAGACTTTCCATTGAGTCTTATAACATTCTATCCCCACACACAAAACTTGGACTATGTATCCAAGTCGCACTCTGTTTATTTTTTTTATTTTCTTTTTCTTAAATATTGCTTATAAATGTGTGTTTATTATGATTGTACAATAAGTACATGGGTTGTGTGTATGTCTTGTGTTGATTGTAACTAAAAACCTTAATAAAAAAGGACTTACCATTCAGGTCTTCTGTTTTCTCCTTTTGGCCATTCACTTTATTGCCGGCACCAAAGCATCCAATAACAGCTCTGAAGCAGCCGCGCATAAGAGCTGGTATCCTCCTATTCATTCTTTTGGGCTTCTTGCTTGCGATATCTGCAGGATGGAAACTGATATCTCCTTCCATAGGTGGTCTTCCAGTGGTGGGTTTTTCTTTGGTGTTATTTTGAGAAACAACCTTTTTAAGGTTAAATCTGTTCATTATGAAGAATAATGAAACATGCTTTAAATGGGTGAGAATTAAATTGTAATGAAATCGGATAAAATCTGATCAAATTACAAGAAAAAACTCGCCAGAGAAAGAAGCTTGTGTTAACCGTTCAGAGTCAACAAAGCAACTGGCAGGAACCCTGCTGAGTGTTTCTTATATGAGAGCTGCCAATGACATCACAGTGCAGCAGTGTTGTTATGGGAACCTTTTATTTATTTTTTTAAATCTCCTGGTGCTCCGCTGACAATTTTTCTTAACCACTTCAGCTCCGGACCAATAAACACCTTAAGGACCAGAGGTCTTTTTGCAATTTCGCACTGCGCTGCTTTAACTGGTAATTGCGCGGTCATGCAATATTGCACCCAAACGAAATTTGCGTCCTTTTCTTCCCACAAATAGAGCTTTCTTTTGATGGTATTTGATTGCCTCTGCGATTTTTTTTTTTTGCGATATAAATGGAAAAAGAGCGAAAATTTTGAAAAAAAAAGATATTTTCTTCTTTTTGTTATAAGAAAAATCGAATAAACTAAATTTTAGTCATACATTGAGGGCAAAATTTATTCAGCCACATGTCTTTA
Source organism: Lithobates pipiens (assembly GCF_037356315.1). Lineage (NCBI taxonomy): Eukaryota > Metazoa > Chordata > Amphibia > Anura > Ranidae > Lithobates > Lithobates pipiens. The sequence continues at coordinate 217,324,141 of NW_027507790.1, forward strand.
GTAAAAAAAATGTCAATAAGCGTATATTTTTTGGTTTGCGCAAAAGTTATAGCGTCTACAAACTAGAGTACATTTTCTGGAATTTACACAGCTTTTAATTTATGACTGCCGATCTCATTTCTTGAGGTGCTAAAATGGCAGGGCAGTACAAATCCCCCCCAAATGACCCCATTTTGGAAAGTAGACACCCCAAGGAAATTGCTGATGGGTATGTTGAGCCCATTGAATATTTATTTTTTTTGTCCTAAGGGATTGAATAATGACAAAAAAAAAAAAAAAAATTTTTTTACAAAAAGTTGTCACTAAATGATATATTGCTCACACATGCCATGGTTATATGTGGAATTGCACCCCAAAATATATTCCGCTACTTCTCCCGAGTATGGGGATACCACATGTGTGGGACTTTTTGGGAGTCTAGTTGCGCACGGCACCCCGAAAACCAATCACCACCTTCAGGATTTCTAAGGGTGCAAATTTTTGATTTAACTCCTCACTACCTATCACAGTTTCGAAGGCCATAAAATGCCAAAATAGCACAAAACCCCCCCAAATGACCCCATTTTGGAAAGTAGACACCCCAAGCTATTTACTGAGAGGCATGTTGAGTCCATGGAATATTTTATATTTTGCCACAAGTTGCGGGAATATTACAAACTTTTTTTTTTTGCACCAAGTTGTCACTAAATGATATATTGCTCACACATGCTATGGGCATATGTGAAATGACACCCCAAAATACATTCTGCTGCTTCTCCTGAGTACGGGGATACCACATGTGTGGGACTTTTTGGGAGTCTAGTCACGCACGGCACCCCGAAAACCAATCACCACCTTCAGGATTTCTAAGGGTGCAAATTTTTGATTTAACTCCTCACTACCTATCACAGTTTCGAAGGCCATAAAATGCCAAAATAGCACAAAACCCCCCCAAATGACCCCATTTTGGAAAGTAGACACCCCAAGCTATTTACTGAGAGGCATGTTGAGTCCATGGAATATTTTATATTTTGCCAAAAGTTGCGGGAATATTACAAACTTTTTTTTTTTTGCACAAAGTTGTCACTAAATGATATATTGCTCACACATGCTATGGGCAGAAGTCAAATTACACCCCAAAATAAATTCTGCTGCTTCTCCCGAGTACGGGGATACCACATGTGGGGGACTTTTTGGGAGCCTAGCCACGTACGGGACCCCGAAAACCAAGCACTGCCTTCCGGATTTGAATATAAAATGCTACCAAAAAACCTGTTAGCGATGGCAGGGATCAGGCCTGACTCTGCGATCGCTGCAGTTATGTGTTTAGTGTTTTGTAAGTGACAGTGATCGATCGATACTGCACTTGGGTGGGCTGGGCAGAGGGGCAAAACGCAGGTGCTAGCAGGTATTTGGGCTGATCCCGCTAACAATGCGTTTTTTTGGAACCCTAAACTGCTGGGGACGCTAGTATAGATCTGATCAGATCAGATATTGATCTGTTCAGATTCTATACCACTACGGGAGGTGTATGCTTTGCGTGTGGGTGTTAGCGGTACTGGCACTAACCTAGCGCTGCCTGGGGCGACGCAGACCCTGACCCTAAAACCTAATTGATATCACCCGCCGGGTGATCAGGGGGTTAAACCTTTATTGGGTAATAAATGGTGGGTGCCCTGATGCTATAAAAAACAAACTAACCAGAGTCACCCGTAACACTTATACGGTGATCAGTGGTGAAAGGGTTAACTAGGGGCAATCAAGGGGTTCAAATTTTTATTAGGTAGTATATGGGGGTCCCTGGCGCTATATAAAAACCTGACGGGGAACCTAAATAACTAACTGGCTAACCAGCGTCACCAGTGACACTTATACTGTGATCGCTGGTGAAAGGGGGTGAAAGGGTTAACTAGCAGCAATCAGGGGGTTAAAACCATTATTGGGTAGTATATCGGGGTACCTAGCGCTATAAAAACCTGGCGGTGAACCTAAAAAAATAACTAGCTACCTAGTGACACTAGCGACACTGATGCAGCGTTCAGAAAAATTATCGCTTAGTGACACTGGCAAAAGGGGGTGAAAGGGTTAACTAGCGGAAATCAGGGGGTTAAAACCATTATTGGGTAGTATATCGGGGTACCTAGCGCTATAAAAACCTGGCGGTGAACCTAAAAAAATAACTAGCTACCTAGCGACTGTAGCGACACTAATGCAGCGATCAGAAAAACGATCGCTTAGTGACACTGGCAAAAGGGGGTGAAAGGGTTAACTAGCGGCAATCAGGGGGTTAAAACCCATTATTGGGTAGTATATCGGGGTACCTAGCGATATAAAAACCTGGCGGTGAACCTAAAAAAATAACTAGCTACCTAGCGACACATGCAGCGATCAGAAAAATGATCGCTTAGTGACACTGGCAAAAGGGGGTGAAAGGGTTAACTAGCGGCAATCAGGGGGTTAAAACCATTATTGGGTAGTATATCGGGGTACCTAGCGCTATAAAAAACCTGGCGGTGAACCTAAAAAAATAACTAGCTACCTAGCGACTGTAGCGACACTAATGCAGCGATCAGAAAAACGATCGCTTAGTGACACTGGCAAAAGGGGGTGAAAGGGTTAACTAGCGGCAATCAGGGGGTTAAAACCATTATTGGGTAGTATATCGGGGTACCTAGCGATATAAAAACCTGGCGGTGAACCTAAAAAAATAACTAGCTACCTAGCGACACATGCAGCGATCAGAAAAATGATCGCTTAGTGACACTGGCAAAAGGGGGTGAAAGGGTTAACTCTAGGGGCAATCAGGGGGTTAAATCTTTATTGGGGGGTGATAGGGGGCTACCCTGGACCTAACACTAACTGTCCTGACAGTTTTTACTGTCACAACTGACACTGAATGCATTGATCAGTAAAGAAATTATCAATGCAATCAGTGACACTGTGACTGGGGGGGGAGGGGGGGCGGGGGGGGGATCGGGGGGCGATCGGGGGGGGGATCGGGGGGGGGTTTGTGTGCCTGTGTGTACCTACATGTCAGTGTAGTGTTGGTGCACACTTACTATTAGTCTTCTCCTCGTAGTCCGGTCAAAAAGACCGCCCCGAGGAGAATGACATCACTTCCTCCTTCCTGTGTAAACAATACACAGTGGGAGGAAGCTTCTCATTGGCCAGGAGCGATCCAGAGGGGGTGGCCGAAAACCAACGGCCATCCCCTCATCACGGAGCGCTCCTGGAACGAACCGGACCGCCGTAACCAGCGGGAGGGGGTCCGATCGGACCCCCCACCCGCTGGAAGGCAATCACGTACATCTACGTGATTGTGCCTGCCTGTGCCATTGTGTTGACGTACATTGGCAATACGGCGGTCCTGAAGTGGTTAAAGGAGCCTTCTCCTGGTTTTGAAATTCAGGCAGTAGGCTTACTATACAAATCCAATATACATTCTTACAGTCCCATGGCTTAAAGTGGAGCTCCACCCACATTTTGTACTCCTCACCATCCAGCACTAAACTGTACACTTAGAATGAATTGCAAGGCGGCACTCAGCGCCATTTTTAAAAAGGGTAACCAGGCTTTTGTTGCCATGGTTACCAAAGCTTCTGCACAATGATGAGCAGTGGGGGAGGCGGCTGGAGCATCTCAGCTCTGATTATAGAACTCGGGGGACAGCACAGCCACACCATCTACTAAGGATTTATAATAGAGGAATATGATGGGGCAATATTGATGGGATAACGTGGTCAACGTGATCTCATTTTAATGATTGTGGTGGAGGTAATATTTTTCATTGTCGCCAGTGCTTATGTGGAATTGTTTAATAAAATATTTTGCTTCTCTTTGAAGAATCTCTTTGGAATTTCTCCTCCTTAATTATATGCTGTTTACTGATTCAGAGAAACACACCTCACACTTTATTGATTACTATTGGGGTGATAGTTTGGGTGGCCTGGTTGAGGAATTGCTACCTATAATTCTTTTCCTCCCTAGTAACCATTTACCCAGGTGTACCTTGAGTGACTATTTACCTATACAATACATTATCTGGAGGTACTGCATGTTTTAATATATAGATTCAACATTGTGAAATTTAAAGGATAAGTTCACTATTAAAAATAAAATAAAAAAAATAAGTGCACATTTTTTTGTAGGTTAAAAAAAAGTGCATTTACCATTTTATTTTTTTTATTCTTTATAGAAGCCTGGAAAGCATTGCACCATGAATGACTCCTACAGACGGTCAGTGTAAGCTGTCTGCCCTATACATCGTACAGGCAGGCTTTTTCACATGACAGGAAGAATCAATAGACTACCAGAGCGCTCAACAATGCCATGGTAGTTCATTGAGGACTACAAGATGACAGCTTCAAAGGCTGTTGATACTTGAAGTTTTCACATTCACAGAACTCTGTGAATGAATAATCCTGTTTTTTTTCCTTAAGTTTTTTTTTTTCTTTGTATCTTGGAGACTCAATGGGAGACACCAGATGGATTCCAGGAGAATGAGGACAAGTCTGAAGAGGTGACACCATTATTTTCAATGACATTGAATAGACAATGGGGTTTAGAAGTTCTTTAAACCAGTGTTTTTCCAGTCAGGCTACCTTGAAAAGTATTTTCAGCCTTCCCGGTTCCCTACTGCGCATGTGGGAGGCGTGCAGCGCAATGGGAATGGTCTGCACTGTCTCTGGGACCCGTGTGTCCCAGCAGACAGTGCACCGGGACAGGAAGAGGCATGGACTCCTGTGGGGGTGACTGTGACACCGGGGGGAGGGTTCCAATGAGCAGAAGTTCCACTTTAGGGTGGAACCCCACTTTACATAGTTAGTAAGGTTGAATAAAGACACCAGTCCATCCAGTGTGTGTGTCTACAATTGTCCTTATCCCTGTACATTGCACACTCACATCGGTCCCTGCCCTCAAGGTCCCCATTCATATACTAGGGCCAATTTTGGATAGAAGCCAATTAGCCTACCTGCATGTCTTTGGGGTGTGGGAGGAAACCCACGCAGGCACAGGGAGAACATGCAAGCTCCAGGTGTGGTGTTGTGGTTGGGATTTGAACCAGCGACCCTTTTTATTGCTAGGTGAGAGTGCTACCCACTACACCACTGTGCCACCTGCACTTTAACTGCGTCCGGAACCCCCACCACACATTTATCGCGGAAAGGCGGCCCCGGCTGCACAAAACAAAGTACTTCTACGTTGCTTCCGCTTCGGGGATTGGGGCGTGCTACCAGCGACCCACTCCCGCTGTGATTAGACACACTCAGCGGGTCCAGCTGTCACAATGGCTGCCAAAACCTGCCGATCGTTCATTGGAGAGGCAGAACAGCAGTCTGCCTATGTAAACAAGAGAGAGATCTTGCGTTTATGTTCCTCCAATCAGTCCATCCCCCACACAGTTAGAATTCACTCCCTAGGAGCACTTTGACCGCCACTGGTGTCAACCCCTTCCCTGCCAGTGTCATTTATACAGTGACAGTGCATTTTTTTTAGCACTTATCAATATATTAGTGTCACTGGTCCACAAAAAAATGTCACTTAGTGTCAGATTTGTCCGCCTCAATGTCACTGTCCCGAAAAAAATTGCCGATCGCAACCATTACTAGTAAAAAATATAAATGCCATAAATCTATCGCATAGTTTGTAGATGCGATAACTTTTGCGCAAACCAATTAATATACGCTTATTGTGATTTTTTTACCAAACATATGTAGCAGAATACATATTGGCCTAAACTGATGAAGAAATTCGATTTTTTTTACATTTTTATTGGATGTATCTTATAGCAGAAAGTAAAAAAAAAATTATTTTTTCAAAATTGTCAGCCTTTTTTTGTTTATAGCGCAAAAAATAAAAACAGCAGAGGTGATCAAATACCACCAAAAGAAATCTCTATTTGTGGTAAAATAAGGACATCAATTTTGTTTGGATGCAGCGTCACATGAATGCACAATTGTCAGTTAAACTGATGTAGTGCTCTATGGCCTGGTCATTAAGGGGGTGAAACCTTCAGGGGCTGAAGTGTTTAAGGTTGCCATTAATTCTTAATAGTACCCCACAAACGCGGGGTGTTCTTGGTGCAGTGCAATTTAAAAAAAATGGATCAGGGGCTTCTTTCCCTGCATTTCTGCAGATAGGGAAACCAATTGAAATGCATGGGCTGCCCTACACGTGCTGCGTGCTACACACAGCCAAACAGACATAAACCAAGGGCTTTTTCACATGTGAAGTAGTAAAAACACGCAGTTAAGCTGTTTTTAGCACCCCCAACTGCTCCCCCTTTAGCTGCAAAGGCAGCAGCTGTATAAATGATGTGGGCAAGGCTGTAAGTATACCTCCAGGTGAATGGGGCTGCACTGCAACCACCTCGCAACTGTGTGCATTGCATGTGGTTGTGGTGTGGTGATGCTGCATTTAAGGGGTTAAAACCGGTGGTAAGGAGGCAACATATTGCCTCTTTACCGCCTCTCAAATATTCTCTGAAAGGCAATCTGAACATGGATTGCTGTTCAGAGGAGTGGCAGTCCTGGCTGCTATTATGAAAATACGTAAAAAAGCAGTTCTGATGCTACAGGAAGGGGGATCAGGATTAAAAGTAACACAAACACACACATATAAACACACACACTTAGTCCTTGTACACACGGTCGGAGATTCCGACGGAATGTTTCCGGACCGGAATCGGACCGTTTTGTCGGATATTCCGACTGTGTATGGTCTGCATCGGACTGTTTCCGTCTGAGTATCCGACGGACCAACTTTTCCAACTTGCCGGTAAAATTTTCCGACAAAATGCTCCGACCGGACATACTCCGATCATGTGTAGCCTACTCCGACGGACAAGGTGCCACGCATGCTCACAATCCAATTCGGACACGGAAGCGCTCGCTCAGGTAAAACTACTGCTCGTAATCGATATAGCACATTCGTCACGCTGCAATGTTAAAAATTCTTTCATGAAGCGCATTCTCTTGTTCTTTACAATGCTGCAAGAATGAACTTCTTTTGATGCTCATAGTCACACACACTCCCGAACGTATTTCTTCAGTCTTTTTTACTCATTTCAGCAATACAATATTTTAAATCGTCACATCTACACATTTTTTTTTGTTTTTGTTTTTTTTTGGTTGGAGGGCCACTGAAGCCTCCCGGATCAGCCTCAGAGCCGACTCCTCCACATTTTCCCCCTTTCTTGCCCTTTTGCGTGGAAGGCGGCGTGGAGGGACCTGGCATTCTGTCAGGCTCCTCCGCCCGCCCACCGCCTGGCTGCCGCTTACCCCTGCCTCCCCCTGGCTGCCACTTTCCACAGCCACCTCTTGGCTGCTGCATTCCACACCCTCCTCTTCCTGGCTGATGTCTTCCTGTGTATGAAAAAGGGACATAGTTTTAGTTTTTGGTTCATCAAACACACACACAATTTTCACATCAAGACTGTTGCAAACTGTTAACCAATAGAAAAGACTATCATTCTGAGCCCAGAATTTTTCATTCTTGTCCCAAAGGTTTTGGCCACTACTGTCTATTGATATGTGAAACACTTTCGAAAATCAGCAATTAGTGAGCAAAAATCGTTAAAAAAAGTTAACATCATTCATTTTTACTCCCAAAATATGTACAACAATAATATACCTGGCTCAAGCTGGGCTCCCCCAGTTCTTCCTGAGTGGAAGGCCCAGGTTGGGCGTCGGAAGACTCAGCGGGTGTGGAATGTAGCATAGAAAGCGTGGAAGGAAGGGTAGAGAGTGATTCTCTGACCTCAGCCTGGTCTGACAGAAAATGCATCCTGTTATAATACCACTGCCTGGGGACATAAACCTCATCTGCTGCAGCTCCAGATTGCATGGACTTCAACACCTTCTTCCTCTCCTTCAGATATGTACTCCTCAGGCCACCGATTTTCACTTTTAAATAGTGGGTGTCTGCCCTGGGGACCACCGGCTTCACAAACTCAACCAGTTTCTCCATCGCTGCCTGCCTCTTTAGTTTGTTACTGTAATGAGGGTTCGTCGATTGCCACAGGCAGGGCAGCTCCCTGTATTTATCAATGAACAGAGGGAGGAAACTGTGATCATTGAAACTGTCCATAATCTCTGCAAGACACAACACAAGACAAACCCTAATGTCAGGCTAAACTCCACTAATGCAGGCCTCAATCTAGAAGCATTATAGGCTAGTGATGTACCAAATTCAAAATTTTACCTTTGTTTGCACGATCGTCACGTCAGCTCCTCACTCTGTTCACAGATCGTACGTACGACACACTCGTGTTGCGTTTTATATACAGTGCGCATGCGTGAAACTCCGCCCACCCCTGACGTTCTTTCTAGACTATTCCCCGCCCCTTCGCTTTCGGCACAGTGGGGAGAGCACACGGCGGAGAGAACGCAGGTGCACAATCAGAATTCCACTAACAAGGAGGAGGGTGAGGAAAGCCCGGAGCCTGAAACGTCCCGATCCAGGAAGAGAAGATTTAAGGCCTCAAATATGTCTTTTGTAGAGATGTTGGAGATGGTCGACATATTGAAGAGGACCGACTATGATGGGAAGTATGGACCTTACCCAAACCCAAATATCAGAAAGGCCAAGAACATGACTAAAGTTGTGAAGAGTCTTCTGCAGAATTTTGGGGTACGCCGATCCAAGGATCAACTGAGAAAACGCTGGTCAAACCTGAAACAAAGGGAGCACGATCAGTACAGAAGGATCAAGCGTGTTCTTCAAAAAAGTAAGTAGTTGTGTGTTCATATGATTATTCTTGCTTGCATACTGCTCCATGTGCTTTGATTTCATGTTGTGCAGTTTAAAATGGCCACTTTCAAGTTCATGGTTTCATTCGTTCATAAGAAACATCGTTCTGCAGGTAAGTATTCCAGCTTTAGAAAGTGTCCACAATAATGTTCTCACCTTTGAACTCGGCCAAAAAACACAATTGTACAACACTTCCAAGAAATGTTTCATATTCCTATTTCTGCCCTCTGTGTGCTAAGTATTCCTTTTTTACATTCTCATAGGGGAGAGAAGATTGGGAAGTCTGAGGACACCAGGGACCCCACCCCTCCCAAAGAAGGCGAAATTCCAACACCAGAAGCAGAGGAGCAGGAGGAGGAGGAGGAAGGAGAGATCGTTGAAGTTGGACACATTGTCATCACAACAGGTGAGTGTCGGAGACCACAGTTTCCGGTAAGCTCATCAATGTATGTCGGCATATTTATAATACATGGTGTGTTTTTTTGATTTTTTTTGTAGGTGATGTGGAAGAAGAATCACATTTTACCAGTGAAAGTGCCCAGATCCTGATTGGGCAGATAATGGGGTGCAATCGGGATTTAGAAAATATACAGAAAAACATCAATGATGTTAAAAATAAAATGAAGAACATCATTGATGTTTTGGGGAAAGTCTGAAACACCCCAAACTAGCTAGGGTTTTATTTTTTTGTTTTTAAACAACAACTTTTGTCTTTTACAAAAAGCCAGATTTGGAAGATGCACAGAATGTGTCAACATGCGCTATCTCCCATCATGGGGGATCAATGTACAGTACGTGTTTTGTGGAAAGGGGCTGAGTTGAAGGGGTTGCAGCCCCAAAACATGTACATTGATCCCCCATGATGGGAGATAGCACATGTTGACACACTGTGTGCATCTTCCAATTTTGGATTTTCCAGGGGTGACACCCCATGTGATGAAGGCAATATCAGCCCAGTTTGTACATACTCATATCTGATATTGTCTTCACTTTTCAAAGTTGAACTTTGTAAGTTCCTGTGTTCTGTATGTTACGCTTTGATACATGCCTGTTTACACAAAAACACAAAAACACCAAGTTACCCAAAAATGACCTTAAATAATGTTTTTGATACACCCAATATGTTGGTTTGTTGTAAAACCCTTTTCTAAACGCACATGTGAATGTGCTTTGATTAAAAAGTGAAATTATCAACAATGTGTGGCTTCCTTTTTCAATGCGCAAAAGCAGTATTTGGAGTAAAATTGTTGTTTTTGGTGACAATGGGTGTTATTTACTAAAGGCAACTCCACTTTGCAGTTTCAGGTGCACTTTTGCAGTGCACTTGTAGTGCATAGTGGATGTGCCTTTAGTAAATAACACCCACAGTGATGTGTTAATTTTCACAATCAAGACATTTTCCTGACCCCACATATTTCTGACATGGTGCTGAAAATGAGCAAGATTTTGGTCAGTAATGCACTACATACATTAGTTAACAAAAATAAGGTGTGTGTGTGTAGCAGACCCACAACATAATAACATTATCTGAAGAAGAGACTGTCCCCTCATCTCGCTCAGAACTTGGGTTTGCACTGTTGTAGAAAAAGGCACAACAACAAAAAACAAAAATGTACCTAGGAGACACCTAAAACCAAGCCAAGCAGTAAATGAAAACAAAGATTATTGGAGTTTCAAAGAAAAATGTATTACAAAAATAAATATTTATTACATTGTCTGGCATATTAATGGCCCCCCTACCCACAAAGTACTCCGTGTATTGGGTTCGGACCTCACGGGCGCTTTGGGGGGGCAAGCCTGGATGAGCAGCTTCAAGGGCCGTGAGGTTCTCATTTTCAAGCAAGTCTGCATCTTGGCCAACTGAGACCGCATTGTTTGCTGAATGTCTTTTTAAGAAATTGTGCAGAACACAGCAGGCAAGCACTATGTGATTTATTTTATATTCCGCCATGTGGATAAGCGTTAAAAAAAGGCAGAACCAGCTGGCCAGTATTCCAAAAGTGTTCTCCACCACTCTTCTGGCTCTGGCCAGCCGAAAATTAAAAATCCTCTGGTCCGGGGTGAGGGTCCTCATCGGGAAAGGCCGCATCAGATGGTTTGCTAGGGAAAACGCCTCATCCATCCGACATCTGGCCCTTTTGCCCCATGTCCACATACAAGAAGGTCGCAGACGCCACCGCCAACATCACGATACTATTAAACCCCTTGTAGTTAAAATAGTACGACCCCGAGTTGGGGGGTGGGACAATGCGGACATGTTTCCCATCAATTGCACCTCCACAATTGGGAAAGTCCCAATGACTGGCAAAGTGGGAGGCCAATATGAGGCAAATATGCATGAGGACAAAGGGGCAGAGCATATGAATTAGAGCATATTGCAATGATGGTAATTAGGGAATGAGGAAAGAAATGCAATACATTAGCAATCATTAAATACATAGAATGTGATGTTAAAGGATAAAACTTACCTTCATATAGTCCTTCTGCAGGACCTGAATGATGGCAGAACAGGTCTCTGGAATAATGATCCCCAGAGCCTGAGGGGAGATGCCTGTGGAGAACTTCAGGTCCTGATGGCTTCTCCCTGTCGCCAAGTAGTGCAACGTGGCGATGAGCCTCTGCTCCGGAGTGATGGCTTGCTGCATGCAGATATCCTGCCTGGTGATATAAGGGGACAGCAAAGCCAGCAGACGGTGAAAAACGGGGTCCGTCATCCGGAGATAATTCCTGAAATCATCAGGATTATTCTCCCGGATCTCACGGAGCAAAGGCATGTGCGAGAACTGGTCATGCTGGCGCAACCAATTCTTGGTCCACAAACGCCTCCCCTCCCTGTTCATGGACCGGGCTTGTGTCAAAGTAAGAACCCCAACACGAAGCCCCTGCACAGCACAAACTCTACGATGAGTACGTAGATGAAACATGGTTTGAAAACGGTCGGCTGGTCAGAACGGACAACAGAAAGCACAGATAAACAGCAATGCCTGAAAGAACGACCTGAATAGCAGAAGCAAGCAGACAATAAGCAATGCCAATCAAAGCGTACTATACCAAGATATAGTCCACAATGAGAAACTAATGCTTACTGACTACACGCACTGATTATCAGATACGCAAAGACAAGCAGAAACTGAAGAGCAGTAGCGAACTGAATCACAAATCTGAAAAGCGCGAATCGTCTCTCACCAAACTTCTACTAAAACGCGATAGACACGAGATCAGCAGAAGGAGCCCAAAGGGTGCCGGAAGTGGTGCTGAACTTCCTTTTTCTAGTGCCGCCGTACACGGCTTACGTCACTGCGTTCTTGGCAACCGGAAATTCCGACAACTTGGTCCGACCGTGTGTATGCAACATCACTTCCGCACCTCTTCCGGAATTAATCCATCGGAATAACTCAGACGGATTTGGTTGTCGGAATCTCTGACCGTGTGTACAAGGGCTAAGAGTATCGAAGCTGTAACCCTTGGGGCACTATGCCTAAGGTGGATGCTTCATTACCTAGATTCGCCTGCCACATTACGCTTCCGCTGGAGGATTCGGTCTCCTTTAGGGATCCTATGGATTGCAGAATAAACGCAGACCTAAATAGGTTGTGTAGTTTGGCCGAAGCAGGCTGGCGGTAGTGCTCACTTCTGTGGCAGCAGCACTTGGGTTGGATTTGCACCTGTGCGTTTTTGGTGCTTTTTGCGGTTTTGCGTTACCGTTCATTTACCATGGTCTCCTATGGGGTTCGGTGGTGCGGATCTGCGGAATGCAGGGAGAGTGCATGAGTCTGAGTCCAGCCTTAGGCTGTGGGTAGCGGAGCTGGTGGATGGATGTTCAGATGAAAGTCGGGAAGTGGCAGTTCTTCTCTTTTGCAGTTTTCAGGGCTGCTGTAGAGTTTGTGGCTGAAGTGGCTGTTGACCAGGTCAGGTGAATCGGTTCAAAAGATGACAGCGATTGATGAGGCGATTCAGTTCGCATTGTGCGCTATACAAATTATTCATTCATTCATTCACAGCAAAGATAATGGCTCATTCCATCACAGCATTGGTCAGCCGATAAGGCTTCCAAGCACAGTCTATGTTCCATTCCATTCAATGGGAAGATATTCTTCAGGAAGACTTATGCCCCGTACACAGGACCAGACTTTTCAACATCAAAAGTCTGACGGAATGATTCCGGCAGACTATTCGAACGTGTGTGGGCTGCAGCGGACTTTTGATTTGCAAAAGTCGCAACAGACTTTAGAAATGGAACATGTTTCAAATTTTTCCGACAGAACTCTGCCGGACCCAGTTCCTACTGAGAAATCCGCTCGTGTGTGTGCTAGTCTGACGGACTAAAACCGACGCTAGGGCAGCTATTGGCTACTGGCTATGAACTTCCTTATTCTAGTCCAGTCGTACGTCGGTTTACAAGAGATCCAAAGTAGGGTCCAGCGAGGCCTGTACTTACAGTTTTTCATGGAAGGGAGCCGGTTCAACCTTCCAGAAACCTTCCAAGCCCAGGGCCAATGAAGCTTCTAAGGCTTCAAATAAGTCCTTCTGAAGGTGTCTCCACTTAACCCTCTCAAGTAGGAGCAAGACTAGCCTAATTCGGGGGGGGGGGGGGGTGGGTAGTCAAATAACAGGATGCCTGGATTTAATTTTTGTCTCAAGTTCAGAACAAGGCCCCATCAGACCTTGTTCATAGAAACTGGGCTTCCTACAGATGTTTGGGAGAATATATAGGGGAGCTGTTGGCAGCAAGGGCCATCCTTCCGGTTCCAAGGCACGAATTGGGTCAAAGAGTATGTTCCCCTAGGTTTTTGGTTCCAAAGACTTCAGGGGGTTTCGGAACAGATTTTTGGCCTCAAAGTCCTGAATTCTTTCATGAAGGTTCCACCATTCAAAATGGAGTCAGGGGAAATGATCATTTCCGTTGTGGACTTAGGAGACTGGATGGTTTCCATTGATTTGGCGGATGCGTATCTTCTTTTTTCCATAGACGCATCTCAGCATCGCTTTCTCAGGTTTTCCGTGGAAGGCTCTCATTTTCACATTTAATGTCTCCCATTCAGTCTCTGCACGGCTCTGAGAATGTTCTCAAAGCTACTGTCTGCTGTCGTCGCGACTTTCAGGGTCAAGGGAGTGCAAATATTCCATTATCTAGTCGACATGCTACTTCTGGGTCCATCAAATGAGCTCCTTCTACTTCATGTGAATTTCACCTGCAAACACTAGCTCGTTTCGCTTGGTTGTTCAACTATCGGAAGAGCCAGATGCATCTGACCCAAATGTTGGAGTATTAGGAGTACAATTCAACACGGATCAGGGTGGTGTTTCTCTTCCTCAGAGGAGATCCAGTCTTAGACAAAAGCAGCGATAGCAAGCTCTTCGATGATGGTGAAGGAATGAAGGAATGTATGCGGTACCTGGGGGTTCTATCAGCCACAGTTCCAGTAGTGCCTTGGATCAGGTGGCGCAGAAGGAGGTTTCAATGCAACTTTCTTCTTCAGTGGGAATGTCACTCCTTCTACCAGAAATTCTATCTGCTAATTCAGATAATCTGGTCCCTGGTTTGGTGGTCAGTAGCTTGCAATGTTTCCCGCTGAGTTCCGTTGAAGACCTCAGAACCAATAGTGGTGACGACCAATGCCAGTCTGGCAGGCTGCGGGGCACACTGCCTGGGACAGCAGGTTTAAGGCCAATGGAACTTTTGTGAATTTTCTAGGATTGGATGCTGTCAGACGCACTCTCTTAGCGTTCCAACCTATGTTGCAAGGTCGAGCTGTCTAGATTCTTGGACAACAATTACGGTGGCTTATGTGTCTCAAGGGGGCACAAGAAGTCGCCCTCTCCTTCAGGTGACATGTCAATCTTCCTATGCGCAGAGAAGAATCTCGGCTCTTACAGCATCTTATCTCCCAGGGCCTGGGAATGGTTTTAGCAGATACTTGAGTCGAGGCTTTGAGGATCACAACGAAGGGGGCCTCGATAGATCTTATGGCATTGGAGGAGAATTGTCAACTGTCTTGCTTCTTCTCCCGAACCTGGCGTCCACAGGCGTTGGGTCAGGGTGCTCTGTCCAGGTCTTGGAACTTTCCCTTGGTTTATGTGTTCCTGCTGCTTCCATTGGCTCTTAAAATCCTGCTGAAGATTCAGCGAGAAGGATCACAGCAATAGTAGTCTTACCTTACTGACTCAGGGAGCCGTGGTTTCCTCTGGCTTGGAGGATAAAGTTGTGCTCGCCAATCCCACTGCCTCCTTGTCAAAATCTCCTTCTGCGGAGTGGGGCCTGACACCCGAACGGCAGGAGGATGAAGTTAATAACTTGAAAGTGAGAGGAAGGCTTTAACGGGCTTGGGTCTCTCAGGTGGTGTACTAGAGACATTATTACAGGCTCGTAAGAGGTCCACAAATGTAACCTATCATCAGATCTGGAATACTACAGAAACGGGTTTGGAACTTGGAACTCCTTCAGTGTCTAACATTTTGGAGTTTCTGCAGAGTGGTCTCTAAGGGTTAGCTTATAATTCCCTGAAGGGTCAAATCCCCACTTTGTTGGCTATGTCGTGTACAATATTCTCTACATCTGTTGGTGATCTGATTTTTAGGGGCAGCCATAGATATCAGACCTCCATTGAAATTGTTTTTTCAAAAAGAGAACACTAGTCTTGGGAACATCGCTGGTTCCTCCATTGGATCAAGCTTTCTCTTGTTCATTATTTCTTTTTATTTTAAATGGATACACAAGAAAATGTAAAGCCTCCCACCTAGTGTATCATCACCGCGCTGATAATGAACCCTCTAAACCTATAGCTGCTACTTAAACAAATAATTATAAAAATAGTAGGTGCATCAAAATCTATTTAACCATAATACCCAAATAGATGATACCTAGTAGCGCTAAAAGTTGTGTGAAAATTAATTCACTCCCCCTATCTATAAACTCTTACTTGATATTCCCACACAGACCAATAATGTGTTCAATAAATTAAATAATCACTAATAACAGTGAACATAAACGCATGCAATTAATTATACAGAAATTGGTGAATCACAATATACCCCTATAATACAATCTTCCATTTACATAGATAGAAAGTATATATAATATATAAAAAGTGTAAATAAACAAATATATACAAAAAGTTTTTTGGTGTGAATAAAACAATATAGTCCGTCACTCAAGGGTGATTGCAGATCTTCCCGCAGTATTCCTGCTTTTTTATGTGAAACTAATTAATTCAGTGTGCAAACAATTTTCTGAGAATCCTTCACCACACCAATAGTGTCCGTGACCCCCCTCGTAGGAGCACTCACCAGCAGCTGAGCCTAGCACTCTTGTGCTGGGCCAAAAAAGCATCAAATCTCTCACGGTATAGTAATACATGTTCAATCGTCAATCCCTGGACATTCTCCTTTAAGGCTTTAATATATATATTTCACAAGAACCTCAAAAAGAAAAAAGACCTCCAATAGTGCAATACTGTAAACACTCTTTAATTAAAAATAATCCACTCGTTTTATGCACTCACATGAATCAATATTAGAAAAAGCACTCCAAAAATCACATCAAGCCACTCGCGAGATCTCGGCTGTAATAACTCAAATAACCCAAATCACGCGAGATATCGGCTGTAGCACCCGACATCTCGCGAGATGTCGGGTGCATTAGCCGCAATGTCTCTTGGGATTACTTCAACGAGATCCCAGGAGACAGTGCGGGCTTCAGCAGGAAATGACGCTGATCCCCGCAAGAGACCGCCCATCGCCACAGGGGTTTAAAATAAATTACTACAGATTACAAAAGGTAGGTGAATCCAAAAAAAAAACAGGTGGCATTATGAAATATATGAACTAGAGGCAACAGAATGGGCAAATGTTTGATTATGAGTGCAGAACCCCTTTAAAGCCTTAAAGGAGAATGTCCAGGGATTGACGATATAACATCTATTACTATACCGTGAGAGATTTGATGCTTTTTTGGCCCAGCACAAAAGTGCTAGGCTCAGCTGCTGGTGAGTGCTCCTACGAGGGGGGTCACGGACACTATTGGTGTGGTGAAGGATTCTCAGAAAATTGTTTGCACACTGAATTAATTCGTTTCACATAAAAAAGCAGGAATACTGCGGGAAGATCTGCAATCACCCTTGAGTGACGGACTATATTGTTTTATTCACACCAAAAAACTTTTTGTATATATTTGTTTATTTACACTTTTTATATATTATATATACTTTCTATCTATGTAAATGGGAGATTGTATTATAGAGGTATATTGTGATTCACCAATTTCTGTATAATTAATTGCATGCGTTTATGTTCACTGTTATTAGTGATTATTTAATTTATTGAACACATTATTGGTCTGTGTGGGAATATCAAGTAAGAGTTGATAGATAGGGGGAGTGAATTAATTTTCACAAAACTTTTAGCGCTACTAGGTATCATCTATTTGGGTATTATGGTTAAATAGATTTTGATGCACCTACTATTTTTATCATTATTTCTTTTAACAGTTTTTTGTTTTTTACTAGCTGTTGCCTTGGCCAGAAGGGTCTACTAGTTGTGTGCCTTCTCATATAAAGAACCATATTGTTTGGTGCTCCCAGACATGATAGTCCTTAGGCCGATTCCAAGCTTACTAACTAAGGTTGCCATATGATTTCATATGAACTGGGAGGTCATTCTCCCAGGCTTTCCGGCAGCTACAGCTGATGATGAGTGGAGTAGGTTAGACCTGGGCTCTGCGGTTTCAGCCTACCTGAAATGGTCTAAAAGCAGATCAGCTGTACTTTTTTTTTTTCCAGGCAACATCCAGAGTTTTTTCTTCTAGATTTGTCAAAGATCATGCATATTGCATACAAAACTTTGTGCCTTCCTCCTCCTTCAGAGATCAAAGTACATTTGATGAAGGGTATGACAGCATCCTGGGACAAATCGGACACTAAAGCCCCGTACACACGAGAGGACTTATGTCCGACAGACTTCCGAAGGAGTTCCGTCGGAGTTCTGCTGGAATTCCGACGGAGTTCTGACAGACTTTTCGGCTGAGCGGACTTGGCCACACACGATCACACTAAACTCCGACGGATTCGAACGTGATGACGTACGACTCGGCTCGAATAAGGAAGTTCATAGCCAGTAGCCAATAGCTGCCCTAGCGTCGGTTTTAGTCCGTCGGAGTAGCATACACACGAGCGGATTTTTCGAAGGGGACCGGGTCCGGCGGAGTTCCTTCGGAAAAATTTGAAGCATGTTCCATATTCTAAAGTCCTTCGGACTTTGGCGAGTCAAAAGTCCGTTTCAGCCCACACACGATCGGATAGTCTGACGGACTCAGTCCTTCGGACTTTGGATGTTGAAAAGTCCGCTCGTGTGTACGCGGCAAAAGTGACACTTTTTGGGGACCAGTGACACCAATACAGTGATCAATGCTAAAAACATGCACTGTCACTGTACTAATGACACCCGGAGGTTAACTGTGTGTCTAGGGAGTGCTTGCTACCTGTGTGCCTAGCTTGTGCTTGGTTACTGTGGGGGAGGTTCTTTTACTAAGGGAAGGTATTGATTCATGTTCCTGCTTTGAGTCCGCCGGATCTGCTGATTGGCTCCCGCTGTGTCCAATCACAGTGGGAGTGGATTGCCAGAGCTGTGCATGCATGCCCCAAACCTGGAAGTGCAGGATCATGTACTGGTACGTGATACTGTGCAGGAGAGCCTCTCCGCCACAGTATATATATACAGTATACGGTTGGCAAGTGGTTAAAAAAAGAAAGCAGCTGGGGTGAATTGCTCACAAAGCATCAGCTGGAGTGTACACATGCTGGAGCCATGATGCTTTGATTCGTGACTGTGGCAAGAATTATATCACCAGTTGCATTTGGTGGGCACTACTGCTTACCAAATGCAACCAAATCAAATAAGAGTCTGTGCTACAACTTTCCGACAACCATGTACAATGCATATAGTTGTGGTGAGGGTGATGCAGTTTTTAGGGGGTTAAAATAGGTGGTGAGGAAGCAACATATCGCCTCCTCACCACCTGTTTAATACCTCTGAAACGCAATCCACGTGCGGCAGTTTTTTACAGTAAGTGACTAAGTGCCGTTTCACACTTTTGCACTGTCCAAATCACACCCCTTTCATGCAAACCACTGCAGGTGTGAACAAGGCTTATCGCCAAAACTAGTCTGCTGCTGACTGTGCTCACTGTGAAGACTTGAAAATAAATACGCTTGATAGTATGGAGTTGCCGGCTGCTTTTTTTCGATGACCGCTGCAGTTGTGTATGTTAAGGTAATGACACCCTGAAATCGGTTTGCAAAACGCAGTGTGATTTGCAGAATTGGATCACTTGTAAACACCCATGGGATCTGATTCTGGGTTGGCCAAGAAAAGTAAGGGTGCAGATTTGGTGCGATTTAAGCCATACAGAATGAATGGCTTAATTCGCACTGCTGAAGAATCGCATGTGATTTGAACAGGAATGCGGTGCGATTTCTGTTCAAACTCGCATGCAGTTACGGCACCGCATAGAATATGAGTGACTCTACAGGATCGGCACAGGCAGCTACAAAGGCAGCACTTTTACTGGCCATTCACATGAGGCCATGGAGGCGGAGCATTCAGATCTCTCAGGGGAGAGTGAAAGAGAGGAGAGAGAAGTGACAGCCAGCCCCGCAGGCAGAAGCAGAATAAAAGTGGCCGCCTGACCGACTCCCGAACCAGGCAGCCCCGGTGCTCCACTGATGGTTGTCACAGTCACTTGTCCATGCAGAGACTACACACTGCAGTCCTTCCAGCTCAACTCAGCCTTGCAAGATTGTGACAGAACCAGCCCTGATGGGGCCCCAGGAGAACCTGGGGCCCGCGGGCAGTGCCTGCTTAGTAAGAAGGCCCTGCCTTGTGTTCTGTGGCTTCAGTTAAAAATCATCACTCTGCATTGATGTGCACTGAAAAAACAGGACAATTTTTGTGCAGTGCTTAGAATTGCATACGTTTTTTTTAAAAAACAGCAAGAACTGCAACTCATTTTAAGATCACCGTGCAGTGCTGGCAGCATGTGATCACACCGCAGACCAGCTCAAATGCATTATGCGCACTGTATGGCCTGAATAAGCCCAAAAATGTAAATGAAAAAAAAAATGAACTAAACTGTCCAAAGGAACGCTGGTGCACTCTAGTGGGAACTGTGTAGAATTAAAATTGCTTACTAGAAAGGTTTCATATTTTCTTATAGTTTTATGCAAGGGCATACTGATATGCAGGGCTTTTTTTCTCAAACAATAGGTGCTGGAATTCAACCACGACCCCCCAAAACCCCTCCACCCACACACACCTTCCAAATCACATTAAATAGGGGGTGTGGTCAGTCAAATTTCACGAACAGTAGGAGGGTCTTAAAGGGGCATTAAATACCAGGATTGCATTACATACAGCGTGCAGAGTTCAGGGGTTTACACTCAGAGTGCAGAGCTGTCACTTGTAAACACAGAAATCGGACTTCTGTCTTTACAAGTGATTGAGGTGAGCAGGCCCCCCCAAGGGTCTGAGCCAGAGGTGGTGGAACTGAGTTCCACCAAGTTCCCCCTGAAAAAAAAGCCTTCTGTCATGCATCAATAGACATGTATATTGAATAAATAATGAAAGTTATGTTTTTTTTCTTCATTATAAGAAAGCAGAAAACATAAAATTAGATAAATTAACAGAAACCGATTTTGAGAACACGCTTCAAATGTACTTTTAGAAAATATATAATTAATACATTATTTAAAGTATAATAGAAAGCAATCTGAAAAATCTCTTCAGTGGAGGATTCCCCTGCTATTTCTGTTCTGGTAACAGCTCAACATGCTGCATTTTCCTGATACCGATAATCGGGACAATTAGGGAAAGTACATTTCATAGACACATTGAACCTAACAGTGTATCTAGCCCTGCTATTTATATCTGAAAAAAAAGTTTATGCCTTTAGTTATACTTTATCCCCTTAGAGCCAGTGCCTGCCAGCCCTTTAATGGGTTTAGAATGCCGGGATGCGGGGCTTATGGTCATGTGACCACTGAGCTTTCGGTTAGCCTCCGGTAACTGTGCCGGGAGCACGCAGGATGCGCACTCTTGGCACAGCTCCATTGGCGCTATTGCACACAAATATGTGATCAATCAGTGCCAAGGCCCGGCTGCTGAGAAGCTGTTTGCCTGCACTCAGTGCGAAGAGGTTGAAATGGCCCATTCTATATAGCAAACATGGAGCATAAATGACTGTAAATAAACAAAGATGCATTGGAGGAGTGCTAATATCACCACACATACTGTATGTGGCTGCCTCCAGGTACAAATGTAATTAAAAAATGATAATTAGTGATAATTAGCATTCCATAGATTCAATACAAGGTCATTTATTTTATTTACTTTATATTTTTGTAAACATTTTATTATATCTTTTTTTTTTCAATAGATTTTTATTGAACTTTTAACAATTAGTACAGAAAATCCATTTCAATACACTGGTACAAGAATAAGAAAACATTTGTATGTCCGAAGGCGGTAGAACAACGCCATGCATAGGTTGAGGAAAGTAATTGTACAGAACTTACATTGTGCAACCCTTTTTGAACAGCAGTATATGTATTACCTTGTTGCAGTGAGATAGTAAAGGGAGGAGCAGACTCCCATCCAGGGCACCCCCTGCAGGATCAAGACTGTGCCTAGGAGGTGTGCCCGCCCCCCCCAATAGGAGAAATAATTCCATTTGGTTGCTCTTATTAGTTAAACTGGAAAAACAAATTACGAAAGAACGATAATACAGCTTTATCTCAAAGATGCATTGGAGAAGGTGAGTCTACACTTTGACATCTGTAACTAGGTTGTGTAGGTCATTCTCATTTAAGGGGTATTGAACTGTTGTCATTGAGCCATGTTGACCATGGAAGCCACATTTGGGAAATGTGTTTCCTATTGAAAGCCACCGTTTGCTCATATATGAAATGTAAGTGAGTTGTTCTCACCACTTCTCCCAAAGTGGGTGGTGTGGGTTTTTTGCACAATCTAGCTGAGAGTAAGATGTGGGATATGACATGTCTCATTTGTTTTGGATATTGGTCCAAGTCCAGGGACAGAAGTGCTAGGCTGGAATGTGGGGTAATTGTCGTTTGGGCTATTTCAGACATTAAGTGGAGCATTGATTCCCAAAAGAGTGCCAATTTGGGGCAACTCCAGAATGTGTGGAGAATGTGTGGAGCATAATCCCTTTTTTACCGCATTGTCTCCAGCATTAAGCGTACAGTGTTTTACAGAATTTAGATACACTTTCGGGGGTCAGGTTCCATCGGTGTGAGATCTTAATGGATAATTCCCATAGATTGGAGCAATTGGTGACTTTGAAAGGGGAGTTGCATGCTTTAGCCCATTGTTCAATTGTGTATGTGTGTCCTAGTTTTGATTCCCATTTAATCATAGGGGTGGACTTGGTGAATATGCTTTTTTTCTGACGTATGTTATAGAAAAGAGAAATACCCTTGCGGTTAACTGAGGGGTTTTTAAGAAACATCCATGCGAGTTGGGGGAAGGGTTGTGGAGAAGGTAGTTGTTAGTTCTCCATAAGTATGAATTGGGTTGGGATGTCTTGGCATCAATAGTGATACTAATAGGGGAGTGGTCCGACCCGGTGGTAGCATGGATTTCCGATGCTGATATTTTTTGGAGCAGACACTTATCAGATAAGAATAAATCTATGCGTAAGTAGGTAGCGTAGTGAGAGCCCTTGCTCTTGAGAGGATTTGCTCCTTGGCTTGGTAAAAGTGTATCCGCAGGAGTACATCTCTGGGGACCGATTCCGCCAAGTGACTCGGTTTGGGGATCCTGTGTATGCTGTCTATAGTGAGCTCAATGGGAGTTAGCTCAGGCAGCATAGTAGAAAACATGGCGCTAGCGTATTTGTGTAGGTCTGTGGGAGGAACCGTCTCCGGTATGCCGCGTATTTTGATGTTGTTGCGGCGGGAGCGGTTCTCAAGGTCCGCTATTTTTGATTTGATCAAATCAGTGTCTTCTTTTTGGGGCCATACATGTGTCTACCAGATCGTTAACTGTATCTGTACATTCCTCCATTTTATGTTCCATATACTGTACTCTGTCCCCCACTTGCCGCATATGAGTGGTAAATTTGTGGATTAGGGAAGACAGATTGGTCATGAGGGAGGATTGGAGAGATAGTAACATGTCTTTCATTGTGGTGTCCAGTACAGACTTTCCTGATGTGGGGAAGGCCGCTATGGAGGATTGCAGGGAGGATATGGCGTGTCCATTGTGCAAGTCAGTACTCACTGTGGTCCCGGCCTGTTACACTGCATCCAACCGCATCCGTGGTTTAGCAGGGCTCTGAGAGTTCGGCGAGAGCGGAGGAGAATTGGCAAGGGAGGGGGTGTTAAATCCCCTTCTATTTCCCCAGGATCGCTGCTTGGTAGGTCCGTGTAGGCCGTTGGCGGCCACGCGGCGACTCTGGCAGCAGCACCATCTTGTCTGTATCCTCCTCGCTGAAAGTAGAGGGCTGTGAGCTTTTGGAGGTTCCTCTCATCTTTACGCTTGCGGGACATCAAGGCGGTGTAGTCCGTGATACCTCCAGAGGTGGATTGGAGTCTTGATGGGGCTGAAACTTGCTCATTTAGCTCTGGATGTCCGGCCGGCTTAGGAGCTCCAGGTTCAGGCTGCCATTCCATGTGCTCGCAGGCCACGCACCCCCATTTTATTATATCTTTTCATGTGACAACACTGAAGAAATTACACTTTGCCTCAATGTAATGTAGTGAGTGTACAGCTTGTATAACAGTGTAAATTTGGTGTCCCCTCAAAATAACTCAGCTTGCAACAGAAGTCAGTACACCCCTAAGCGAAAATGTCCAAATTGGACCCAGAGTGTCAATATGTTGTGTGGCCACCATTATTTTCCAGCACTGCCTTAACCCACTTGGGCATGGAGTTCACCAGAGCTTCACAGGTTGCCACTGGAGTCCTCTTCCACTCCTCCATGACAACATCCCGGAGCTGGTGGATGTTAGAGACCTTGCGCTCCTCCACCTTCCGCTTGAGGATGCCCCACAGATGCTCAATAAGCTTTAGGTCTGGAGACAAGCATGGCCAGTCCATCACCTTTACCCTCAGCTTCTTTAGCAAGGCATACCACTTCCACAGCCACTCCGCTGTCCAACGTTTTACTTACCTCCTCATAAAAAGAAATCAGGTTTGTTTGACAAGTTCTGTCTTTCATGAAGCCATGCTGTCATAGTTACATAGAGACCATCGCCTGTGGAAGGGAATTCCACATCCTTGCCGCTATTAAAGAACCCTCTATTTAGTTTAATGTTAAACCTCTTTTCTTATCAGTTTAATGAGTGCCCACATTTCTTGTTAAACTCCCTTCCGCAAAAAAGTTTTATCCCTATTGTGGGGTCACCAGTATGGTATTTATAAATTGAAATCATATCCCCTCTCAAGCATCTCTTCTCCATAGGGCAGGCATGTCCAAAGTCCGGCCCGCGGGCCAATCGCGGCCCGCAGTCCGGTTTTGAACGGCCCGCCTGGTGTGCTGCGGGATCAGGGCTGTCAAATGAGCCGATCCCCGGCACTGTGTGAAGCTCCGTCGGCTTCAAAAGTGAAAGTAAAGTGCAGAGGAGTGTGCTGTGCTCTCTGCTTCCCCCTACAGTGCAGTACGCGGCTGAATGAGGAAATGGAATGGAAAGGTACTGTACTACAAGCTAGATTCGTTTTAAAAAGGCTTTATTTATGTGTATGTGTGTGTGTGTGCATGTGTGTCTGTATGTGTGCATGTGTGTCTGTATGTGTGCATGTGTGTCTGTATGTATGTGCATGTGTGTCTGTATGTATGTGCATGTGTGTCTGTATGTGTATGTGTGCATGTGTGTCTGTATGTGTGTGTGCATGTCTGTATGTCTGTCTGTATGTATGTGTGTGCATGTCTGTCTGTATGCATGTATGTGTGTGCATGTCTGTCTGTATGCATGTATGTGTGTGCATGTCTGTCTGTATGCATGTATGTGTGTGCATGTCTGTCTGTATGCATGTATGTGTGTGCATGTCTGTCTGTATGCATGTGTGTGCATGTCTGTCTGTATGCATGTGTGTGCATGTCTGTCTGTATGCATGTGTGTGCATTTGTGTCTGTATGTATGTGTGTCTGTATGTATGTGTGTCTGTATGTATGTGTGTCTGTATGTATGTATGTGTGTCTGTATGTATGTATGTATGTATGTGTGTCTGTATGTATGTATGTGTGTCTGTATGTATGTATGTATGTGTCTGTATGTATGTATGTATGTGTGTCTGTCTGTATGTGTGTGTGTGCATGTGTGTCTATATGTGTGTGTGTGTGCATGTCTGTCTGTATGTATGTATGTATGTATGTATGTATGTATGTATGTGTGTGTGTGTGTGTGTGTGTATGTGTGTGTGTGTATGTGTGTCTGTGCATGTGTGTGTGTGCATGTGTGTGTGTGTGTGCATGTATGATTGCATGTGTGTGTGTGTCCATGTATGTCTGTATGTATGCGTATGTGCATGTGTGTCTGTATGTATGTGCGTGTATGTCTGTCTGTATGTGTGTGCATGTATGTGTGTCTGTATGTATCTGTGTGCATGTGTGTGCGTGTGCGTGTGCGTGCGTGCGTGTGTATGTATGTCTGTATGTGCGTGTATGTCTGTATGTCTGTATGTGTGTGCATGTGTCTGTATGTGTGTGTGTGCATGTGTCTGTATGTATGCAAGTATATGCATGTGTCTGTATGTGTATGCATGTGTCTGTATGTGTGTATGTCTGTGTGTATGTGTATGCATGTGTGTTACTTTTAATCCAGACCCCCCCCCCCCATTCTTGTACCATCAGAACTGCTTTTGTGGTGCTTGTGTGTGTGATAGCAGCCAGGACTGCTGCTCCTCTGAAAAGCAATCCATATACAGATCGCTTTTCAGAGGCATTTGAAAGGTGGTAAAGAGGCATTATGTTGCCTCCTCACCACCTGTTTTAAGCCCGTAAATGTAGCATCACTATACCGCAACTGTGCAGTCTACACAGTTGCGGGGTAGTTGCAGTGCAGGCAGGGCCAGATTAACAGCATCATGGGCCTGGTGCTGAGGATTTTGGTGGGCCTTTTTTACGGAAACAAAATGAAAATGCAAAAATGTTTTACTAAAACAAATTAAATATACTTTCACCAGTAATATCGGCCGTGCAGCCTTTGAGCAGCAGGAACACCCCCAATACCACCTGCTATGCGGTCTCTCAACAGCAGCAACATAGGAGACCACATTTCCAAACTGCCATTCAGGGAGATCCCCCCCTTCCCAAAAAAAAAAAAGAGGGGGGATGTAGTCTCGGGTTGATGGGGAAATAGGTGGCGGGGGGTGATTTTTCAGGCAAATGGCACTTAGCACTTAAAATCATCCTGACGCTATGCTTGATATGGCATCGGGATGATCAAATTCCATTATTTCTATTACTACATTGTAATATATAGTGAAATAGTTCAACTCACCATGATGCATTATCAGTGGGAACCTGAGCTTGTCACTTCCCACCAGATGCAGTGTGTCGCTTGCCACCATTGCCTGCTGCCAGATGCCACCCGCAGCCTGCCACCAGATACAGTGTGCCACTTGCCACCAGATACAATGTGCCACTTGCCATCAGCATGCCACCAGATACAGTGTGCCACTTGCCACCAGCAGCCTGTCACCAGATACAGTGTGCCACTGGCAGCCTGCCACCAGATACAGTGTGCCACTTGCCACCAGATACAGTGTGCCACCAGATACAGTGCCACTAGCAGCCTGCCACCAGATACAGTGTGCCACTTGCCACCAGATACAGTGTGCCACTTGCCACCAGCAACCTGACACCAGATACGGTGTGCCACTTGTCACAAGCAGCATGCCAGATAGTGTGCCACTTGCTACCAGCAGCATGCCACCAGATTAAAGCGGGATTCCACCCTAAAGTGGAACCTCCGCTGATCGGAACCCTCCCCCCATCCGGTGTCACAATTGACACCTTTCAGGGGGGAGGGGGGTATTTTCACCCACTTCCGGGCATAGACTCCCACGGGAGTCTACGCCATTTCCTGCCCTGCCGCGCTGTCTGCTGGGACACACACGGGTCCCAGTGACAGCGCGGAGATTTCCTATTGCGCGGCGCAGCTCGCGCAGTAGGGAACCGGGAAGTGAAGCCGATTCGCTTTACTTCCTGATTCCCTCACCTAGAATGGTGGCGGCAGCAGCCGAGGCACGAGCGGTCGATCGGCCTCGGCATCGCTGGAACCCGGGACAGGTGAGTGTCCATTTATTAAAAGTCAGCAGCTGTAGTATTTATAGCTGCTGGCTTTTAATATTTTTTTTTGGGCGGAATCCCTCTTTAAGTGTGCCACTTGCCACCAGCAGTCTGCCACCAGATACAGTGTACCACTTGTCACAAGCAGCCTGCCACCAGATAGTGTGCCACTTGCCACCAGCAGCATGCCACTTGCCACCAGCAACCTGCCACCAGATACGGTGTGCCACTTGTCACAAGCAGCATGCCAGATAGTGTGCCACTTGCTACCAGCAGCATGCCACCAGATACAGTGTGCCACTTGCCAACAGCAGCCTGCCACCAGTTACAGTGTGCCACTTGCCACAAGCAGCCTGCCACCAGTTACAGTGTGCCACTTGTCACAAGCAGCATGCCAGATAGTGTGCCACTTGCTACCAGCAGCATGCCACCAGATACAGTGTGCCACTTGCCAACAGCAGCCTGCCACCAGTTACAGTGTGCCACTTGCCACAAGCAGCCTGCCACCAGTTACAGTGTGCCACTTGCCACAAGCAGCCTGCCAGATATAGTGTGACACTTGCCACCAGCAGCATGCCAGATACAGTGTGACACTTGCCACCAGCAGCATGTCACCAGATACAGTGTGCCACTTGCCACCAGCAGCATGTCACCAGATACAGTGTGCCACTTGCCACAAGCAGCCTTCCACCAGATACAGTGTGCCACTTGCCACAAGCCGCCTTCCACCAGATACAGTGTGCCACTTGCCACAAGCCGCCTGCCACCAGATACAGTGTGCCACTTGCCACAAGCAGCCTGCCACCAGATACAGTGTGCTACTTGCCACAAGCAGCCTGCCACCAGATACAGTGTGCTACTTGCCATCAGCAGCCTGCCACCAGCAGCAGTGTACCACCAGATACAGTGTGCCACTTGCCACAAGCAGCATGCCAGATACAGTGTACCACTTGACACAAGCAACATGCCACCAGATACAGTGTGCCATTTGCCACAAGCAGCCTGCCATCAGATACAGTGTGCCACTTGCCACCAGCAGCATGCCAGATACAATGTGCCACTTGCCACCAGCAGAATGTCACCAGATACAGTGTGCCACTTACCACCAGCAGTGTGCCACCAGATACAGTGTGCCACTTGCCACCAGCAGTGTGCCATCAGCAGCCTTCCACCAGATAGTGTGCTACTTGCCACCAGCAGCAGTGTGCAACCAGCAGCCTTCCACAAGATAGTGTGCTACTTGCCATCAGCAGCCTGCCACCAGATACAGTGTGCCACTTGCCACCAGCATGCAACCAGATACAGTGTGCCACTCGCCACCCACAGCCTGTCACCAGATACAGTGTGCCACTTACCACCAGCAGCCTGCCACTGCCTCCAAGACTCTCCCCAATTGGTTAGAAGAGACAGGGCCTGCATAGTCAATCAAATCCCTGGAGCCCCCACCCCTCCTGAGCTGGGATGGTATGGCTGTATGCCAGGAGTTTTGTTTAGACCAAGTTGTACAGGGTTGTGTGTGCAAGCTTTTGGGCTCACACTGGTGTGCTGCAGTTGGCTGCACTGCTCATGTATCTGCAGTTTTAGCTGCAGTCCTATTGATTTATATCAGGTTGCAGGTTTTTGCTGCATTTTCTGACAGTGTGCCAAAGATGCAGCATGCAGGAATTTTGGTGCGCTTTCAGAAAATGCAGAAAAAACAAACAACCTAATAGAAATCTATAGGACTGGGGGTAAAACGCAGGAAAACTGTGGATACACCAGCAATGGGCCAAAACACAGCAAATCAGTGTGAACCACCTAAAAGCACAAGGGACCACCAAGCACTGCCACAGGCTGATGACACAATTCTAAACACTTTGGCTGCAGTTATAACAGCTACTGCTGGAGAAAAAAGTTAAAAACGAGGGAAAGGGATATAAGAAACCAGTCACTGAGCTCACATGTGGACGGTCCCTGGAGGCTCATCACTCAGAGATATCCTGTTCACCTTCTATCTGCCGGTGTTTCCCACCCACACGGCTCCTTCACTGCACAGACTTCACAGAGGGGGAGGGGAAAGGCAGAGCCAACTCAGCCTCTCCCATTTGTGTAGGGGGGGAACTGTGCACTGTGACATTGTAATAACCACAGTGAGCAAACACAGATGCAGCCAGACACCCCTACATTTACACACACTTCTCCTGTCCCATAGAAGTTTATGGACAGGAAAAAAAAAAATCGGGCTTATGCTGCTGGCTGGGTGGGCCTATTTTAAGGCAGGGGCTTGGTGCTGCAGCTCCATCAGCCCCTATGTTAATCCGGCCCTGAGTGCAGGCCCATTCACCCTGGGTATACCTCCAGCTGCAGCCACAGCATGTGTACACCCCCAGATGCTCCCTCTGCAGCTAAAGGGGGAGAAGTTGGGGGTGGTAAAAACAGCTTAACCATGTAGTTTTACTGCCCCTCCAATAAGCCCTTGGTTCACATCTGCATGGCTGCATTCTGTGTGTAGGGCAGCCCATGCATTTCAATGGGCTTCCATACCCACAAAAATGCAGGGAAAGAAGTCCCAGAGCTTTTTTTTTTTTTTTATTGCGCTGCACCAAAAGCACCCCATGTTTCCAATGTGTGGGGTACCATTAAGACTTAACGGTACCCCTAAAGAACAGAGCATTCGTCTGTGTGTCAGGCAAACGAGCGCGACAAAGGCACGAGAATTTTTGTTGGGCCAGGTATGAGTGCTCGAATGACCGAATTTTAATGGTTCAAAGAATGTCAGGCAAAATGGTCGGCCCTCACACATGTTCACTTCATCGAATCTGGCCCTCTTTGAAAAAAGTTTGGACACCCCTGCCATAGGGAATAAGTTCAGTGCTCGCAACGTTTCCTCATAACCGATATCCTCCAGGCCCTTTATTAGCCTAGTTGCCCTTCTTTGTACTGGTTCCATTTCCAGTACATCCTTCCTGAGGACTGGTGCTCAGAACTGGACAGCATACTCTAGGTGTGGCCGGACCAGAGTCTTGTAGAGCGAGCAGTGGCGGCTGGTGCTCCAAATTTTTTTGGGGGGAGCAAACAAACTGAAAAATTCAGAAAAATAACCCATCAATTGCAGCCTCACTGTACCATCAATCGCAGTCACTTGCCCATCAATTGCCGCCACTGTGCCCATCAATTGCCGCCACTGTGCTCATCAAACGCAGCCACTATGCCCATCAATTGCCGCCACTGTGCCATCAAACACGGCCACTGTGCCATCAAATGCAGCCACTGTGCCCCATAAAATGGAGCGACTGTCCCCATCAATTGCTCTCACTAGGCCCTTCAGTTGCTGCCACTGTGCCCATAAATTGCTCCCACTGTTCCACA
Organism: Lithobates pipiens; assembly: GCF_037356315.1. Lineage (NCBI taxonomy): Eukaryota > Metazoa > Chordata > Amphibia > Anura > Ranidae > Lithobates > Lithobates pipiens. Next base: position 217,354,523 of record NW_027507790.1, read on the forward strand.
TCAAATGCAGCCATTGTACCATATCAAATGCTGCCAATGTGCCCCCCACCTGTCTGCCGTCTGCACTTGCCTGGCATCCAATCACAGCGCCTGTTTCAGAAAATCAGGTGACGGGTAACAGATCCGAGCACCTGATTGGCAGAGAGGCGGCTTAGGCCGCGTACACACGGGCGGACTGTCTGCCCAACTTAGTCCGCCGAAACACATTTCAGCGGACAGTCCGCTCGTGTGTGGGCATCAGCTGACTTTTTCAGCGGACAGTCTGGCGGACTAAGTCTTTCGGAATGTTGGAAAGACTGTCCGCTGGACTCGCATTTGGGCGGACAATCCGCCTGTGTGTGTGCCAGTCCGCCCAACTTTTGAAATGAGCAGACTTTTCCCGCCCGGAGAAAAGTCCACTCATTTCGAGCGGGTATCCAGGTAGGCAGGGCCCGCGACGGAGACGTTGCTGGCCCCGCCGCCTGGTATGGACTTAAAGGGGAACCCCAATGCCGAAAAAAATCGGCGTGGGGGTCCCCCCTAAGTCCACAACAGACCCTCGTCCGAGCACGCTACCCGGCCGGCCAGGAAAGGGGGGCGAGCGAACGCTCCCCCTCCTGAGCCGTACCAGGCCGCGTGCCCTCAACATGGGGGGGTGCCTTGGGGAAGGGGGGGCCGCGCAGCCCCCCCACCCCAAAGCACCTTGTCCCCATGTTGATGAGGACAAGGGCCTCTTCCCGACAACCCTGGCCGTTGGTTGTCGGGGTCTGCGGGTGGGGGGCTTATCGGAATCCGGGAGCCCCCTTTAATAAGGGGGCCCCCGGATACCGGCCCCCCACCCTATGTGAATGAGTATGGGGTACATTGTACCCCTACCCATTCACCTGTGAAAAAAAGTACATTCCCCTTTAAGTCCATACCAGGCGGCGGGGCCAGCAACGTCTCCGTCGCGGGCCCCGCCTACCTGGATACCCGCTCGAAATGAGTGGACTTTTCTCCGGGCGGGAAAAGTCTGCTCATTTCAAAAGTTGGGCGGACTGGCACACACACGGGCGGATTGTCCGCCCAAATGCGAGTCCAGCGGACAGTCTTTCCAACATTCCGAAAGACTTAGTCCGCCAGACTGTCCGCTGAAAAAGTCAGCTGATGCCCACACACGAGCGGACTGTCCGCTGAAATGTGTTTCGGCGGACTAAGTTGGGCAGACAGTCCGCCCGTGTGTACGCGGCCTAAGCCGCCTCTCTGCCAATCAGGTGCTCGGATCTGTTACCAGTCACCTGATTTTCTGAAACAGGCGCTGTGATTGGATGCCAGGCAAGTGCAGACGGCAGACAGGTGGGGGGCACATTGGCAGCATTTGATATGGTACAATGGCTGCATTTGATGTGGAACAGTGGGAGCAATTTATGGGCACAGTGGCAGCAACTGAAGGGCCTAGTGAGAGCAATTGATGGGGACAGTCGCTCCATTTTATGGGGCACAGTGGCTGCATTTGATGGCACAGTGGCCGTGTTTGATGGCACAGTGGCGGCAATTGATGGGCATAGTGGCTGCGTTTGATGAGCACAGTGGCGGCAATTGATGGGCACAGTGGCGGCAATTGATGGGCAAGTGACTGCGATTGATGGTACAGTGAGGCTGCAATTGATGGGTTATTTTTCTGAATTTTTCAGTTTGTTTGCTCCCCCCAAAAAAATTTGGAGCACCAGCCGCCACTGCTCGCTCTACAAGACTCTGGTCCGGCCACACCTAGAGTATGCTGTCCAGTTCTGAGCACCAGTCCTCAGGAAGGATGTACTGGAAATGGAACCAGTACAAAGAAGGGCAACTAGGCTAATAAAGGGCCTGGAGGATATCGGTTATGAGGAAACGTTGCGAGCACTGAACTTATTCCCTATGGCAGGGGTGTCCAAACTTTTTTCAAAGAGGGCCAGATTCGATGAAGTGAACATGTGTGAGGGCCGACCATTTTGCCTGACATTCTTTGAACCATTAAAATTCGGTCATTCGAGCACTCATACCTGGCCCAACAAAAATTCTCGTGCCTTTGTCGCGCTCGTTTGCCTGACACACAGACGAATGCTCTGTTCTTTAGGGGTACCGTTAAGTCTTAATGGTACCCCACACATTGGAAACATGGGGTGCTTTTGGTGCAGCGCAATAAAAAAAAAAAAAAAAGCTCTGGGACTTCTTTCCCTGCATTTTTGTGGGTATGGAAGCCCATTGAAATGCATGGGCTGCCCTACACACAGAATGCAGCCATGCAGATGTGAACCAAGGGCTTATTGGAGGGGCAGTAAAACTACATGGAATTGGGTCAGTGGACCAATATGACCGAAACTTACTCACTAGTTATGCCCATGAGGAGGGATAGGCCCAGAAAGGTTTTAAATTTGGGAACCATTATAGGTTTCCAGGCAAATTCTCTGGCAAGAGCCAAAGGGATTTGCAGCGGTAAATTGACTAGCATATAAATTATATTGGTCCTCAATAGATCTGTACAGATCTTTCATGAAAAACAGCTTGTAAAAGTTAAGGGAAGCAGAATCCGCTGTTTCCAACTGAATTCCGGGTTGGCCAGTGAATGGGGGAAGTACGGGTGCTGCAGAAGTGGTGGGCTGCCAATCAGGATCTGCAAACATATCAGGAAGGGCACTTTTGGCTCTATGGGCCTGTCTTTGAATTCTTGGTGGCTGCGGGACACTACTTGTGCTAGCTACTGCACCAGCTTGAACTGCACTTATGGTCCTCGCCACATCACCAAGTGATACTGCAGTGCTGGTTTGTCTATGGCCAGGACGTACTAGGCAGATGGTGCTTGCCAGTTCACCAGAAGGTTGAGCGGCACTAGTACTGGCTCTCTGCTCCATATAAAAACCATGCGGTTGTTGCACCTCAGCAACAGAAGAACTGGGGTGGGTACTCCTGACCTTAGCAGAAACCTCTACTCCATCATCAGAGCTATCTGTCAGAGTGCCGCTGCTCTCTATAGATTTGTATAGTGAGCCTGAATCAGATTGTGGTTCTGACAGTGAGGTTACATCTGTCATGCTCAGTATCCTGTGTGATATTTTGGCCACTATATTTAGAGGTACAGCTAGTGTGACTCACAGGTAAAAATATCACCTGGTTATCAGAGACTGCTTGAATCCCTACAAAAAAATTACCGTAAAGCCTCATACACACGATGATTGTTCCATCTGACTTTTGTTGTCAGAAAGTTTGCCCGTTCGCACAGCCAACAAAAGTCCGATGAAAAGCGAAAAAAGTTTGTCCGATGGAGCGTACACATGGTCGGATGTTGCTCCAAAACAGCTAATTTGCATGTTTGTTGTCAAAAAGTCTGATCGTGTGTATGGGTCTTTAGATCCCTTTCACACTGGGTGGTTTTGCAGGTGCTATTGCCCTAAAAATAGCGCCTGAAAACCGACCTGAAACAGCCGCTACTGTCTCTGCAATGTGAAAGCCCCAAGGGCTTTCACACTGGAGCGGTGCGCTAGCAGATCGGTAAAAAAAAGTCCTGCTAGCAGAATCTTTGGAGTGGTGAAGGAGCGGTGTGTGAAATCAATGGGGCAGCAAGGCTATACTGCCAGCAAAGCGCTCTGGTTATTGAACTTTGGCCTGGCTGACTGCTCGATCCGGTTACAGGACTCTGGCTATGCTTTGACTAAGCTTACTCTATTTACCTTTTTATTTTCATTTAATAAACAAGTGTGATTTACTTGTACTTCTGTCTCAGTCTGATTCATGGTTTCCTGTTGGCTGATTGCCCTTTTTTTTTAAAGCTACTGTGGTGGATTGCAGGTGGGTTAACCCCAAAGTACTTTCAAAACTGCATTCAAAGCATGACCCCTAAAGGGAACACAAATCATATTTAAAAAGAGATCAAAGTTTTTACCAAGTAACTAAAGACCTGTTAGTTTAACTTCTATAGTCGGGAAGATACTGGGGAGTTTGATAAAAGACCACATACATGAGTTCTTGCTGGGAAAAAAATATATTAAGCAACTGACAGGTTGCTTAATATATCTAGGATCTAGGATGGAAAAGAACCTGTGGATCCTAGTAGATGACAGGCTCAGCAATGGCATGCAATGCCAAGCTGCTGTTAACAAAGCAAACTGAATATTGGCATGCATTAAAAAGGGATCCACTCCAGAGATAAAATTATAATTCTCCCTCTCTCATTGGCGGTGCGTACATATGGGCGCCGCCCCCTTTCTCCTGCCACCCCTCTAGCATCAATGGATAGATTCAAGCATTGCATGAATCTATCAATGGTCGCTGCTGCCACCCCCTATTCAGACGCCCGGCCCCTTAATTGCAGTGGCAGGGGGGGGTTTTTGAAGCATCTGATTAGAGCCACTCAGCTGTGTGTTAGAAAAGCGAATGAATACTCGCTTTCCTAACTCTAAGGCCGCGTACACACGGGCGGATTGTCTGCCCAACTAAGTTCGTCAGACAATCCGACAGACAGTCCGTCCAAACTTTTGAATGAACGGACTTGCCCACAGACGGCACTTTTTGAGCGGACTAATACGGCGGACTAAGTCCGCCATACAATCCGCTCTACTTTTGAAATGAACGGACTCGCCCACACACGGAGGAAAGTCCGCTTATTTTGAGCGCGTCTCCAGGTAGGCGGGGCCCGCGAAGGAGACGTCGCTGGCCCCGCCGCCTGGAATGGACTTAAAGGGGAACCCCAACGCCGAAAAAAATCGGCGCGGGGGTGCCCCCCAAGTCCACAACAGACCCTTGTCCGAGCACGCTACCCGGCCGGCCAGGAAAGGGGGGCGAGCGAGCGCCCCCCCTCCCGAGCCGTACCAGGCCGTGCGCCCTCAACATGGGGGGTGCCTTGGGGAAGGTGGGGCCGCGCGGCCCCCCCACCCCAAAGCACCTTGTCCCCATGTTGATGAGGACAAGGGCCTCTTCCCGACAACCCTGGCCATTGGTTGTCGGGGTCTGCGGGCGGGGGGCTTATCGGAATCCGGGAGCCCCCTTTAATAAGGGGGCCCCCGGATACCGGCCCCCCACCCTATGTGAATGAGTATGGGGTACATTGTACCCCTACCCATTCACCTGTGAAAAAAAGTACAAAAAAAAACACAACACAGGGTTAAAATATTTTATTGCACAGCTCCGGGGGTCTTCCGTCTTCGGGGGTCTTCTCGCCGGACTCCTCCGCTATCTTCTTGTAGCTCTTTTGCTAGCGGAGGAGTCCGGCTTTCTTCCTCCCCGCCGCCGGCCTCTTCTCCCGACTTCGGGGGTCTTGTCCCCTTCTTCGGTTCTTCTGCCGGGCCACCTCGCCTTCTTATAGCTCTTTTACAGGCGGTGGCCCGGTCTTCTGTCGCCGCTGTCGCCGCCGCCTTCCGTTCTTCTTCTTCTTCTTCTTCTTCTTCTCCAGGAGATGTTGCCTCGACGATCTCTCCGGCCGGAATGCCAGAACCGCGCTGCGCGGCCACTTATATAGTGACAATGGGGCGGTGTCACATGGTATATGTCACATGGGTTGGTGTCACATGGTGACCCCGTCCCTTACGGTGTCATAGTCCCCATGTGACATCAACCCATGTGACCAACCCATGTGACATATACCATGTGACACCGCCCCATTGTCACTATATAAGTGGCTGCGCAGCGCGGCTCTGGCATTCCGGCCGGAGAGATCGTCGAGGCAACATTTCCTGAAGAAGAAGAAGAAGAAGAAGAAGAACGGAAGGCGGCGGCGACAGAAGAACCGAAGAGGGGGACAAGACCCCCGAAGTCGGGAGAAGAGTCCGGCGGCGAGGAAGAAAGCCGGACTCCTCCGCTAGCAAAAGAGCTACAAGAAGATAGCGGAGGAGTCCGGCGAGAAGACCCCCGAAGACGGAAGACCCCCGGAGCTGTGCAATAAAATATTTTAACCCTGTGTTGTGTTTTTTTTTGTACTTTTTTTCACAGGTGAATGGGTAGGGGTACAATGTACCCCATACTCATTCACATAGGGTGGGGGGCCGGTATCCGGGGGCCCCCTTATTAAAGGGGGCTCCCGGATTCCGATAAGCCCCCCGCCCGCAGACCCCGACAACCAACGGCCAGGGTTGTCGGGAAGAGGCCCTTGTCCTCATCAACATGGGGACAAGGTGCTTTGGGGTGGGGGGGCCGCGCGGCCCCACCTTCCCCAAGGCACCCCCCATGTTGAGGGCGCACGGCCTGGTACGGCTCGGGAGGGGGGGCGCTCGCTCGCCCCCCTTTCCTGGCCGGCCGGGTAGCGTGCTCGGACAAGGGTCTGTTGTGGACTTGGGGGGCACCCCCGCGCCGATTTTTTTCGGCGTTGGGGTTCCCCTTTAAGTCCATTCCAGGCGGCGGGGCCAGCGACGTCTCCTTCGCGGGCCCCGCCTACCTGGAGACGCGCTCGAAATAAGCGGACTTTCCTCCGCGTGTGTGGGCGAGTCCGTTCATTTCAAAAGTAGAGCGGATTGTATGGCGGACTTAGTCCGCCGTATTAGTCCGCTCAAAAAGTGCCGTCTGTGGGCAAGTCCGTTCATTCAAAAGTTTGGACGGACTGTCTGTCGGATTGTCTGACGAACTTAGTTGGGCAGACAATCCGCCCGTGTGTACGCGGCCTTAGAGTTAGGAAAGCGAGTATTCATTCGCTTTTCTAACACACAGCTGAGTGGCTCTAATCAGATGCTTCAAAAACACCCCCCTGCCACTGCAATTAAGGGGCCGGGCATCTGAATAGGGGGTGGCAGCAGCGACCATTGATAGATTCATGCAATGCTTGAATCTATCCATTGATGCTAGAGGGGTGGCAGGAGAAAGGGGGCGGCGCCCATATGTACGCACCGCCAATGAGAGAGGGAGAATTATAATTTTATCTCTGGAGTGGATCCCTTTTTAATGCATGCCAATATTCAGTTTGCTTTGTTAACAGCAGCTTGGCATTGCATGCCATTGCTGAGCCTGTCATCTACTAGGATCCACAGGTTCTTTTCCATCCTAGATCCTAGATATATTAAGCAACCTGTCAGTTGCTTAATATATTTTTTTCCCAGCAAGAACTCATGTATGTGGTCTTTTATCAAACTCCCCAGTATCTTCCCGACTATAGAAGTTAAACTAACAGGTCTTTAGTTACTTGGTAAAAACTTTGATCTCTTTTTAAATATGATTTGTGTTCCCTTTAGGGGTCATGCTTTGAATGCAGTTTTGAAAGTACTTTGGGGTTAACCCACCTGCAATCCACCACAGTAGCTTTAAAAAAAAAGGGCAATCAGCCAACAGGAAACCATGAATCAGACTGAGACAGAAGTACAAGTAAATCACACTTGTTTATTAAATGAAAATAAAAAGGTAAATAGAGTAAGCTTAGTCAAAGCATAGCCAGAGTCCTGTAACCGGATCGAGCAGTCAGCCAGGCCAAAGTTCAATAACCAGAGCGCTTTGCTGGCAGTATAGCCTTGCTGCCCCATTGATTTCACACACCGCTCCTTCACCACTCCAAAGATTCTGCTAGCAGGACTTTTTTTTACCGATCTGCTAGCGCACCGCTCCAGTGTGAAAGCCCTTGGGGCTTTCACATTGCAGAGACAGTAGCGGCTGTTTCAGGTCGGTTTTCAGGCGCTATTTTTAGGGCAATAGCACCTGCAAAACCACCCAGTGTGAAAGGGATCTAAAGACCCATACACACGATCAGACTTTTTGACAACAAACATGCAAATTAGCTGTTTTGGAGCAACATCCGACCATGTGTACGCTCCATCGGACAAACTTTTTTCGCTTTTCATCGGACTTTTGTTGGCTGTGCGAACGGGCAAACTTTCTGACAACAAAAGTCAGATGGAACAATCATCGTGTGTATGAGGCTTTACGGTAATTTTTTTGTAGGGATTCAAGCAGTCTCTGATAACCAGGTGATATTTTTACCTGTGAGTCACACTAGCTGTACCTCTAAATATAGTGGCCAAAATATCACACAGGATACTGAGCATGACAGATGTAACCTCACTGTCAGAACCACAATCTGATTCAGGCTCACTATACAAATCTATAGAGAGCAGCGGCACTCTGACAGATAGCTCTGATGATGGAGTAGAGGTTTCTGCTAAGGTCAGGAGTACCCACCCCAGTTCTTCTGTTGCTGAGGTGCAACAACCGCATGGTTTTTATATGGAGCAGAGAGCCAGTACTAGTGCCGCTCAACCTTCTGGTGAACTGGCAAGCACCATCTGCCTAGTACGTCCTGGCCATAGACAAACCAGCACTGTAGTATCACTTGGTGATGTGGCGAGGACCATAAGTGCAGTTCAAGCTGGTGCAGTAGCTAGCACAAGTAGTGTCCCGCAGCCACCAAGAATTCAAAGACAGGCCCATAGAGCCAAAAGTGCCCTTCCTGATATGTTTGCAGATCCTGATTGGCAGCCCACCACTTCTGCAGCACCCGTACTTCCCCCATTCACTGGCCAACCCGGAATTCAGTTGGAAACAGCGGATTCTGCTTCCCTTAACTTTTACAAGCTGTTTTTCATGAAAGATCTGTACAGATCTATTGAGGACCAATATAATTTATATGCTAGTCAATTTACCGCTGCAAATCCCTTTGGCTCTTGCCAGAGAATTTGCCTGGAAACCTATAATGGTTCCCAAATTTAAAACCTTTCTGGGCCTATCCCTCCTCATGGGCATAACTAGTGAGTAAGTTTCGGTCATATTGGTCCACTGACCCAATTCATCATACGCTTGTGTTCTCTGCTTCCATGACCAGAAATCAATGTGACCAAATCTTCTGGTTCATGCATTTCAATAACAATGAACTCTGTCATCCTCAGGGTGACCCTGGATATGATTGGTTCCATAAAATTTGGCCTCTTGTAAACCACTTCAATCAGCAATTTGCAGCCTTGTTTATTCCTGATCAAGATGTCAGCATTAACAAGTACCTGATTAAGTTTTCTAGCCACCTTGTGTTCTCCCCAGCATGAGTGGCAGATATGGGGTCAAGATCTATAAGCTCTGCAACAGGACCACAGGCTATACATATAGATTCCTGGTTTACAAGGGAAAAGATAGAAGGGTGGAGTCCTTGATGATGCCCTGCGGGAGGGCGAAATGTTGACGCTGTTTCCGGGAATACTGACGTCAGTCTAGGTCAATCATATGGAACGTACGTTTGGAGCGCACGCTACCAATGATGGTTTCATACGATCTGTTCCATGCTTAATGCTTGTTTAATCCCTTTGTTTTGTAAGTACCCATCTTTTGTTTAAATAAATCAATTTTTTGATGGTACTTCACTATCAGTTCCCCCTTTTTTTACCTCTGGGTACGTGGCTGGCTCAAATTCTTCATTGAGGAACCCTGGATCTGCTGACCTGGCTTTCCACACACCATCCTAAAGACATCCATACCAAGTCTTAACTGACCCTCCAGACTGAAAAGCTGGGGGTCATGTGGATCTGGTGAGTAAGGACTCCTAAGGGGGTGTTGTGCACCTGAAGTTTTTTCATTCACTTTGGTTTGGAGCACCTTCAGTGATTTTTTTTGGACTTTGTGTTGGTTTATCTTATATATAATTTTTTTCACATATATATTTTTTCACTTCCATTTAGTATACTTGCGAACGCTGTATTTATATGTTTCATGATTATCACTTTGTGTATAGCAGCTGCAATTGTTCTCACATCACTGATTCTACTTTTTTTTACACCATCAGCACAAGTTTGTATATTTAGTTTATATATATTTTTCAAGTTTTCTGATTAAGTTTTCTGGCCACCTTGTGTTCTCCCCAGCAAGAGTGCCAGATATGGGGTCAAGATGTATAAGCTCTTGGACAGGACCACAGGCTATACATATAGTTTCCTGGTTTACAAGGGAAAAGATGGAAAGGTGGAGTCCCGTGACTACCCAGACTTCATAGGGAGCAGCGGCAAGATCGTTTGGGATTTGGTGCCACCCTTATTCCAAAAGGGGTACCATTTATACGTGAACGATTTTTATATAAGCGTGCCCACTTTTTAGACACCTTTTTCAATTAGGAATTGGCGCATGTGGTACTGTGCGATCTAATCATTGGGGCTTCCCCCAACGGCTTAGATACCCGACTTAGACGGGGGAGAGAGCCTTCTTAGGTCCAATGAATTGCTTGCCACGAGATGGATGGACAAATGGAACATTTTCGTACTGTCTTTCATTCACGCAGACAAGGCAGTCCAAACTACTATGGCAACTGGTGTTGTTGTGATGCCCCTCTGTGTCCTCAAATGCAACCTTTAACTGGGAGGGGTGGACTTCAACAAACAGATGATGGTGTCATACTTAATTGCCTGAAAGGCCAGACGCTGGTACAAAAAAGTGTCTGTATACCTATTCAAATTGGGCTAAAATTCCAGGAAGAGATAATCACAGCCTATCTGTTTCCAAACGGTGCTGTGGCTCAACTTTCCAACCCAAATGCAGTGAGCCGGCTGCATGAGAGGCATTTTCCAGATTTCCTCCCTGTTACCCCTTCCACCAGATCACCCCAAAAAGATGTCGTGTCTGTAGAAAACACGGACATAGCCGCGACACCCGCAATTATTGTCCCTCCTGTCCTGACCAACCTGGTCTCTGCATCGAGGACTGTTTCCATTGCTACCACACACTAGTGGAGTATTAGTGTAGGGTACAGCATGGCACAGTCCTAGAGCACACTTTCAAGCAGGGTCTCAAAAGATGAGATGGCCATCACATTTTGAGAGACCTGGAACCTTTACAGTTACAAATAAAAGTGTAAAAAAGGAAAGAAAAAAAAAGCCAAGTTATTTTATTTGTCTTCTCTCTCTATTGTTCTGCTCTGTTTTACTATATTGTATTCTTAACTGTAATGTTTTATTGTTACTGTATTTTATCGTGTTTGCTTTGCAGGTATGTCATTCTACTGTTACACTATATTGTTACCATTGTTTGCTTTGCTGGTACGCCATTCAGATGCAGCACTAATTTATTAATTTTGGCAGCAACAGGGTTTGCTCTCACGATACATAAATCTGTGACTCCAGCATTGTAGGAGGTGATTTCACCACCACAGTTAAAAAAAAGAGCCTATATGCTGAAGCATGGAGGCAGGGGTGGACATTAGGGGCGGATTGCACCTATGCTTCGACATATATTTTTTACCCTTTTTTTTGCACAGATTGAGATTATTGAGTTAATGTTTTATTGATACTGTGATTTATTGTTACCATTGTTTGCTTTGCAGGCACTTCCGACGGGATGTTTCGCGAACACGAACCGCGAACGCGGCCAAAAGTTCATGAACCGCAAAGTTTGCGGCAGGCCCCATTGATTTCAATGACAGGTGAACTTTAAAAACCTACAGGTCATATTTTCAGCCACAAAATACTTACTAGCTGTGCACACATAGTCCCACCACATGGCCACTGACATAACACATGTATGAAGTGAATCTGGGATCGCCAACTACAAGCATTCTTTTTTTATCTGTGAAATTTTGACAATTCAGGACTCAGGAGCGCATGAAGGCAATGGAGGAGAGGAAAGGTCAGGGTAGGCTATGAAGAGGGTGCAGGAGATGATCACCAGCACCGTAATATAGAACACTGACACCAGCACCGTGATATAGAGCACTGACACCTGCACCGTGAGAGCACTGACACCAGCACCATGATAGAGTGCACTGACCCCAGCACCATGATACAGAGCACTGACACCAGCACCGTGATAGAGAGCACTGACACCAGCACCGTGATATAGAGCACTGACACAAGCACCGTGATATAGAGCACTGACACCAGCACCGTGATAGAGTGCACTGACACCAGCACCATGAGAGCACTGACACCAGCACCGTGATAGAGTGCACTGACACCAGCACCGTGATATGGAGCACTGACACCAGCACTGAGATAGAGTGCATTGACACCAGCATCGTGATAGAGTGCACTGACACCAGCACCGTGAGAGCACTGACACCAGCAACGTGATAGAGAGCACTGACAGCAGCACTGATACCAGCAACTCGCTGCTGAGCCCCAAAAATATGACAACGCTCAACCTCTTCAAATAGGAGGGTACGGGCATATAGTACGGTGTGCTTTTTTTGTACTAGGAACTGAGCCAAATGTAGAAAAAAGGTCTGTGTGCTCGATTAAATAAATCATTTATAGAGATATACATGGTCTACTGGTCACATGTGTTGAATTCCTCCGAGATCCATGCCTCATTCATTTTTATAAATGTGAGATAGTCAACACTGTCGTGAGCAAGGCGAGTGCGCTTATCAGTCACGATCCCCCCTGCTGAGCTGAACGTCTTTTCGGACAGGACACTGGATGAGAGGGCAAGCCAACAGTTCCATTGCAAATTGGGCAAGCTCTGGCCAGAGGTCAAGCCTGCCCACCCAGTAGCCCAGGGGCTCATCAATCCTCAGAGCGCCCACATCGGCCGTTAACCCGATGTAGCTGGACACCTGTTGGTCTAGGCGTTCGCTGATGTTGGATCCGGAGGAGACCTGTCGATGGGTCAGCTGAAAGAATGACCTCATATCAGAAGTCACCAGCATATCTTCAAACTGCCCTCTTCTTGCAGGCGCTGTTGGATTGGTACCCGCAACTCTTTCTCTGGGAGTGCGAATTCATCCTCTGCCAGCGCACGCAAAAGCAGAATGCAGCATTTCTCGAAGAAAGGCCTGGAAGTGCTCCATTCTGACAGCCCTCTGTGAGGGTGGTAACATTTCCGCCATTTTGTGTTTGTACCGGGGTCTAAGTACGATGCCACCCAGTACTGGTCCTTGACCCTTGTGCTTTTTATACGGGGGTCCCTGTTAAAACACTGGAGCATGAAGGCCCCCATTTGCACTAAAGTGGAAGCGGTGTGGTGGCCTGGCTCCTGCTCATCGTCCAGGATAATGTCGTGCTCCTTGTTCTCCTCTCCCCATCCACACACAACATCAGGGATCCCAGAAAGGTTTAAAGCATGCTGTTCCTGGTCCTCCTCATCTGCCCCGGCACCATCCTCCTCTGACTCCTCTTCAGAATCCTGTTGTTGACTTGTCTCAGATAGAGTAGCCCCCCCTGGGAATTCATCCAGCATTGCGACTTCCGAATCTTCCTGCTTCTCCGTGGCTTGATCAATGACACGACGCAATGCAGGCTCCATAAAGATGGCATAAGGTAACATGTCACTGATGGCACCATGGCTGCAACTGACCGGTTTGGTGATCTCATCAAATGGGTGCAGAAGTCTGCATGCGTCGCGCATGAGCAGCCACTGGCGCGGTGAAAAAAACCAAGCTCCCCAGAACCTGTTCTGCCTCAGAGTTCATACAGGTAGACGTTAACTGCACATTTCTGCTGGAGCAGCCTATCAAGCATATAGAAGGTTGAGTTCTATCACGTCGGGCAATCGCAAATAAGACGTCTGACCGGCAGATTGTGTCGCCGCTGAGTGTCAGCAAGGCGAGCCATGGCCGTGTAAGATCTTCTGAAATGGGCCGAGATTTTCCTTGCCTGCCGCAAGATGCCCTGGACCCCAGGGTATTTGACAACGAATCGCTGCATGACCAAGTTTAAGACGTGTGGCATGCATGGCATGTGCGTAATTTTGCCCTGTTTCAATGCGCTAAGCAGATTGGCACCATTGTCACACACCACTTTACCAACTGTCAAATTGAGCGGTGTTAGCCACTGATCTGCCTGGGAATGCAAAGCTGAAAGGAGTGCAGGGCCAGTGTGGCTCTTGGCTTCCAGGCACAACAAACGCAGCATAGCATGGCAACATCGCACCTGGCATGTCGAATAGGTTCTGGGGAGCTTGGGCGGCAGAGAGGATGAGACGCTAGCAGTGGAAAAGGAGGAGTCAACCAAGGAGGAGAGGGAGGAGGATGGAGTAGGAGGAGGAGAAGGAGAGCCAGGCCTGCATGCAATCCGTGGCAGTAAAACCAAATCTACATGGGTGCCACGGGTTACATGCTTGACGGCCATCAGAAGGTTCACCCAGTGGGCAGTAAAAGTGATATACCTTCCCTGCCCGTGTTTGCTAGACCACGTGTCTGTGGTCAGATGTATCTTGGCACCGACACTGTGTGCAAGAGATATATTCACTTGCCGCTGAACATGGCCATATAGCTCTGGGATGCCCTTCTGTGAGAAATTCTTCCTTCCTGGGACCTTCCATTGTGGTGTTCCAATGGCCACAAATTTTCTAAAGACCTCCGAGTCCACCAGTTTATATGGCAGTAGTTGGCTGGCTATCAGTTCTGACAAGCCAGCCGTCAACTGTGGGCAAGAGGGCATCCGGCATCATTATTTTTTTACGCTCAAACATTTGGCCCCACAGAAGCCTGCCTTTTTGCAGAAAAACGTGAGGATGGCGTGATGGAAGGTGGAGTGGAGGATAATTGTGAGGAGAAGGAGAAGTAGAAGACGAGGCTGGACGGTGAGAGCCTGGAGTGTGGCTTTGTGTGTTCCGTTGCTCCCACTGGACTCGGTGATGGCAGCTCATGTGCCTTCTTAAGGCGTTCGTCCCTAGGGGAATGTTGGGCTTACCGCGGTTTATGCTTTGACTGCAAAGATTGCAGATGGCAACACTATTGTCAGCAGTGGACACGTTAAAAAAAGCCCACACTGCGGAGCCATGTGACGGCGTCCTGGGAGCGCCAGATGTGACCGTACATGGTTGATGCCTCACTCCTGATACATTAGCAGTCTGCTTTGTCCCTCCTGTGCAATGTAAGTTCTTCCTGCTTCTCCTCCCTATCTGCTGGTCCATATCTCCCTCTGAACTCCCCTCCTCTTCCTCTCTTGTGGGCACCCACGTGACATCACTAGACACGTCATCATCGACGTCACCTTCCCCACCGCTATAATTAGAGATCTCGGAGTAGGCAGCAACAGCAGGGACCAACCTCTTCCTTGGGCTGATCTGGGTACTGTCGTCAGACTGCTGAGTGGCGGTTGTTGCTACCTCCTCTTCCTGATCCAATGCCAAGAGTGGCTGTGCATCGTAAATGTCTTGATATGGATCGGAAAATAATTCCTGTGACTCAAGCGGAAGGTATATGGTGGTGGTGGTGGTGTTGGTGGTAGTGTCTTTGGGGGTGCACACAGCAGAGAGTGAAGAAGAGGGTGTAGATCGAGAGGATGAGGAGGGTGCAGAAGAGTAAGGCTAAGTGAGCCACTCAACCAAGTCTGGTGCGTCCTTTGACGTAATCCCACGCACCTTCTGCAATTTGCCACTTTGGCTCAAGCCTGTTGCTTCTGCCCTACCCCTACCACCCCTGCAGAAGGGCCTGCCTCTTCCTCTGCCTGTAATTTTTTTAATGACCCTGTGACAAAAGTCTCTAGAGAAGTGCAGTATGTATGTAGAAGAAGGTATATAACACCCCGATTCAATCTGTTGTTTTTGGGGGCCACTGGTCTATCACACCAGTTATAATACTTTTTTTTATTGCATTTGTCACTCTTTGTAGTATCGCTGCAGAAACAACCCTATATATTGTACACCTATACCAGTCCTTACAACGACCTTTGTGGACCTAGTAGCTAGTGATTTGCAGACTGTCCCTCAGTCCCTGCACTGATAAAAGACTGCAGCAGAATAGCACAGCAGTCATCAGCAGTGCATCACAACCCTATATATTGTACACCTATACCAGTCCTTAAAAGGACCATTGAGGGGCAATAGTCCGCCAATCGGGCGAATTGCGAACACGCGAACAGTTCGGCTATCCCTAGCAGGTACACCATTCAGCTGCAGCAAGGATTTATTTATTTTGACAGCAACAGGGTTTGCTCTCACGATATGTAAATCCATGACTCCAGCTCTGTAGAAGGTGATTATACAGTTAAAAAAAGAGCATATATGCCGAAGCTTAGGGTCAGGGGTGGACATAGGGGCGAATCACCCCTAAGCTTTCCATGTATTTTATTTACTTTTCTTGGCAGAGGTTTCTTCATCTACATTGATTGATGTGAATGGAGGAATCTGGTTATTTTATTTTTGTTCAGAGCATGGGCTGAACGAAAATAAATAAGTAACTGTGTAGGTATGCCATCCTTAGGCGTAGGTGGATGCACAGCGGTATTCTAATGGTGGGCATACAACCAACTGATCATTATGAATCTGTTAGGTTCCCTTTTTTCATTTAACCCACAGGTTGCATGAAATAAAGAACATTACAATATATGCCCAACAAGGACCAGCGATGTACTATTATTGGTTATACCAGAATGATGTCTTCAGGTATAGGCATCATGTTGATATTGTTTTTATCAGCTGACGGTCAGCTTTCATGTAAAAGCAATTCTAGTGGCTAATTAGACGCTAGACTGCTTTTGCAAGCAGTGGGGTGGAATGTCACCCCCTCCCACTGTCTTCCATGGTTTTCTCAGGCTCTCCTGTCCATGCAGCTGGTGGTTCCGCCAGCTGACCATAGAGCTGATCGGAGACCAGAACAGCTCCAATCATCTGTATTTCCTAAGAAACCTGAAGCTACGAGCATTTCATGACTTTGGTTTCACGGGATATAAACAGCGTCGTAGGAAAATTATCTTATCACATCAATCTTGGTGTGGTAAGATGTTTTAAGGGCTGAGGGCTCTAGAGTCTAATAGACCCCAAAGTTTTGAAAAAAAAAAAAAGTACCAGTCACTACATATTGCTATCATAGGGGATATTTACATTCCCTGTGATAACAATAAAAATGATTAAAATTTTTTTTAATTAAAGAGACAGTGTAAAAAAAAGATAAAAAATAAATAAAATTAATAAAGAAAACAAAAAAAACTAAAGCAGTAATTCTAGCAGTAGACCTCTGTAAATCTAAAGTGGTAACCTGTAAAGACTTTTAAAGCTTTTAAAAATGGATATAGTTTGTCACCGTTGCACCAGTGTGCGTAATTTTAAAGCCTGTTGTGTTTGGTATCCATGTACTCAGCATAAGATCATCTTTTATATTTCACCAAACATTTGGACAATATAGTGTGTTTTTCCACATTAAAAAACAATGGGTTTGAAAAATCGATGCACAAATACATTGTGAAAAAGAAAATTGCTACACCCACCATTTTAATCTGTAGGTCCTCTGCTTTAAAAAAATATATAATGTTTGGGGGTTCAAAATAGTTTTTTCATATTTTAGCATGTTTCATAGAAACAAAAAGTGTCAGAAAGGACTTGGTGGTTCAAGTGGTTAGAAGAGTGGGTGATGTGTGACACAAGCTTCTAATGTTGGGCATAAAATCCCACGATAGATCCAAAACTCCCCAAATTACCCCATTTTGGAAAGTAGACATCCAAGCTATTTGCTGAGAGGCATGTTGAATCCATGGATAATTTTATATTTTGCCACAAGTTTCAGTAAAATTTTTTTTTTTTTTTTTTACACAAAGTTGTCACTAAATGATATATTGCTCACACATGGAATTGGTATATGTGGAATTACACTCCAAAATACATTCTGCTGCTTCTCCTGAGTACGGGTAAACCACGTGTGAGACTTTTTGGGAGCCTAGCCATGTACAGGATTCCGAAAACCAATCACAGCCTTCAGGCTTTTTAAGGGCGTAAAATGGTGATTTCACTTCCTCACTACCGATCACTGTTTCGGAGGCCAAGAAATGTCCAGATAGCACAACCCCCCTCCCCCAAATGACCTCATTTTGGAAAGTAGACACCCCAAGCTATTTGCTAAGCGACATTTTTTATTTTTTTTTTCAATTTTCAAAACTTTGCGACAAAAAGCGAGATCTGCAAAATACTCAACATGCCTCTCAGCAAATAGCTTGAGGTGTCTACTTTCCAAAATAGGGGTCATTTGGGGGGGGGGGGGGCAGTTATACTGCATGCTTTAATATAATGCTCATAAATAAACAGATTGTAAGTTTAGAAAATAAGGCATGGGCACCTCTTGGCATCATTAACCCTTTCCCACTCATCTCAGCCCTGTCACTGGATCTTAAAACAGGGGGCAGGAACCTGCTAAGCCAGTACAACCATCCCTGTTGCCCAGTGCCATCAGCTCAGCAGAGGGAAGGGGCCTGGGCGCATCACAGACAGTTCAGTGCAGAACTCGGGCCACTCCTATCAGCTTATGGGGGGTGGGGGGTATTACTACTAATTCCTGGACCCCTCTCTGATGATGTGATGATAGAATGGTCCGAGGGTCTTTTTTTTTTCAGTTCCGGGTGCATGTGCATTTCGCACCCACTCCGCATAATCCTGGCTACTCTGTTCAAGTCCCAGATGCCTGCCGCTGTGGCTGCCCATTGCCTTCCCCGGTGGAATGATCTTCCTCCACTCTGGTCCACACACAGAATCAGTAACCAAGACCGAGAGACTTATGTGAGGCTGGCGGGCGGCAGCTGACAGGGAGCAAAAGGAGCCAGACTTCAACGTGGCTGCCTGCAGCACAGGGGTGCCTGGGTGAATATGAAGATATAACACATTGCTATCATGATATGACACACAGGCAGGTCCTAAATCATGGCTGGCTGTGTCACAATGTGTCACAGGTCATGGCTGTTGGGTGCTGATTTTGTTAACTTATTGGTCATACGCTTACAAGGTCAACACCCAAAAGCCATGTCCTGTTACGCACTGTGACAGTGGCAGCCATGATGCCTGTGTGTTTACTGTAATGGTGATGATCTTAACCTGTGCTGTGTGTTAACATAAGACTTCTTTCACATTGGTGCAGAATCTGTTTGTTCAGCTGGGGAACTGTATGCTGATCCCCACTGAGCAATATGGGCAGGTGACAGGTCAGTGTCATCTCAGCTTATGCAGAGTGAAAATGGACACAGCCCCCTTTGCTCTAAGAGTGTGGTGTAAACAAACCGTCTGTCTGTTTTTTTCAAAAACAACAAGTTTATTGGTGGACAAAATCAGCAAGTCATACAGCATACAAAACATTTAAGAATAACATGGCTTTCAGAATACACAGACAGATGTCATACAGAGCAACGATAAACATTACAGCTACGGCGGTCAAACTCACTTCAGAATCACCCCAACAACCCACCCACCACCCACCGGCCAGTTCCGCCAATAGACTGGGAACTTAGAGCACATATAATTGCTAGATTGCAATTGTAAACAAGGTGCCTACCGTACAACCTTAGTCAGGCTCCACACATGTGTCTGGATTGGCAAGCCACCTATCCCATATCTTATTATATTTATTGGGACAGCCCCTATGCACATATATGACCTTCTTCAAAGGCAGTGACAGATTCACCTCAAGTATCCACGCTCTAACTGTAAGTGGTACTGTGCGCAACCACAGCTTAGCGATCAGCTTTCTAGCACTGAACAGAGTCTCGTGTAGAAAGGCAGCATGACAGCGGTTGGTCTGAGCGTCAGGAAGAAGGCCTAGTAGGCAAAGTTTGGGATCAGCCTGTAACGGATAACCCATGTGGTCGTGTAGAAAGCGGATGACATGCAACCAAAAGGCTTGAACGTCCGGGCAGGCCCATAGTAAATGATAAAATGTGCACGGGTGAACCCCACAACGCGGGCACCCTGGGTCATATGCCGTGCGAAACTTGCTCAGTCTTAGCGGAGTGAGGTAGGCCCTGTGCACAATGTAAAGTTGGGTTAGCCGGTCAGACAGCCTAGGGGAAACCAGTCCAACATTGGTGAGGATGTCCTCCCAGTCTTCAGTGTCTAATGGGCCCACATCCTCCTCCCACCTATGTTTAGCTACCTCCGCAATCCCAGTCACCGTGCGCGATCTAAGTAAGGTGTATATATGTGAAATAAGCTTGGCGGGGTCCTCCCCAACTACAACCCCCACCAGAGGCATTTCTTGTGTACTAGGGAACCCGTCCACAAACTGGGCTCGGAGGGCGTGCGAGAGTTGTGCATAACAAAAAGCCATGTGCGAGGGGAGTCTGAATTCCGCTTGTAATACTGGAAAACTGCGGACTCCCAGCGGGGAGACCACCTGATGTAAATATAGCACCCCCCTAGAGGCCCATTGCCGTACTCCTGGTAACGATCTGAGCTCCCCCAACTGGGGGTTATGCCACAGTGGCGTATGTGAATGCACCCCGTCAGCCCCAACCATCTCCTGAGCAACATTCCAGACGCGCCGGTGCTGATCCAGCAGAGGTGTGCCGCCCTTCCCCCTCCCACCCCGCGCACGACCACGAAACAGAACCTGTAGGGGAGCATGTGTAGGGTCAAGAACTTTTCCACATATCAGCGCATGATACCGGGGGCCATCCGACTTGTGCAGGTGGTGGAAATGGGACAGCTGGGCCGCTATATAATACGAACGCAGGTCAGGAAGCGCCGCCCCCCCTAAGTCCGTGGGATTTTTAAGTGTGTTCCACGCCAGTTTATGGCGACCTGAACCCCATACGAAAGTGTTAAGGATGGTGTCTATTGTTTTGAAGATTTTAAGGGGTATAAAAGTGGGCGAATGCCACATTTTATATAGGACCTTGGGTAAGACGATCATTTTTATAAGGTTAATTCTGCCCATTACCCCCAAAGGTAATCTGGCCCATGTTTGCGTCTTTGCCTTGATATATGGGATTAGCGGTAAGATATTATGGTTCAAATAATCAAGAGGGTCCCTAGTAATCTGGACTCCCAAATATTGGATGGACGATACCCGACGGAGAGGGAGGGAGGCCGCGTCGCAGGCGGGGGGAGACATGTCTATGGGTAGGATCTGGGATTTTGACCAATTAACCCGTAGGCCCGAGTGAACCCCAAAGTCCTCAATAATCTGCAGGGCAGCCCGCAGCGACGCCCCCTCATCAGCCAAATAAAGGAGCATGTCGTCCGCGTACAAGCTTACCTTCTCGGTAATGGGACCCGACCGAAGCCCCTGGACATGATCACTAGCGCGGAGAGAGGCCGCGAGCGGCTCCACCGCCAAAGCATAAAGGAGTGGAGACAGTGGGCAGCCCTGCCTAGTCCCCCGGCCCAAGACCAAGGACTCCGACATCTGCATGTTCACCGCCACCCTGGCCTCCGGGGAGGAGTATAGCACCCTAACCCACTGAATAAATTTAGGGCCAAACCCAAACCGGCCAAGGCATTCCCATAAATATTCCCATTCCACTGAATCGAATGCCTTGGCAGCATCCAATGCCACCACGACCCGGGCACCTGTCCCCTCATGACATGCCTGAAGATTCATGTGTAATCTGCGGACATTCATGGCCGTGTTTTTACCCGGCATAAACCCGGTCTGGTCCGGATGAATCAGAGAGAGGATATGCGGGTTCAGCCGGGACGCCAAAATTTTTGCCATGATCTTGGTGTCAACCTGGAGCAGGGAAATTGGCCTGTAAGAATCAGGGAGGGCGGGATCCTTCCCCGGCTTCGGAAGAACCACAATCGTCGCCTGTCGAAGGGATTCGGGAAGGGATCCGGTTTCAAATAAAAAATTGTATAGACGAAGAAGTTCAGGGGCGAGCACCTCTATATATGCCACATAAAAGTCCAACGGTAGACCATCCTGCCCAGGGGCCTTAGAGGCCGCCAGAGACATAATCGCAGCCTCCACCTCCTCCTTAGTAAAGGGGAGTTCCAACTCAGCGGTCTGAGCCGCAGACAGTTGCGCAAATGGGACAGTCTGCAAAAAGGCCTGGGTCTCCTGCGCTGTGGCCGACGCTCTGGACGTATATAGGTCTGCATAGTACCGGCGAAACAGGTCCGCCACCGCCAGTGGGTCAGATGTCAGGGCAGCACTGCGGTCCAGGAGCGAGACCACCACCGGAGGCCTGGCATCTTGATGGGCCAGGTAGGCCAACAGTTTCCCAGCTCTTTCGCCCTGTTCGAAAATGCGCTGTCTCGAGAAAAAATGTTTACGCCGAGCCCGCTCAAAGTGTAGTTGCTCCACCACGCGCGTTTGAAGTTTAAGTGCCGAGGCGTTGGCGTGGGTGGGAATAGACACAAACGCATCAGTCGTCGATTCTAGCTGTGCTAGCGCCTGTCGCAAGGTCTCCTGGGATGCCCGCTTTAGTCTATTTATCCGGCTAATTAAAACCGCACGAGCATGCAGCTTGAACGCCTCCCACACCGTCCCCACCGCGGCTGTGCCCCTATTAATCTCAAAAAAATACCGCCACTCCCCCGCCAGGCCCTCACCCTCCTCCCCCAACGCCGTCAGCCAAAAGGGGTTGAGGCGCCAGGAACGGGGTCCCACCTGAGGAGCCAGGCATATAGTTGCCCAGCAGGGGGCATGGTCCGAAAGAGATCTAGCATGGTATCCCGCGTCCTCCACCCGTGAGAGAAGGACATCAGACACCAGGATATAATCAATCCGAGACATAGTGGTATGCGAGGCTGAGAAACAGGAATATGCAGTGGCTTCAGGGTTCCTATGCCGCCATACCTCAGTCAAGGAGAACTCACCAAGAGTGCGGGACAGTCTAGTTTCCGTCGGAGTGGTCGGGTCCATGTCGCTACGTAACCTATCCCTACGGGGATTTAGAGTCATATTGAAGTCCCCGAGCCAAATGGCCGGGGTTCCCGGGTATTGGGCCATGTATAGCAATCCCTCATTGACCAGGCATGCAGAGTACGGGGGCGGTATATATAGGGCAATAATCAGACACGGTTTGCCATAGATATTACAGTGCATAAAAATATAGCGACCCAGTGGATCTGTCCGCAGGGAGGTCAGACCAAAGTGCAACGTCTTAGCCACAAGGATCGAGACACCCCGAGAGTAGGGAGAATGAGTCGCGTGGTACGACCAGCCAACCCAGGGCCGCCGAAGCTGGCCGGTCACATGCGTCTCAGTCAGCACAATAACGTCGGCCCTGTATGCCTTCAGGCAACCAAAAACAGCAGTACGCTTAAGTTTGTCTCTGATCCCGCGGACATTCCACGTCAAGAATTTAACAGCCGACATTTACCCACATAATTACAGCCATGGACCAGAGCATACAATTTGACCACCATAACAAGCCCTCCCCCCCTCCCCTAGTATGACATTGCAGAAAAAATATAGAAAAACAAAAGACATATAAGCAATCCCAGGCTACAGGGATAACCACTTGTAACCGTCTGTCTGTTTACACACAACTGCCCTCCATTCCAATCTGCTAGATGGAGGGGAATGGATCCTTTTCCATTTGTTTAGTGGATTGGATTGCAGGTAGGCAGATATAAATGGACACAAATTCTTTACATCCATCACTATATATAGAAGTGAATGGAGGGTCAGATGAGGTCCACCTATAGATATTAACCACTTGCTGACCTCTTTACACTGATATACTTCGGCACAATGGCAGCGGTGGGCAAATGGGCATAGCTGTACATCCCCTGTAAAAGGCAGGGATGGCAAGCGCGCGTGCGCACCTGTCGCATACAGCATGACCGCGCCCGTGGGACCAGTGGACTCGATGTCTGCCAGTCTCCCGGCGATCATGTCAGGGAGCCGCAGAACGGGGAAGTGCCTATGTAAACAAGGCATTTCCCCATTCTGCCTTGTGTCATGACAGAGATCACTGCTCCCTGTCATCGGAAGCAGTGATCGCTGTCATGTGAGTTGAAGCCCATCCTCCCCACAGTTAGGATCACTCCCTAGGACACACTTAACCCCTTCATTGCCTCCTAGTGGTTAACCCCTTCCCTGCCAGTGTCATTTAAACAGTAATCAGTGCATTTTTATAGAGCTGTATAAATGACAATGGTCCCAAAAAGTGTCCGATGTGTCCGCCATAATGTTGTAGTCCCAATAAAAATCGCAGATCACTGCCATTACTAATAAATAAATGAATAATAAAAATGCCATAAAACTAACCCCTGTTTTGTAGACGCTATAACTTTTGCACAAACCAATCAATATACGCTTATTGCAATTTTTTTACCAAAAATATGCAGATGTGGATTTTTGGTAACGTGTAGATCACTGGGATACTACACTTGGAACCAGGTATCTTTTTTCTTTAAGGCTGAGGTCGTTAACTCTGCTACACTAAAATATTCTGCTACACTGGAAAAATATTTGCTTATTACTATGGAAGTCAGCGGGCAAGTATGCGCTTTTCTCCAACAAAAAAATACACCATATCCCTCCATATGTGGTAGGAGACAGAGTTTGGCTATCAACCAATGTGAGATTGAAACAACCCTCTACCAAACTGGGCACTCGATTCATTGGTCCTTACAGAATTATTGATTGAGTCGGGCCAATCTCCTAAATGAACCTCCTCTCTCCCTATACGTCCCATATTCCACATTTCTCTCCCCAAAAAGGTAATTTTTAATTGCTACCTCCTCCTGTTGATGTTGATGGATAACATGAGTTTGAAGTCTCTGAGATTCTGAATTCTAGAAGGTGGGGACGTGGCTTATGCTATCTGGTTCATTGGAAGGGATATCCTGTCACAGACTGCTCCTGGGTTCAAGCCAAAGATTTGCATGCCCCTGCTCTTCTTCAAGACTTTCATGCCTCATTTCCCACTGGGCCCACTGATGGGTACACTGGGGTGGGGGCCCTATCATGTACCTGGGTGTCTTTGAACTGGGATGGTCCTGGTCGCACAGCTGCAGTCTTACCTGTTGTGCCATGGAGGAGGTCTTGAGTTATTGCCATGTTCTCCCAGCTTGATGCATAGTCTTGGACTCACTAGCCCCACCTGCTGCCAGCTGTGGACAATGTATAATTAAGCAGCCCATAAGTAGCAGCAGTTCCTGTTACTCAGTGCCTGTTTGGATTTGCTCCCTGGGTGTAGTGATAGTGCTGTGATTTTGACTGCTGTGTATTAAACCTCTGCTGAATGCTTGACCACTCTTCAGCCTGCTGATTTGGTACTTCACCGCCAGTTCGTGTATGACCTACGCCTGCCTGACCACTCTTTGGATTTCGATTTTGTACCGTTTTGCCTGATCTGTTGCTGACTTGACCTGTCTGACTATGTTTTTGTCTGACTCCTTAGCATACAAGCTCCACTTCGCACAGTACCTACCACAGGTACCTCATAGATATAATCTGTCCCCTTTGACAGGGTTATCTATATCTAGTATTCAGTTTTCTCACTGTCATATTATTGCTTCTATCTTTTCAATATTTCCAATATCTGCTCTGTAATCCCTCTGTGCCTTGATCCCTTCAGTATTGCCAAAGATATTTGCTTGCTTTGATATTCCTTACAGCCCGTTTGGCCAGCAGCAGAATGTATGTGTGGTGTTTGATTGGGAGGTTGACATCTAGTGGCTGCTTAGATAACTGCAACTATCAATTAACTTTGTTCTGTGAGCACTGCATAAATAGATGACTGCTATTGAGCACTCCCATCCTTGATAAAAACCCACATGATTGGGTGAAACATGTTGGCAACGGCACCACGGCAGTGACATTTTACATGTCACGAATGACGCATTGCTTCGCATAAGGGCACTACACACTATGAGGACAGTGGGAGCAGGGTTGGTGCAAGGATTTTTTACACCCCAGACGAAACCTCATTTTGTCGCCCCCTCTTGGCTCCACAACTTTTCCCTGCCCATGTAAACCCCTCCTTTTTAATGAAGCGCCCATCAATGAATGTTTGCTTGCTGCCATTCATTTGGGAGTCGGGACACAATCCTCTGCCACTGCTGCGCCTCTGACACTGTGCAAATGGAGCGGCGGTTGCCTGCTGATGCTGAGACTTAGTTGCTTGCTGCAGAGAGAAGAGAGTAGGAAAACCAGTGGCCGGGCGCCCTAGGTGGCTGCCTAGTGGTAGCAACGACCCTGAGTGGCAGCCATCTTTATGAGAGGCATCAACACTGAGTGCCTAGGCAGCTTTTTCAATGCTACAGCGGTATCCATACTGTAATGCTCCCTGGACTTCTGTGTGGGAATCGATTAGATCTGTACAGTGCAAGATTTTGCTACAGACGGACTCTCGCAGAGACATCTTGGACACATGTCCGACATCAAAGACTCTTGCCTATACGGTCATCGTATACAGCCCCTCTTTTTCTGGGAACTTTAATCGACAGATCACCCATGCAATCCTGGGATGGGGGATCTGTCTATCAATGTTCCCCAGACAAGGGGGGGGGGCTGTATATGACGGCGCACAGCGCGGAACACACAGCTACTGAAAAAAAAAGCCGTTTTGTTCCCTGTCACTCTGATCAACCAGGTGGCAGTTCTCCTCTCTCTTCCCCTGCACAGGTAGGCTGCACTGGCGGGCACAGGCTGCATTTTTGGACATGGGAAGGCTGCATTTTTGGGAATGGATAGAGTTGTTAACCATTTGCTTACTGGGCACTTAAACCCCCTTCCTACCCAGACCAATCTTCAGCTTTCAGCACTGTCCCTCTTTGAATGATAATTGCGCGGTCATGCTACAGTTTACTCAAATTAAATTGTTATCATTTTTTTCACACAGAGCTTTCTTTTGGTGGTATTTAATTGCTGCTGGGTTTTTTATTTTTTGCTAAATAAAACAAAAAGGGTTCGAAATTTTGAAAAAAAAAACAAAAAAAAAAACTGTTTTCATAGTTATAAAATTTTGAAAATGGGTAATTTTTCTCCTTCACTGATGTGCGCTGATGAGACTGTGCTGATGTGCACTGATGAGACTGTGCTGATGTGCACTGATGAGGCTGTGCTGATGGGCACTGGTGGGTGGCACTGATTATTAGACACTGGTGGGCATTTATGGGTAGTACTGGTAGGTGGCACAGTGGGCACTAGCAGGTGTCACTGGTGGGCACAGCCATGGCTTTCTGAGTGAGGGACCAATGTCCCTTTGACAGAAGCCAGTGATCAGCATTTTTTTCCCCTCGTGCTGACAGCATGAGGGGAAAAAAATACCGATTACCGAGCTTCTGTCAAAGGGATATTGGTCCCTCACTCAGAAAGCCTGACATTGGCTTACAGCTGATGACGTGGTAAGGGGCCGGTCTTCTGTCAAACTGTCCAGCCATCGGATAGTGTCCACCCCGTACTGCACAGGTGCAGCGCGTACACGGTACAGAAAACAAGGAGATGCCGAAAGTCTCTGAAGAACGGCACCTGCGCACTGAATCCAGGTGCAAACCCCACCATCTAAGTGGACATACGGTAGCACATAGTAACAAGACCGCTCGCCACGCTTCGGCCGCTGCCTCGCTTCGCTCTGTAATTTTTTTATTTTATTCTATGTCCACTTGGATGGAGGGGCTTGAACCCGGACTCACATCGCAGGCACCGTTCATCTTCGGAGACGTTCAGCGTCTCCTTGTCCTCCATACTGCGCAAGCGCAGTACAGGGTGGACACTATCCGACGGGGGACAGAATTCAACACATTACCAGGATCGACCCCTTACTCGGATCTGTTTTCAGGCCAGTCTCATAGACTGGGCTGATCACAGAGCGTGCCACGCGTGACCCACAGGGTCGCGCAGACTACGCTTGCTCGGTAGGAATGTCCATGGATGCTATTAAGGCCCGCACTTCAGCCGGCTATAGCGCGGGCGTCAAAAAGTTAATATTTAATTTTATAACTTAATTCTGCATAAAACATTTAAGTGTAATTTCATGAGTTATTTTCTGAAGGCGTGTTTAGGGGTGGAATTAGGGGAGGGGCAGGTTAGGAGTTGAGTGGGGCAACTGGTGGCGAGTAACCCTTGAGGCCTGGCTAGTAGCTCAGGACTTGAAATTTTGTGGTGTGTGTGTGTGTGGAGAAAAAATAAATAAAAATAATATAATAATAATAATAAATATATATATTATCTTTGCCTTTCAGGACAGCACCTTGGAGAGAGTTTAGCTCCACCTCTTCACTGCGTGACAACACCATGCAAAAGCACACAGGCAGTGGCTGCAACGTTCGTTATGGAGGAAGAATCGTCAGCAGCAATGGCGCCCAGGTTCCCGACTAGTCCCAAGTAGGAGAGGTACAGCAGTGCCTCTTTCCTTGTATATCACTGGGTGTTTGTTTTTTTTTGTTTTTTGTTCAAACAAAAACCTGCAGCTGTCTGATTTGGTGTAAATGTTCCATTAGCAGTTCAGCAAGTAGTGAGACTCTGGGCACTTAGGGTGTTGGCTGTGGGTGCTATCCGTTCTCCTTTTTAGAGGCTATGGCTAAAAGACCTTGGGGTTTTTTTGTTTTTCTGTTTCAGAAAGCTACTGCCAAGTCAGAGAGAACATCAGGGAAAAATGCCCCTCATGCAAAAATTCTTTAAGGGACTCTTGGCCCAAATCCATGTGCAGATCCTGCATTATGGATTTAGTAAAAGAGTCCTCACAGGAGTGCAAGGAGCTCTTATCTTCTGTAAGAAAAGAAATAGCAGAGGCCCTAGGGACAATACATTCCCTTGTGAAAAAGTGTGGTCAGAGTTCCAGCCAAGAACAGAGCTCTCAGTCCAGTCTCCCTCTGTCCACTTCCATACAGGTGGAAAGTGAGTCTGTGGAAGAGAGGAAAAGCATTCCTCCCTCAACTATTGATTCTGAGGATGAGGAGGAGGAAGAAGCCAGATCTAGATACAAACTTTCACTTGAGGAGGTGGATGATCTACTCAAGGCAATTTATACTAGCCTGGAGATCCAGGAAGAAAAAACCCAGCTGTCGGTACATGACAAGATGTACCAAGGGCTGGAGGAGATTAAACAGAGTCTTCCCTGTGCATAAAATAGACACTATTAAAAAGGAGTGGAAGGATCCAGAAAAAGGGCAGTTATTCTCTAAAACCCTTAAAAGGAGGTTTCCTTTTGAGGAAAATTAGGAATTTGTGTGGAATAAAAAACAAAAATAGATGCTGCCTTTTCAAAAGTGTCTAGAAAGACTCATTTAGCCTTTGATATGGGGATTCTCAAAGATGCGATGGACAAGAGGGCAGATGGGCTACTGAAGAAAGCCTGGGATTCATCTTTAGCCAATCTGAAGCCCGCAATGGCAGCTACAGTTGTAGCTAGGAATTTGGAGTGTTGGCTAGACCAACTTAAGAATCATGTGGTAGCAGGTACCTCCAGAAAATGTATATTGGAGTCCTTCCCTACATTGCTTAAGGCTGTCAGACTCTGCAGAGGCATCTGCCATATATTTATCAGGATATCTGCCAGATCCTCAGCGCTTGTTAACTCAACGAGAAGAGCCCTCTTGCTAAAGACTTGGTCAGGGGATTCGGCTTCTAAAGTAAAACTGTGCGGGATACCCTTTTCAGGGGACCTGATGTTCGGGCCAGAACTGGAGACTATCCTTGACAGGACTGCAGACAAAAGGAAAGCTTTCCCACAGAAAAAAGTGGTGCAACAGAGGAAGAATTTTCATCCTTTTCGACAAACCGATAAGGAAAAAGACCAGACAAATAAAAGACCCTGGAATCCTCAGAGGAAGAGGCAGAGGCAGGGTACTTTTTAGAAAGCCCAAGCAATCCCCTAAAAAACCATGATGATCTCCCAGTAGGTGGGAGAGTTCAGGATTTCTTGCCAGTTTGTGAGAATTCTAGATGATGTTTGATTAACCCCAGAACAAATGGACGACTTGTCGTTTCTTCCCAAAGTCCCCCAAGTCGGTTTTACATCACAAACCTGCCAAGGGACCAGGAGTAGGCTCTGGCTATGAAATCTCTTCTACAAGAGCTGATGCAACATAGTAATCTCCCAGGTTCCAAAAGGTCAAGAGTGGAAAGGGTTTTACTCCCATATTTTTCTGGTCAAAAAACCACCAGGAAAGTTCTGCCTGATTCTCAATTTGAAGGTTCTGAATCGATCCATTAAAATACAAAAAAATTCAGGATGGATATGATTTTTCTCTGTGAGGAACTTACTGACTCCCAAGTGTTACATGGCTTCCATCAACTTGAGAGATGCCTATCTCCATATTCCAATAGCAACCCCATCACAAAGTTTCCTGCGCCTTGCAGTCAGTCTGGGGGAAGGGGAGGTTTGGCATCTGCAGTTCTGAGCTCTGCCCTTCTGCATTTTCTCTTCTCCCAGAGTATTCATGAAGGTGATGGCAGAAGCCTTGAAGCTGAAAGGGATTCCAATAGTAGACATGTGCATTCGTTTTCGTCCGAATGCATTTTCGTCCGAATTTCAGCTATTTTCGTTTTCGTTTTGACAAACGATAACAAAAGCACAGAATCTGAAAAACGAAAGATCCGACATAAATAAATGCTTTATTTTCGTTTTCATTGTTACAACAGTTCGATATAGAATAGGAGATTCGACATGACTCTGACAATAACAATGTCTATAGAACCTGTGGTCGAATGTGCCTAACCTTACCTCTATTAGTCCAAGATTATATAGAGAAAATATTCGACAGAGAGAAAAGATTCTGCAAGTTACTGTCCTAAAAAGTGTTTGGGGACCCGGGTCCTGCCCCAGGGGACATGTATCAATGCAAAAAAAAGTTTTAAAAACGGCAGTTTTTTCGGGAGCAGTGATTTTAATAATGATTAAAGTGAAACAATAAAAGTGTAATATCCCTTTAAATTTCGTAGGGGGGGGGGGGGGGGGGGTTGTCTATAGTATGCCTGTGAAGGGGCTCATGTTTCTGGTGCTTAGAACTGTCCCTGCACAAAGTGTCATTTATGCAGGAAAAAAAGTCCTTTAAAATCACTCGCAGCTATTATGAATTGTCGGCTCCGTAATACAGAGAACACTCATTGAAAGTCATTGATAAAAAAAAAAATAAATAAATAAATAAATAAAAAAGCGTGGGGGTCCCCCAAATTCAATTACCAGGCCCTTCAGGTCTGGTATGGATATTAAGGGGAACCCTGCCTCAAATTTAAGAAAAAATTTGATGTGGGGTTCCCCCTAAATATCCATAACCAGACCCTTCAGGTCTGGTATGGATATTAAGGGGAACCCCGCGTCAAATGTAAAAAAAAATTGACATGGGGGTCCCCCTAAAAATCCATACCAGACCCTTTATCCGAGCACGCAACCTGGCCGGCCCTCCGGAAAAGAGAGGGGAAAAAAGAGCGCCCCCCCTTCCCTCCTGAACCGTACCAGGCCACATGCCCTCAACATTGGGAGGATGCTTTGGGGGTCTGTGACCCCTCAAAGCACCTTGTCCCCATGTTGATGAGGACAAGGGCCTCATCCTCACAACCCTGGCCGGTGGTTGTGAGGGTCTGCGGGCGGGGGGCTTATCAGAATCTGGAAGCCCCCTTTAACAAGGGGTCCCCCAGATCCCAGCCCCCCCCCCGTTTGAAATGGTAAGGGGGTACAAAAGTACCCCTACCATTTCACAAAGAAAGTGTCAAAAATAGTTAAATAAGACAAACACACTTTTTTGAAAAATTCCTTTATTAAAAATAAAAAAAATAAAAACAAGATTCCAGCGGTGGTAATCCACTCTTGCTATCCAGCGACGGACGGTCATCTCTCCAGCGATGGCTCATCTCATCCAGCGCAGCGTATCCATCCTTCTTCTGTCTCCGCGGTGGAGACACTGCAAGAATTCCGGCGGCCTGACGTTTCTTATATTTGGAGGGCGGGGCCACCCGTCACCTGACCCCGCCCCCCTCTGATGCAAGGGGAAACCCGGGGTTCCCTGTGACGTATGGGTGACCCCGCACCCCTCTGATGTAACACAGGCAGGTTTCCGTTACATCAGAGGGGGCGGGGTCACCCATACATCACAGGGAACCCCGGGTTTCCCCTTGCGTCAGAGGGGGGCGGGGTCAGGTGACGGGTGGCCCCGCCCTCCGTATATAAGAAACGTTAGGCCGCCGGAATCCTTGCAGTGTCTCCACCGCGGAGACAGAAGGATGGATGCGCTGCGCTGGATGAGATGAGCCATCGCTGGAGAGATGACCGTCTGTCGCTGGATAGCAAGAGTGGATTACCACCGCTAGAATCCTTTTTTTTAATTTATTTTTTAATAAAGGAATTTTTCAAAAGTGTGTTTGTCTTATTTAACTATTTTTGACACTTTCTTTGTGAAATGGTAGGGGTACTTTTGTACCCCCTTACCATTTCAAACGGGGGAGTGGGATCTGGGGGTCCCCTTGTTAAAGGGGGCTTCCAGATTCTGATAAGCCCCCCGCCCGCAGACCCTCACAACCACCGGCCAGGGTTGTGAGGATGAGGCCCTTGTCCTCATCAACATGGGGACAAGGTGCTTTGAGGGGTCACAGACCCCCAAAGCATCCTCCCAATGTTGAGGGCATATGGCCTGGTACGGTTCAGGAGGGAGGGGGGGCCGCTCTCTCGTCCCCCCTCTTTTCCTGCGGCCGGCCAGGTTGCGTGCTCGGATAAAGGGTCTGGTATGGATTTTTAGGGGGACCCCCACGTCAATTTTTTTTTACATTTGACGCGGGGTTCCCCTTAATATCCATACCAGACCTGAAGGGCCTGGTAATTGAATTTGGGGGACCCCCATGCTTTTTTTATTTTTTTTTTTATCAATGACTTTCAATGAGTGTTCACTGTATTACGGAGCCGACAATTCATAATAGCTGCTGCAGTGATTTTAAAGGACTTTTTTTCCTGCATAAATGACACTTTGTGCAGGGACAGTTCTAAGCACCAGAAACATGCGCCCCTTCACAGGCATACTATAGACAACCCCCCCCCCCCCCTTACGAAATTTAAAGGAATATTACACTTTTATTGTTTCACTTTAATCATTATTAAAATCACTGCTCCCGAAAAAACGGCCGTTTTTAAAACTTTTTTTTTGCATTGATACATGTCCCCTGGGGCAGGACCCGGGTCCCCAAACACTTTTTAGGACAGTAACTTGCAAATTAGTCTTTACAATTAGCACTTTAGATTTTGAACGTTGGAGTCCCATAGACTTTAATAGGGTTCTAAAGTATGCTGTATACTAGCTCCATTCGACAGACACCATAAGCCTTCAAAGACAGATTCAATCGTAATTCATGTGGATTTTCGGACGAATGCAATTTTTGAACGAAAAACGAAATAAATAAAAACGAATTTCGGGAGTAACTAAATAAATTAAGTTTTCGGACGAAAACGAAATTACGAAACGTAATATTTTACTCTGCACATGTCTATCCAATAGTGCCCTATTTGGATGACCTGCTACTGTTTGTCGACTAAAGGGGTCAAGTAGAAGTCAATCTTCAAATAACTCAAGTGCATCTAAAGAGTTTGGGTTGGCTTCTCAACCTTAAAGTCAAATCTAATACCATCTCGAAGGCTAAGGTTTCTGGGGTACAAAGTAGATTCATTAGAACAGAGAATATTTCTGCCCCAGGAGAAAATGGAGAAGATGCAGTCAGTTCTGAGAGCACTTCAATTCAACTCCAGATTTCCGTAAGACAAGCCATGTCCATTCTGGGCCTATTGACAGTGGCAATTCCATCGGTACAGTGGGCCAGGTTCCATGCTTGTCCACTGCAGGCGGATATCTTGAGGAATTGGTCATACCAGGAACCTCTGGAGAAGTTATTCATAGGGGCAAGAGCAAAAAAATCGCTCTGGTGGTGGACAAACCAAAGAAATATCTCAATAGGGCTTCTCTGGTCCTTCCCAGTAACCAGAAGATTGACCACAGATGCCAGTGCATGGAGCTGGGGAGCCCACCTAGAAGAACAAACTGTTCTGGGGGTTTGGACCAAACCAGAGGCAAGAATGTCATCAAATTGGAGAGAGTTGAAGGCTATTCACCTAAGCCTTCTCTCCTTCCAGGAAGTTCTAGTGAAACAGCATGTCCAAATATTTTCGGACAATATGACGGCAGTATTATATTTAACAAAGCAAGGGGGCACAAAAAGCAGAACCTTGATGGAACTAGCTTACCAAATCCTGAGATGGGCAGAGAACAAGTTGGCCTCTCTATCTGCAGTCCATTTGAAGGGGATGGAAAACACCTTTGGCAGATCTCCTCAGCAGGAGAGAAATAAGGGAAGCTGAGTGGTCTCTAAATCAGGAATTATTATTCGAGACCATCTCCACAAGATGGGGTTCCCCTAAGGTGGACCTCTTTGCAAAACAAGAAAATGCAAAAGTACCAGACTTCTTCTCCCTTCAGAGGCAGGATCAAGCTTTCGGAATAGATGCGTTGGTCCACAAGTGGGACTTCCAGCTGTCTTGCGCTTTTCCCTCGCTTCAGCTTATTCCAAGGGTGTTAGCCAAATTCAGGCTGGAATCCACGGAACTAATCTTAATAGCTCCTTATTGGCGGAAAAGCCAATGGTTTTCTATCTTGATGAACCTCTCAGTGAAAACTCCATGGAAGTTGCCAATCAGGACAGATCTGCTGAGTCAGGGCCAGATCCTCCATCCAGATCCAGTTTATCTCAAATTAACAGCCTGGTTTCTGAAGAACAAATCTTAAGACAGAAGGGCTTATCAGAGAAACGTATTACTACCCTTCTTGCAAGTAGGGGACAAAAAATGACAAGAGGCTTTTATTTCAAAGTCTGGAAGGTGCATAATACCTGGTGTTCCAGAAAACTTTAATTTGCTTAGTACAATTTCGGTTTTGGAATTTCTTCAAGAAGGATTAGAGAAGGGGTTAGCGGCAAGTACGCTCAAGATGCAGATAGCTGCTTTATCATGTTTATTTGGAAAGGACCCTGTCAGGGGAACCTTTAATAATCAGATATTTTTTTAGGGCTATGGCTAAAGTAAAACCTAGACCTATTGTTAGTTTTCCCAAATGGGATTTATCTTTAGTTCTTCAGGGACTGACGAAGACTACGTTTGAACCTATAGAAGGATCATTGTTAAAGTTTTTCAAAACTGTTTTGTTAGTGGAGGTAACTTCTGCCCATAGAATCGGTGAGTTACAAGCTCTATCAATTAAAGAACCCTTTATGAGATGTCTACCAGATAGGGTAGTCTTAAGGACGGACACAGCCTTCCTGCTGAAAGTGGCTTCAGTCTTTCATCGTACACAGGATATCCTTCTCCCTACATTTTGCCCTTTACCTTTTGGGGCCAGGGGAAGAAGCCTTCCATACTCTTGATGTCAGGAGGTGTCTTTTTTTTACTATTTGGAGATAACAAAGGACTTCAGAAAATCATCTTCACTCTTTGTTTTAATGGAAGTTACTCACAAGGGATGTAAAGCTTCCAAAAGCACCCTCGGAAGATCGTTTAAAACAATCCATTAAAGAGGCATATACCTCTTTGGGTCTGGAAGCTCCAGAAGGGATTTTGCCTCATTCGACTCAAGCAGTAGCGGCATCATGGGCAGAAAGGGCCAGGGCATCTCCTGAGCAAATTTACAAGGCTGCCACATGGTCCAGTTTTTCAACCTTTATAAGGCACTACTGATTTGGATCTTCTTTCAGCCTCAGACCAATCCTTTTGGTAGGAAGGTTTTACAGGTAGTAGACCCACCCTGAAGTAAGTTTCTTGGTTATCCTCTCCATGGTGCTGTCCTGAAAGGCGAAGGGAGAAAACCTTAGATGTGACGGTATTTCTACGAGCCTTTCAGGACAGCAGCCTACCTCCCTCCCTAGGTTATTATGTATAATATATAATTATAGGGCTTGGTAACTGTCTGCTTATATTTTCCAGCATGTCAGAGGATTTCTCGGTAACAACTGACGGCATGGTAGAAGCAGCTGCTTTTAAAAGGGGCATTGTCACGCAGTGTTTCCTGTGAAGAGGTGGAGCTACGCTCTCTCCAAGGTGCTGTCCTGAAAGGCTCGTAGAAATACCATCACTGGTAAGTCTAACTAAGCTGTGTGTTTGTTTTTTTTTTTTTTTTTTTCTATTCTGTTCTATTGCGTCTCTATGCTATTTTCTATTCTAATCTTTTCTTTTCATAATCAAGTTCATTCTACACAATATTCAAATTTCATATAGAATGAAATCGAATTTGATTAGAGCAAAAAAATATAATATATTATATTGTATTCTATTCTGTTCTATTGTATACTCTTATTATATTTATTTTATTTTTTATTCTAATATTTTATAGTCTAATTTTGAATTAATTCTAAATTAAATTGGAACTTCAGAAGATGGCTTCCAAAATTCTAATTTCGGATAGAAAGAATGAATTTGAATAGAAAAGATTAGAAAATATAAAAACAATAGGACAGGATAGAATAAAATATGATTTATATTAAATTGTATTCTATTCTGTTTTTCTATTCTTATCTAACAGAATAGAATACAATTTAATATATATCATATTTTATTCTATTATGTCCTATTGTTTTTATATTTTCTAATCTTTTCTATTCAAATTCATTCAATACGGATTTTGTATAGAATGAATTTGAATTCTAATAGAACTGATTAGACTAGAATAGAAAAGAATAGCTGTCGGGGCTTGGCCCAGCCCTTCCTTCTCTGAGCTGGCTACTCAGCTGTTGGCTAATTGCCAGCTCCTATCTCTCCATAGACTCACCTGTTGATGTCCTGCCTACTAAAGCCGTCCAATCCAGATGATCTCTGCCTTTGCCTTGGTCACATCTCTAGAGACCCTGTTAAAGACTTGCTTGGCTAATATTCCTTCTGGCTCCAGATCCTGCTTGCTGTTCTACTACGCTGTTCTCTGACTCCCTGATGTTTTGGCTTGTCTGACTATCCTTTCTGGTTCCTGAACTCTGGCTATGTTTTGACTATGTTTACTCTGTTTAACTTTTTTTTTTTTTTTTTTATTATTATTATTAAACAAGTGTGATTTCATGTACCTCTGTCTCAGTCTGATTCATGATTTCTGATAATAGCATAGAAATGATGGGGGGGGGGGGGAAGAGAGAGAGAATGTACTCTATTTGCTGATAAATCCTTGTCTGTCCAGCGTTTTATGCTGGTACAGATACATAGACGATGTGTTCATGGTGTGGAACTCCAGGGAAAGTGACCTGCTGGTGTTCATGCGTAAACTAGCAATAAATTATTATAATCTTAAATTCACCATGCAATGTAATTCACGATTGATATCATTCTTGGACGTGAATATCTTTAAACAAAGGGATGGATCACTGGGCACCTCGCTGTATACGAACCCCATTACGGGAAATACTGTAATTCATGCTTCCAGTGCCCACCCCCTACCACTGGTTGGAAGCAAACTCTACTCACAGCACCACTGCATTAGGCACAATTGCGCTAACAAAGAGGATCTCCTGATGGAATCCAAATAGCTGAGAGCAAGGCTGCTTGAAAGAGGCTATACAAAAACTACTTTAAAAAAGCATAGAATAAAGCATGTCTTAAAAGTAGGCATGAAATATTATTTGGTACTAAAACTAACAGTCAGATGCTGTGAGGATTGTCACTACCTACTCAAATAATCACAGCATGGTGAAGGAAACATTTTGATAGACATTGGCATCTTCTGACCGGGGCCCCTATCCTGAGGAAATATATTGTGGACTATCCCCAGATCACTTATAAGAAATCTAGATCCCTCAAGGATCGTTTAGTCCATAGTCATTTCCAAGAACCTGAAAAAATTAAGGGCATGCATCAATGTGGTAATTGCACCTGGATTCTAGAAGGTGTATCCTTCACTCTCCCAAATAGGAATACGCAGACAATTGATTATTATGTTGATTGACAAACAAAATGTGTAAAAATATATATTGCACTCTATAAATGTGGCTAATTTATGTCAGAAAGACATTCAGAAATTTTTAGAAGAAAATATTAGAAAAAATCTAATATACCCCAATTGGAAGACATGTTGCCACCTTCAGCATAAGCATGACACGTCTATGGCTGTTTACTGTTTTAGAAAGGATCTTCGAAGAGGAGGAAATATGAACAAAAAATTAATGCAGAAGGAGGCTAAATGGATTTTTAACCACTTGCCGCATGCCATATAGCAGAATGACTATAATATAACTGGGGCGCACATCGCGGAGATCGTTGTTGCGGGTGTCTGACACCCCGCAACACTGATCTAGGTAAACAATCTCCGCCGGAGACTCTTTACCATGTGATCAGCCATGTCCAATCACGGCTGATCACAATGTAAATGGGATCAGACGCGATTAGAGGAGAGCCGATCGGCGGCTCTCCTGACAGGGGTGGTCTGTGCTGATTGTTTATCTGCGCAGACCCCTCTCGGATCCAGGACCACCAGGATGGCCATACACACTGGACCACCAGGTATGCCCCCCCCCAGACCCCCAGGGAAATGCACATCTGTGCCCAGGCAGCTGCCAATCACTGCCAATACCTGCTAATGCCACCAGGGATGCCATTCAGTGCCTCATAGCAGTGCCATCCATAAATGGCCATCTTTTCAGCCTGTGCCCATCGTCGGTGTCCATCAGTGCCCACTCATTGGAGCCACCTTATCAGTGCCCAGCCGAGAAAGAGAAAACTTAGTTATTTGCTTTTGTTTCTG
This sequence comes from Lithobates pipiens, assembly GCF_037356315.1. Taxonomy (NCBI): domain Eukaryota; kingdom Metazoa; phylum Chordata; class Amphibia; order Anura; family Ranidae; genus Lithobates; species Lithobates pipiens. The sequence goes on from NW_027507790.1 coordinate 217,392,683, forward strand.
TTGTAAAACTCTTATTTTGTTCTAAATTTTCAGTCTTTTTTTATTTGTTTAGCAAAAAATAAAAACCGCAGAGGTGATCAGATACCACCAAAAGAAAGCTATATTTGTGGGAATAAAATGCTAAAAATTTAGTTTGGGTACAGTCTAGCATGACCGCGCAATTGTCATTCAAATTGCAACAGCACTGAAAGCTCAAAATTGTCCTGGGCAGGAAGCTGTATAAATGCCCTATATTGAAGTGGTTAAATTAAATGCTACTAGCCAACCAGGCCTCAATTGAGGCCCTGAGTTATAAACAATTCCTGTGATAATACCAGTGGCTCTTCAGGACTAGCAACATCTTTCTATACCAATTTTATGAAGATCTTCTCACACTATGACAGGGTCACACCGTGTTTATGTTTATATCTAATGCGTAGGGGGCGTAGCTTGCAGCTAATGGAGTAGGACGCACAGAGCTCTAGCTCCGCTGAACATCCTACTAATCATCCTGATATTGCACTCCTGAGACCGCTCCTAAGGTTGCCGAATGGCTGCACGGGATCCCGACAGCCCACTCTACACACCGATAGCGGGGAAAAGACTCCCTATCAGCAGCGGAATATGCAGGGCAAGATGGCGTCTGCTCCATGCGCTCTGCAAAGGAGGCAGGCTTTTCACTAAGGCAGGAGCCAAGGACAATCCTCCCAAGAATGACTCCCTACCTCTGGATCTAGAAGAGCAGGAGGATATGGAGGCCCCTGGAGTGGCCTGGCAGGAGGATTATGCAGATACAAACGCGTGGGACATGGTGAATACACAGACCCACCTCCCAGAGAGAGAGAGAGAGAGAGAGAGAGAGAGAATCACGAAAACGAATGTAACTAAACAAATTTAGTTACAGATCGAAACTAAACGAATATAAACAAATGTTTTCATCCTGTACATGTCTAGTATATCAGCGAACGGCCAAGGGTTTTCTTAATCACTTCAAGGATTTACCCCCTTGCTGACTAAGCCCTTTGTTGCGATATGGCACTGCGTCGCTTTAACTGACAATTGCGCGGTCGTGCGATGTTGTACCCAAACAAAATTGATGTACTTTTTTTCCCCACAAATAGAGCTTTCTTTTGGTGGTATTTACCTCTGCGGTTTTAATTTTTTGTGTTTATAAAGAAAAAAAGGAACAATTTTGAAAAAAATTAAATATTTTTTAATTTTTGCTATAATAAATATCCCCAAAAAATATATAAAAAATAACAATTTCTTCCACAGTTTAGGCAAATATGTATTCTTCTACATATTTTTGGTAAAAGAAAATTGGAATAAGCATATATTGATTGGCTTGGGCAAAAGTTATCGTGTCTACAAAATAGGGGATAGATTTTATAGCATTTTTATTAGTAATGGCGGCGAACTGCAATTTTTATCGTGTCTGTGACATTGCGGTGGACAGATTGGACACTTTTGGAACCATTGGCATTTACACAGCGATCAGTGCTATAACAATTCACTGATTACTGTGTAAATGACACTGGCAGGGAAGTGGTTAAACATAAGGGGGCGATCAAGGGGTTAACTGTGTTCCCTCAGCATTTTCTAACTGTAGGGGGATGGGCTCACTAGAAGATGAGATCACTGCTTCCGATCACTGGGAGCAGTAGATCCCTGTCATGTTGCTAGGCAGAACAGGGAAATGCCTTATTTACATGGGGCATCTCCCCATTCTGCCTCTCTGTGCCAGGATCGCGGGCCATGGATGACTCAGCGACGTATGGGTATGTTTTGTGCACCCGTGCCACTTTGCCAATGTATATCAGCGTGAGTCGGTCGGCAAGTGGTTAAATTCCTTGGCCTGCTGGGAGAACCTATATATTTAGGTGGAGTCAGGTGATCACTGTTCTGTGCCACCTGGATGGCTATCTGGATGGACATGTGTTGTATTGCTCAGGCTGCTAGGCCAGAGATTGGGCCAATCCCAGGCATCGCTGGCTGCTAGGCTGTCTAAGGGCCTATTCTGAAGCAAGAGAGCAGCACAGGGTTGGGACTGTGGCTTACAGTCCAACCAGAAGGTTCTGCCAGCTAGAGACCCTGTCGTGGTCGGAAGTCGTCACTATGGGATCAACCACCTTATTACCAGGGACCACAATGAGTAGCTGAAGCAAGTATCGGAGCAGTATTCTCACCAACCAGGGATGGTGAAGAATCTGGAAACCTCAGTGGGTATTAAACCAGAGACCCAGCCAGCAGAGGTGATGCATGCAGAGAAGCCTTGTGTGTCAAGTCAGGAACCGATCAGGCCAGTGGGGTGAAGCTTGGGAAGTATCTTTAGTGTCAAGCTAGGGACCCAGCAGAGAGGTGTGGATGACGCTTGAGGAAGATACCACCGTGAAGATTGGAGGAACTCAAGGGATTCAGGGGCAGTGAATCATCAAGTCTAGTGAGAGACTGGGAGCTCAGTTGGCTGAAGAATTACAAGAAGTGATTGTAGTGGGAGTGAAGGAACTGTTACAACTTGTGTTAGGAACTGTTAAAGACTGTTGCTATAGGAGAGAGCAATTCTACACGTGCAGATGTGGTGTCTTGCTGGATGCCTTTCCCTGCATGGCTGTCCTCCTGTTGAAGTCTTGGAGTCTGGCAATTAACCGTGCAACTACCAAAGAGTGTCCTGGCCCTAATTCTCTCTCCCAAAGTTCTGTTAAGAGAAATAAAATCTCTTTTGCATTCAAGAAGTGTCTGGCACCCAATGACTAACTAACTACTTTTCACCCATTATGCCTCACAACCCACCATATACAGAAGGATGTCCACTATCTCCGGCCCTGGAGGCTCTCAGAGACCGAAGGAGGCCGGAGACCTTGCTACACCTGCAAAGTTAGGGCCACAGTCTGTTTGGGGAGGGCCATTTCCCATAACTCCCCAAAAAAGGGCTAGAAACCTCTGATTTACCATTCTGCCAGTTTTCAATGCCACATGCTCTATTTTTTTTTTCTTGTTTTATTGCAAGTTAACTCTGAAGAAAATAAAAATAATGTACTAAAATACAGAAATTCTCTGAAAACTTGGTTGTCTTGAGCTTGATTTATGGACGGGTTCAGGTGTGTCAAAAACCAGTCATCCTCAACTAATCTTGAAAGAAATATCTGTAAAACAGAACAATGTGTATATATTAGGAAACTATGTTTTTCCAACAGGATGAAATCATTAAATTAGGTCTAAAGCCAGTCGCTAAAATCTCAAGTGTGCATTACCATATTAAAATAATTTCAAAGACAGTTTTGAATATATAAATCTTCAGCTTTCATTATGGAATTCATATTGATGCTGCTACCATTTCCTTTTATAGGGTGACAACTAACTTTCATTTGTGATCTGTGTTGTCACCCTGTCACATGCATTTCCACTGATGCCGGAACGGGTGCACTTAGACAGGAAATGGCTCAAATTTTTTGGGAGGTTCAGCGGCACCGAGGATGCAACAAAGAATGTACAAAATGAAAAACAGTCTTTTATTTAAAAGCTTGCAATAGTTTTTTTTTTATATACAGTACTTTATATTGTCCAATTGGAGTTTATTTTTGTATAGTACTTAAATATGTTCAAGTATATTTCTATAGTATATAGATATTAAGTAAAACTAATGTATAACTGTATAGAATGAATAAAGTAATTTAAATTTTCAGAAAACCGATTTATGTATCCTCCTACTGCTGAAACAACTGCTCTAAAAGTAATCCATGGCATAGAATGCGTGTCATGTAGCCCTCGCACCCAGTTCTTTTGTTCATCCAGGACGTGACGGAACTCTGTTCTGCCACCTCCAGTTCTCTCTCTCTACTTCTGCACTCCCAAGTAGGGATGAGGGAGATGCAGGTGCAGTGTGAGATGGGGCATTATGTGTTAAGCTGCTCTCTGATTCCCCATCTGTGCCTGGGTCAGGGCTGCCTTTAACCACTTCAATACAGGGCATTTATAAACCCTTCCTTACCAGACCAATTTTTAGCTTTTAGTGCTCTCACACTTTGAATGCCAGTTACTCAGTCATGCAACACTATACCCAAACAAAAATGTTATCATTTTTTTCATACAAATAGCTTTCTTTTGGTGGTGTTTAATCACCACTGGGTTTTTTATTTTTTGCGACATAAGTGAAAAAAGAGCGAAAACTTAGAAAAAAAAAACCCTTTTTTTATTTTTTATTTATTTTTTTAGTTTCTATGATAAAATTTTGCAAATAAGTCATTTTTGTTCATAAATCTGGGCCAAAAATTATACTGCTACATCTATTTGGTAAAAATAACCCAAATTAGTGGATATTTAGTTTCTTTGAAAGTTAGAGTCTACAAGCTATGGTGCAAATCATTGAAAATTGATCACATCTGATCATACCTGATGCACTGATGGCCTATCATTTCTCAATGCTCTGAAATGTCAGGAAAGTACAAATACCCCCTAAATGACCCCTTTTTGAAAAGTAGACAGTTCAAGGTATTTAGTAAGAGGCATGGTGAGATTTTTGAAGTTGTAATTTTTTCCCACAATTCTTGGGGAAAAGAATCTTCCCTCCCTTTTTTTTTTTTTTACAAAATTGTCATAATAATCAGTTATTTTTCATACACAGCATATGCATACTTCCAATGACACCCAAAAATACATTCTGCAACTCTTCCCGAGTATAGCGATACAACTTGTGTGGGACTTTTACACAGGCTGGCCACACAGAGAGGTCCAACATGCAGGGAGCACCGTAAGGGGTTGTAGGAGCATAAATTACACCTCTAATTTCCTAACGACCTGTTACATTTGTGAAGGCCCTGGAGCACCAGGACAGTAGAATTACCTAGAAAATGACCCCATTTTGGAAAGAAAACACCCCAACGTCTTATCTATGAGGCATAATGAGTCTTTTGAACAGTTCATTTTTTTTCCACAAGTCTTTGGAAAACGTGGAAAGAAAATGAAAACCATATATATATATATATATATATATATATATTATTATTATTTTTTTTTTACACAAAGTGGTCAGTTTATAAGATATTTCTAACTCAAAGCATGTACATAGCAAAAATTACACCCCAAAATACATTCTGCTACTCATCCTGGGTATGGCAATACCACATGTGTGTGACTTTTACACAGCGTGTCCACATACAGAGGTCCAACATGCAGGGAGCACCGTTAGGTGTTCTAGGAGCATAAATGGTACCTCTAATTTCCTAACGACCTATTACATTTGTGAAGGCCCTGGAGCACCAGGACAATGAAATTACCTCATTTTGGAAAACCAACACCCCAAAGTATAATCTACGAAACATTATGAGTCTTTTGAACGGTTAATTTTTTTACACAAGTCTTCAGAATGCGTGGAAAGAAAATGAAAGTCTTCTTTTTTTTTTTTTTTTTTTTTTTTTACACAAAGTTGTCCATTTACAGTATAAGATATTTCTAACACATAGCATGTATATAGCAAAAATTACACCCCAAAACACATTCTGCTGCTCTTCCTGAGTATTACGATATCACATGTGTGAGACTTTTACACAGCCTGGCCATATACAGAGGTCCAACATGGAAGTGGTACCTTCAGGCGTTCTAGGAGCATAAATTACACATCTCATTTCGTTCCTACCTATCACACTTTTGAAGGTCCTGGAGCACCAGGACAATGGAATTAGCCACAAAATGACCCCATTTTGGAAAGCAAACACCCCAACGTATATTCTATGAGGTATCGTCTGCAAGTAGGTACTCTGTTACTCTGACGGGCTGGTGACAGGTACTCCATTACTCCGACGGGCTGGTGACAGGTACTCCGTTACTCCGACGGGCTGGTGACAGGTATTCGGGTACTCAGAAGGGCTGACAGGTACTCAGATGGGCTGGGACAGGTACTCCGTTACTCTGACTGGCTGGGACAGGTACTCGGGTACTCAGATGGGCTGTGATGGGTGGTGACAGGTCCTCTCGCAGGAGCGGTGAAATACAGAGGCCGTCATATGACGTCCACCCAGGATGGGAGATCCCATCTGTGGGTTCATTTGACTATGGCCCGGTACTGAAGTGGTTAATGCAGGGCAAACGGGGCAAATTAGTGGGGGGTAGTGTGGGGGTGTGCAGAGGTAGGCAGAGAAGGAATTACAGTTTGGGCTGCACAAGTAGGCAAGGTGGGGATGCATGGAGGTAAGGAAGGTGGGTGCAAAGATGAGCAGAGGAGGCAGGTAGAGTTAAAGGGCAGGGGGTTTGGAGTGCAGAGGATGGGGGAGGTTTTGGGGTGCAGATGTTAGCATGGGTTTTAGGATGCAAAGGTGTACTGATAGGGTGGATAAATATGTAGGTCAGGTGTTGGGCAGCTCATTCAGTTTAATGGGCTGCTCTATGCGATACAAATGCGAAAGAAAGTTCCAAACCCTTTTAAAAATCACAGGGTGCCAAGACACATGTCAGCAGATGCATGAGGGTGTCATTAACAATTAATGGCACTGCTGTGTATCTGCTAAAGGGCAGCATTTTTCTGTGGTGTCAGGAAAGCAATTTTGCATGCGTTACTGACACACAAAAATAGGAACGCAGGCTAAATGTCTCAGTTACATTGGCAGTCAATGTAAATCTTCTCATTACATTGGTGCTTGGTGTAAAATCATTTCATTCACACTAGTGGCCAGTGTGAATGTCCCCCTTACATTAGTGATCAGTGTAACTCCCTCCTTACGTTGGTGGTTACTGTGAATGCTTCTAGTACATTAGTTGTCAGTGTAAAATCACATTGGTGGTCAGTATGAACCCCTATTACATTGGTGGTCAGTGTAAACCTCTATTACATTAGTGGTCAGTGTAAACCCCTATTACATTGGTGATCAGTGTTGAAAATTAGCACTGCCACTGATCCCAAGAGTCCTAGGATCCCTAGGAGTTTTCTGTTTATTAATGGGTTCCCTTACCTCCCCAGTCCATGGTGTGCAGGTAGTGAGGAGATGATGTGCTGTAACCTCTAGCAAGCAAACAGTCAGCAGTAATGATGTGAAGTAATCTCTAGCAACCAATTAACAAGCAGAAATCATGTGCTGGAACCTCTAGCAACTAATCAGTGAGCAGTAATGAAACACTGTAACCTCTGGCAACCAATCACAATCGCTGCCTGATCTGATTCAGTAAACTGATTTTTGAGTCTAGTTGCTATTTACTGTATATCTCAGAGCAGGTGGAGAGCAAAACTGCATGGAAGGTGGGGGGGGGAGAGAAATTTTTTGCCCAGGGTCCAATCCTTATTAAAGACAACCCTGGCCTGGGTGCACAGACGCTGGCCAATGACCTCCCTGCAAGTGAGAGAGGCAGAGCCGCCTACACTGCCAGGAAGTACTTGAGCTGGGCAGGGAAGGTGAGATGCAAGGAGATTTTGGGGGATGGGGGGGGAGATGAGGGCTGTGGAGGGAGATGTGTGAGGTCAGAACTGAGGAGAAGTGGACACCCTGTGAAAGAGAGTTGAACCCTGCACCCTCCTTAGCACACCCATAAATCTTGCATTCTGTACACAGCACACTCCTGAACTCTGCATTCTGTACCTAGCACACCCCTGAACTCTGCACTCTGTGCAAAGGGTACTCCTGAACACTGAACTCTGTGCATAGGGCACCCCTGAACTCTGCACATAGCACACTCCTGGTATTTATTGCCCCTTTAAGATACTCCCAGTGTTCGATGCAGTTTGGCGGGGGGTGGCGTGGATGAGTTCCTGCACCTATTCTCTGTGTACATTTATACAATCTTACAGATACAATTGGTGCTTTGAGGGCAACTATAATGCTGATGTGGCCCACATATGATATTGAGTTTGACATCCCTGGCTTAGAAGATGGGCAGCTGGCTCACCAAGTCCTGAGTTTGAGATATCTATCTTTAAAGTTTAAAGTTAGTTCGACAGCTAGTTCCCCAAGATTGGATGATCTAGGATATAAGGTTTCTTCAGGGGTGCCTTGGCAAAATGCCCAAAAATGTCCCAAAAATTGTATACACGCTACCAGGTCAATGAAGCCTACCTTTTTAGTTACCGTATATACTCGAGTATAGGCCGACCCGAATATAAGCCGAGGCCCCCAATTTACCCCCAAAAAAACTGGCAAACTTATTGACTCGTGTATAAGCCGAGGGTGAGATATGCCTGTCCATCCCTGTGTGTGTGTCCGTCCCTGTGTGTCCGTCCATCCCTGTGTGTGTGTGTGTCCATCCATCCATCCATCCCTGTGTGTGTGTGTGTCCATCCATCCATCCATCCCTGTGTGTGTGTGTGTCCATCCATCCATCCATCCCTGTGTGTGTGTGTCTCCATCCATCCATCCCTGTGTGTGTGGGTCTCCATCCATCCATCCCTGTGTGTGTGTGTCTCCATCCATCCATCCATCCCTGTGTGTGTGTGTCCATGTGTGTGTGTCCGTGTGTGTGTGTGTGTGTGTGTGTGTGTGTGTGTGTGTGTGTGTGTGTCCAGCCTACCTGTGTCCCGAGCCTCCGTCCCGTGCCTTGCCTCCTTGCCTCCGTCCCGTGCCGTGCCTTGCCTCCGTCCCGTGCCGTGCCTTGCCTCCTTGCCTCCGTCCCGTGTCGTGTCGTGCCTTGCCTCCGTCCCGTCCCGTGCCGTGCCTTGCCTTGCCTCCGTCCCGTGCCTTGCCAGGATCGCCTCGGCGGCCATTCTAAAATTCAAAAGCCCCGCCTCCGCCTCCGCCTGTGATAGGCGGAACACTGAATTTCCCAGCAGCCTGTGTTCCGCCTATCACCGATATCGTCTCATCCTCGTACTACGGACGAGGATGAGACGATGTCCGTGATAGGCGGAACACAGGCTGCTGGGAAATTCAGTGTTCCGCCTATCACAGGCGGAGGCGGAGAAGGAGGCGCGGCTTTCAAATTGTAGTATGTCCGCCGTCTGTCTGCTCGATACGCTGATCGAGCAGTCAGACGGCGATGACTCGAGTATAAGCCGAGGGGGGCACTTTCAGCCTCAAAAAAGAGGCTGAAAATCTCGGCTTATACTCGAGTATATACGGTACACAAAGCCACAGGTTTTCATTATGACCTTCTAGCCACCGTCATCCTAATAATCAATGACTTCATCAGTTGATAAGGAGGACGTCGGTCACCTACACGGCATCCTTGTTTGACCCTCTTGTGCCCCTCTCTTTTAGCACTGAGGTCACATTAGCTGACTAATGTGGAAAAATTGAGATGGAAGAGAAACATTGGAATACTAGTCAGTACCAGTGAGCAAAAGTGTATTTATTTGATTTGGAATAATAAATGGCTGTAGTACGGCTAGTATGAATAGAGGAGCTGGGTGGAAAAGCTGGGCATTATTGGTCTCTCTTTACGAGAGCTTTTGATAGCCATCTAATTGTTGACCCCCACTACACTGGAGGATAATTGCGGTGGGGGTGGGTTGGGCATGGTCAGAAGTATATATACTAAAAGGAGTCAGCTCAAGGAACACATCCTACTGACTTTAAGTTATGTCCCTTGTGTTGATCTTTCTGTTTTTATTTTATTTTAACTACACTAAAGCCGCGTACACACGTAGCCGTCTGTCCGACGTACTTAGTCTGGCGGACTTCCCGCCAGACTGTCCGTCGGACTTTCCGAACGGGCTACTTGCCCACACACGGCACTTTTTCAGTGGACTAATACGGCGTACTAAGTCCGCCGTACTATCCGCCCCACTTTTGAAATGAACGGACTCGCCCACACACGCGGAGGAAAGTCTGCTCATTTTGAGCGCGTCTCCAGGTAGGCGGGGCCCGTAAAGGAGACGCCGCCGGCCCCGCCGCCTGGTATGGACTTAAAGGGGAACCCCAACCCCGAAAAAATCGGCGTGGGGGTCCCCCCAAAGTCCACAACAGACCCTTGTCCGAGCACGCTACCCGGCCGGCCAGGAAAGGAGGGGCGAGCGAGCGCTGCCCCCCCCTGAGCCGTACCAGGCCGCGTGCCCTCAACATGGGGGGTGCCTTGGGGAAGGGGGGGCCGCGCGGCCCCCCCACCCCAAAACACCTTGTCCCCATGTTGATGAGGACAAGGGCCTCTTCCCGACAACCCTGGCCATTGGTTGTCGGGGTCTGCGGACGGGGGGCTTATCGGAATCCGGGAGCCCCCTTTAATAAGGGAGCCCCGGATACCGGCCCTCCCACCCTATGTGAATGAGTATGGGGTGCAATGTACCCCTACCCATTCACCTGTAAAATAAAAGTACAAAAAAAAACACAACACACGAGATAAAATAGTTTATTGCACAGCTCTGGGGGTCTTCCGTCTTCGGGGTTCTTCTCGCCGGACTCCTCCGCTATCTTCTTGTAGCTCTTTTGCTAGCGGAGGAGCCCGGCATTCTTCCTCGCCGCCGGCCTCTTCTTCCGACTTCGGGGGTCTTGTCCCCCTCTTTGGTTCTTCTGCCGGGCCACCGCGCCTTCTTCTAGCTCTTTTACAGGCGGTGGCCCGGTCTTCTGTCGCCGCCGCCGCTTTCCGTTCTTCTGTTCTTCTTCTTCTTCAGATGTTGCCTCGCAGAGTCCTCCGCTCACAATGACAGGGACCGGGCACGCGGCGACTTATATAGGGACAAGGGGCGGGGTCTTCGGTGGATGTCACATGGGTTCATGTCACATGGGTTGATGTCACATGGCGACAGTCCCAGCATCCTCCGGGACTGTGACATCGTAAGGAGGCGGGGTCACCATGTGACATGAACCCATGTGACATCCACCGAAGACCCCGCCCCTTGTCCCTATATAAGTCGCCGCGTGTCCGGTCCCTGTCATTGTGAGCGGAGGACTCGGCGAAGCAACATCTGAAGAAGAAGAGAAGAACAGAAGAACGGAAGGCGGCGGCGGCGACAGAAGACCGGGCCACTGCCTGTAAAAGAGCTAGAAGAAGGCGCTGTGGCCCGGCAGAAGAACCGAAGAGGGGGACAAGACCTCCGAAGAGGGGAACAAGACCCCCGAAGTCGGAAGAAGAGGCCGGCGGCGAGGAAGAATGCCGGGCTCCTCCGCTAGCAAAAGAGCTACAAGAAGATAGCGGAGGAGTCCGGCGAGAAGACCCCCGAAGACGGAAGACCCCCGGAGCTGTGCAATAAAATATTTTATCTCGTGTGTTGTGTTTTTTTTGTACTTTTATTTTACAGGTGAATGGGTAGGGGTACATTGTACCCCATACTCATTCACATAAGGTGGGGGGCCGGTATCCGGGGGCCCCCTTGTTAAAGGGGGCTCCCGGATTCCGATAAGCCCCCCGCCCGCAGACCCCGACAACCAATGGCCAGGGTTGTCGGGAAGAGGTCCTTGTCCTCATCAACATGGGGACAAGGTGCTTTGGGGTGGGGGGCCGCGCGGCCCCCCCTTCCCCAAGGCACCCCCCATGTTGAGGGCACGCGGCCTGGTACGGCTCAGGGGGGGCACTCGCTTGCCCCTCCTTTCCTGGCCGGCCGGGTAGCGTGCTCGGACAAGGGTCTGTTGTGGATTTTGGGGGGACCCCCACACTGATTTTTTTCGGCGTTGTGGTTCCCCTTTAAGTCCATACCAGGCGGCGGGGCCGACGGCGTCTTCTTCCTACCTGGAGACCCGCTCGAAATGAGCGGATTTTTCTCCGGGCGGGAAAAGTCCGCTCATTTCAAAAGTACAGCGGACTGGCATACACACGGCCGGATTGTCAGCCGAAATACGAGTCCGGCGGGAAGATTGGAGTGTACCACGGCATTTTAAGTCCCCCGTACGTTCGGGTCAAAAAAGTATGCCGGAGGCTACACACGGGGGGGGGTTGTTTGGCGGACTTGAGTTTGCCGGACTTTTCCACCCGCTTGTTTGATCGTGTGTACGCGGCATAAGGCTTTAAATATGTTTGTTGAATTGGTTTCTCTTTTCTTTCTTTTTTTTTTTTTTTTTTTTTTTTTTATTGCCACTTAGTGATCTGGCCAGTAAGTCTGTTATTTTCAACTTCCTTTAAAGCCTCATTCTCACAGTGTTTACTTGTGTGCCCCGAGCAGGGCCATGTTTTACCAGCACAGGTGTTACATGCCTCTGTGTACTGGCAGTCCCACAGATGTCTTTTGGAACACACAGCTGCATGGACACAGCCACTGTGCCCCAATGTGACATCCATTCAGGTGCCCATCCCTGAACGTATCAAAGGTTCTGATCTTGCTGATTTACAGTGACCTAAAAGTTGTTTCAAGGGTTCCTTTGGAGTTTCAAGGTCAAGAAAGGTGATCTACACAAACAAAAAAGAGTATAACACGTTACAAACACCTCGCGGGGGATTTACTAAAACTGGAGTGGGCATAATCTGGTGCAGCTCTGCATAGAAATCAATCGGCTTTAAGATTTAAAGAGGAAGTAAACCCTTCCAAACAACTTGGACCTACAGGTAAGCCTAGATTAAGGCTTACCTGTAGGTCCAAGCAATATCTCCTAAACCTATATGGTTTAGGAGATATTTGCCCGAAAATGGGCACCGCTGTCTACGGCGCATGCGCCGTAGACAGCGGCGCGCAGGCGCACTAAATGCGGCAAATCTATGAATGGATTTGCCTAATTTGTCGACTCCCGTGCGCATGCGCGGGAGTGACGTCATCGCGGCTTCGCCGAGTGGCAGCGGCGGAGCTGCGAGACGCGACTCCCGTGCGCATGCGCGGGAGTGACGTCATCGCGGCTTCGCCGCTGTGATTCGTCGGAGCTGCGAGACGCCACCAGCAACATGGATGCGGCGGACTACAGGGATCAGCGGCGACTTCGCTGGCTCCTGTGTCAGGTAAGTGACACATAATGAGCTACTATGCAATGCATAGTAGTCCATTATGCTTTACCTTTGCAGGGAAAAAAAGAGGAAGTAAACCCATCAGGGTTTACTTCCTCTTTAATTGTAAAAGCTTAATTGAATATAGCAAACAAATGAATAGTCTTGCGCACAAGTGTGTTGGCCGGGTGATCTAGAGTTTTGATATAGATAATGTCTCAGGCCTTGCTGCCATCCAGGATAGGGATATCCTAGCAGTCAAACAGGAAAAAAGAAAGAGAGGGGGCGCACCAGCTTTGTGCATTATACTTTGATAAGGGAGTGAATTAAAAACTACTCACAAACATGTGAAGGAAAACCTCAATGTAAAAGCCTTAATAGGTCTGGTATCAACAGTCTCCAGGTGATAGAGGAGAGGACACAAAAACCACTGCTGGCTGAAACGTTTCGAAGGAATACCTTCTTCCTCAGAGCCTAATTATTGAATAAGCTTCAGTTAGAAGCTAATTGGCTACCATGCACAGCTGGACCAAATTCGGAGTGCTCCAGTTTTAATAAATCTCCCCCATTTACAAAGTTACACAGTAATTTCTCTGTACAGTCTTGTGGCTTCTTTGACTTTGAAAGCTGCATACGGTAATATATATTTTTTTCATATATAGCATAATATATAAACATGGCATAAACTCACTCGCAGGTTGGCAGCTCTGGTAACCATACATATTCAACGCCAAAGTAATACCAACTCCTTTGTTTATTGCATGTGCTCTGGCTTCTTCCTTGAAGTCTATAGCCTCTATCACACACGATTTCAACTACATCTGAAGTAGAGAATCCATGACCATCAATTTCAGGATTGTAACGTTTGCTATTTTTGTGAGTTATGCGCCCATTCGCAATTTTTGGTGAACTGCAACCTTCTTCTACAAGAAAATAAGAAAATATTATATATGTAAACCCTGAAAATTAACTTATCTTATTTGCTAATTTTTTAACTATTAAAATATACCATTAAAAGCTTTTTATTTTTGCTAATCGAAAAGTGCAAAAAAAATAAAAAATACATGTTCATCCTGACAGAGATCACAATAATATCCTGTATGCTCTGATCTTGATTTACTAAGGGAGTGGAGTATGTTCACTATTCCAAACATTGCAAAAAAAAAAAAAAAAAAAACTACCCAATCATGTGCAAGGTAACTTTAAGAACATAAAAACAGACTTTTTGCTTGCGCATGGTTGAATGATTGAAGTTAGCACAACTTCAGCTCCTTCATTCAGTTAAGTGAAAATTCACTTTGCAAAGAGAATATTAATGCAGTTGCACTGACTTCCATCATTCAGTGCAAGCAAAAATCTTTTTTTTTTAAATTTGTTCTCGCATTGTTTGAATACACCTTGCAAATTAAATTTTCACTTTGTTTCACGTCATTCACTAAAATAAGGAAAAGTTCCCTTTGACAGTGGATATGCTCTGTCCCTTTAGTAAAGCAACCTCAATGCGAGCTTATGATCATTGTGACCCCTTGCATAGACCTGAATATGATTTGGTCATTCAGACTCGTGATCATATTCACAAAGTAGAAAAGGAGACACTGTCTCACCTCAGCTATCAAAGCTCACCTACGCCTTTTCCCACTTCCCCTCCCCCATGTCTCGCCCCACCCATGGTCACTATTTTTCCATAAGATAGAATACATTCCCTAAATCCAGCTGTTTTCTGGCTGGTCACATCATAGGTCCTTCATCTGGTTTGCCGGCACCTACGGAAGGCAATCTTTACTTTTGCACAGAACTGTGCAATAGTATTGTAACCCCTGTTGATATCATGACCCCAGAGTGGAGCAACCATAATGGCTTGGACTTTCAGGAAGTGGATGGAATGACACTTGGGGGGGTTATTTATGAAAGGAAAATCCACTTTGCACCACAAGTGCATTGCAAGTGCAGTCGCTGTAAACCCGAGGGGAACTTGCAAGGAAAATATAAAACAGAATTTTAGCTTGCACGTGATTGGATAATAAAATCAGCAGAGCTTCCCCTCATTTCAGATCTACCCCTAAAATTTACAGCAATTGCACTTGCAGTGCACTTGGAGTGCAAAGTGGATTTTCCTTTTGTAAACAACCCCCATGGTGTCATTCAACCCAGAAGAAGGCCAGCACTGGACCACAGTGCAGTGCATCTAAGGTATAGAGCCAGATAGGAGGTATGCATTTTATTTGTGTGTGTTTTTTTATTTTATTTATTAAAATCTATTTTAAAATATGCTGAGCAATAGATTTTTATATTTTTTTATTTTTTTTATTATTTCAGAGGCAGAGTTGGGTTTTAAATGCTAAGCTGGTATTGGTTAATTCTAGAGGCAGATCATTTGTATCTACATCCCACCTACTTGACCTGCCTAAAGCTGGCTATACAGTAGTAGATTTTCAAATAAAAATTTGTACAAAAGTTTGTATGGAAATTGATTTTGAAATTAATAAATTAATTTGAAATGAATAAACTGTACAGAATGAAAAACACATAAGCTACTAGAAACCTTTTTCTTCCATCCATTTGTTTTTTCCATCCTGCTCCTTCAAATTTTCTTGTCTTGTGTTCAAAATTAAATTTAGAATTGACCACAATCCAGATTAGAAAATTGAATCAATATTCTTAAAAGTAAAAATTTCAAGTGAAATTCTACTAGTGTATAGCAAGCTTTTATGTTAGGGCAGGCAGGGATAGGCAACAGCAGAATTGAGGTGCCTTTTTCATATACAAAAATAACAAGCTAAACTGCCAGCTTGGCAACATTTTCGTAAGGTTCCAGGTTATGGAAAAACAGCTTCATCTGCATGCTTCCTGGCATCCCCTGACTTGGTTCATTCATCTTTATTTAAAAAAAAAAAAAAAGAGGGAAAAAAACTGCTAATGTGAATAAATATCAAAAATAATAATTCATCCAAGCCGCAACTCTTCTGCAAGATATATACAGTAGAAAATAATCAGTTTAAACTAGAGTCGTGCTAATGCAATCCTGATAATCAGTGAAAAATGCATATGATAAAAATCTCATATAATAAAAATTTCCATTTAATAAAAGTGTGTAGAAATTAATTGATTTAATATCAACAATAGTGATGGCAGAACGGTTCGCCCGGCGGTTGTTTTGCGGCGAATTTCGGCTGTTCGCGGTCCACCCTTTCGGCGGACTATTGGCGTCGTTCGCCCGGCGGACTTCCATGTTTACTGTGTAAAAGAACTTTGACCTATGATGACACATCCATCATGGGGTACAGGACAGCCAATTGAGACATTACAGCACATGGACACTTGGACATTCCCCCTAACTTATAAATACACCGATCCGGCGGCCATTTTACATTCTTTCTTCTGTCACTATAGGGAGAGGTTGCTGTGTGGAGCAGGGAGAGATTACAGTGACCTAAATCGCTAGCTATTTGGTACACAAAAGCTCTTTTCAGGACTGGTATAGGTGTTAGGTGTAGTTCAGGATAGGCAGTGCTGTGCTAGTGATTGTTGCAGCAGCCTGAGTGTCTTTTGTCAGTTTAGAGAAAGGGACAGGACGGTGTGTGCTGCAGGAACAGCCAGTTTAGTCATTAGCTGTTACTATCAGGTCCACAAAAGTGCTATTCCAGTTATTGTTCCAGTAGCCTCTGTTTTGTCAGTTTATATAGGGACAGGCAGGAAGCAGTGTGTGAGGCAGTGAGGGTCAGTTTAATCAGTAGCTGTTACTATATTAGGTCCACAAAGGTTCTTTTCAGGACTGGTATCAGTGGTATGGTAATAGGCTTGTACACGTATAATATTCTTTCTTCCAAATATAGAAAGAATATTATACTTGACTGCTGCCCTTCTGCTGCAGTCTGCTAATCATTCACAACCCACTTGTTCCACAAAGCTCCTTATAAGGACTGGTAACTTGGTCTGTCTAGGGTGCTACAGTACATAGGGTTGAGTGAGGTACAGTCTGCCATTCTATAAGGACTGGTATAGGTTCACAGTACATAGGGTTGAGGTGCACTACTGCTGACCGCTGCCCTATACTGCAGCAGTCCTTCATTGGTATAGGGACTGACGTACAGTCTGCTAATCACTCACACACAACCTACTTGGTCCACAAAAGTCCTTATAAGGACTGGTAACTTGGTCTGTCTAGGGTGCTACAGTACATAGGGTTGAGTGAGGTACAGTCTGCCATTCTATAAGGACTGGTATAGGTCCACAATACATAGGGTTGAGGTGCACTACTGCTGACCGCTGCCCTATACTGCAGCAGTCCTTCATCGGTATAGGGACTGACGTACAGTCTGCTAATCACTCACACACAACCTACTTGGTCCACAAAGGTCCTTATAAGGACTGGTAAGGTATAGGGTACTATAGTACATAGGGTTGAGTGAGGTACAGTCTGCCATTCTATAAGGACTGGTATAGGTCCACAATACATAGGGTTGAGGTGCACTACTGCTGACCGCTGCCCTATACTGCAGCAGTCCTTCATCGGTATAGGGACTGACGTACAGTCTGCTAATTACTCACACACAACCTACTTGTTCCACAAAGGTCCTTATAAGGACTGGTAAGGTCGCCTAGACCGTCAGGTGTCCGACTACATCGGGTTAACGGCCGATGTGGACGCTCTGAGGAGTGATGAACCCCTGGACTACTGGGTGGGCAGGCTTGACCTCTGGCCAGAGCTTGCCCAATATGCAATCGAACTGTTGGCTTGCCCCTCATCCAGTGTCCTGTCCAAAAGGACGTTCAGCGCAGCAGGGGGGATCGTGACCGATAAGCGTACTCGCCTAGCTCACGACAGTGTTAACTACCTCACATTTCTAAAAATGAATGAGGCATGGATCTCGGAGGAATTCAACACATGTGACCAGTAAACCATGTATATGTCTATAAACAATTTTTTTAATCGAGCACAGAGACCTTCTTTCTTCATTTGGCTCACTTCCTTGTCCAAAAAAAGCACTATATGCCCGTACCCTCCTATTTGAAGAGGTTGAGCGGTGTCATATTTCTACTGCGGCTGCTTATTATGAGGGGCTCCCACCATCCCTGTGCTGTGCTGACATCCTCCTCGGGCTGTACCTCTGCTGTGCATATTATGAGGGGCTCCCACCATCCCTGTGCTGTGCTGACTTCCTCCTGGGGCTGTACCTCTGCTGTGCATATTTTGAGGTGCTCCCACCATCCCTGTGCTATGCTCATTATGAGGGGCTCCCACCATCCCTGTGCTGTGCTGACTTACTCCTGGGGCTGCTTATTATGAGGGGCTCCCACCATCCCTGTGCTGTGCTGACTTACTCCTGGGGCTGCTTATTATGAGGGGCTCCCACCATCCCTGTGCTATGCTGACATCCTCCTGGGGCTGCTTATTATGAGGGGCTCCCACCATCCCTGTGCTATGCTGACATCCTCCTGGGGCTGCTTATTATGAGGGGCTCCCACCATCCCTGTGCTATGCTCATTATGAGGGGCTCCCACCATCCCTGTGCTATGCTCATTATGAGGGGCTCCCACTATCCCTGTGCTATGCTGACTTCCTCCTGGGGCTGCTTACGGTGCAGATGTCAGTGCTGTATATCACGGTGCTGCTGTCAGTGCTGTATATCACGGTGCTGGTGTTAGTGCTTTATGTCACGCTGCTGATGTCAGTGCTCTCTATCACGGTGCTGTTGTCAGATGACTCTATCACGGTGCAGGTCTCATTGCTGTATGTCATGCTGCTGATGTCAGTGCTCTCTATCACGGTGCTGCTGTCAGTGCTGTATATCACGGTGCTGGTGTGAGTGCTTTATGTCACGCTGCTGATGTCAGTGCTCTCTATCACGGTGCTGTTGTCAGATGACTCTATCACGGTGCAGGTGTCATTGCTGTATGTCACGCTGCTGATGTCAGTGCTCTCTATCACGGTGCTGCTGTCAGATGACTCTATCATGGTGCAGGTGTCATTGCTGTATGTCACGCTGCTGGTGATCATCTCCTGCACCCTCTTCTTTGCCTACCCTGGTCCCTGACCTTCCCTCTCCTCCATTGCCTTCATGCGCTCCACAGTCCTGAATTGTCACAACAATTTCCCATATAAAAAAAGAATGCTTGTAGTTGTCGATCCCAGATTCACCTCATACATGTGTTATGTCATTGGCCATGTGGTGGGACTATGTTTGCACAGCTATTAATTATTTTGTGGCTGCAAATTTGACCTGTAGGTTTGCAAAGTTCGCCTCCCATTGAAGTCAATGGGGCCCGCCATGAACGTTCCGGTTCGCGAACTATCGGCTGCGTTCGCGGTACGCGTTCGCGAAACGTCCCGTCGGAAGTTCGTCCATCACTAATCAACAACATCCACCACCATGATTGTTAGATATCATCCTGTGATATCACCACCACCAAGTGCCAAAATGCTTGCTTACCAGCTGTTGTTGACCCTGTGTTATTGGAGGTCAAACACGTTTTGGCTTAATACCCAGCCTGGGCCTTTACGCGCCTCTTGGGACTCATAGGTGCGTGGACTCTTGTTTTTTTTTTTTTTTTTTTTTTTTATTTATTTATCTTTATATATGGAATTTTTTATTATATGACGTTTTTATCATATGAATTTTTCACTGATTATCATGATTGCGTTAGAGCGACTCTAATTTAAATTGATTGTGGTGGTGGTGATATCACAGGAGGATTTCTTCCAGTTATGGTGGTGGATGTCATTGATATTTAATTGATTATTTATTTCTACACACGTTAATTCTTTTTCATTAAATGGAATTTTTTACTATTTGAAATTTTTATTGTAACAATTTTTCACTGTTTATCAGGATTGTGTTTGCAATATAGTTTAAATATATCCTTATGTAATAAGCATCATAGTTCCTAACACTTACGCAGCTCACAGATCGGGAAATCACTCCACTCAAAATTAGTTTGGCATTTCACTCTTTTGTTCCCATTTAATTTGTAGCCTGAATCACAAGCCACTGTTATTGAATCAAAATAATAATATCCACGAGTTTTCTTTCCTTGTATTATTCTTCCATTAATTAATTTGGGCTCTGGGCAGAATGTTCCTGCAAGAAAATAATAAAATATGCAAAAAAAAAAAAAAATTTGGCATACTATTTATAAAAAGTTAAAAAGCAACACTTTTAGATTTCTGCATACTTCCAAAAAATATTGTCTGGGATTCAGTTTTAAACAATCTTACTTTAAAGAGACCCCCCCCCCGTAAAACGGAAAATTTATATCAAATACTTACCGTAATTTTCCTTTCCTGATAGGCTCCATGGCAGCATACGTGTGGGTAGCCCCGCCTCCACGATTACCCAATAGGACCCAACTCCCATAAATCTTTGCTCCTGGCCACTATCAGTGTTCCGTAACTAGCCGACTCCAGACATTTGGGAGGGAACTCCTGCTGCCATGGAGCCTATCAGGAAAGGAAAATTACGGTAAGTATTTGATATAAATTTTCCGTTTTCCTGAAAGGCTCCATGGCAGCATACGTGTGGGAAATAACTTGCCAAACACACCCGGGTGGGCAAAATGTCGAGCAAAGAACAAAAGTTTATTTAGCATTGTCAACCGACAAAACTTGCAAACCAAAATTAACAGAAGACAGAGCCGCTGGCTCTACACAGTAATGAGAAACAAAGGTATTAATAGAAGACCAAGAGGCCGCTCTGCAAATAACTTCAGGCGCCACATGGCGAGAAGCTGCCCACGATGTTGAAATACTCCGTGTTGAATGAGCTGTTAATGCCTCAGGAGGAGCCAAGCCCTTTGCTCTGTACGCCCTCTGAATGATCTGAATGATCCAGGTAGAGATAGATCTAGCCGAAGCTTGCAATCCTTTATTCTTGCCATGAGGGAGAACAAAAAGAAATTTCGTTTGTCTAAAGGGAGCTGTGACTTCCAAATATTGTTTCAGCGCGTGTCCTACGTCCAGAGGATGAACATCCTGACTCTCTGAGTTTTTGAAAGTGGGAAGCACAATTTCCTGATTCTCATGGAAGACCGAGGTTACTTTGGGATGCGATCCCAACATGGGAATCAATACTGCCCTATCTGGAAAGAAAGTCAGAAAGGGTTCTTCCGAACCTAGATTCCTAATCTCAGAAACTCTCTTGGCTGAGGTTATAGCTACCAAGAAGATGGTCTTGAGAGTGAGATCCCTTATGGACAGAGGCTCCGTAGAATCCTTTCCAAGGTTTGAGAGAAAATCCAGCACTAAAGGGAGGTCCCATTTAGGAAACCTTGGTTTTCTTTGGGGTCTGAGCCTAGTAGCTCCCTTGAAGAATTGTTGTACCAGTGCATGGTTTGCCCAGGAAATACCCGTAAAGGCTGAAATAGCCGATACTTGGACTCTCAATGAACTGATAGCTAGAGGTAAATCAAGGCCCGTTTGAAGAAAGCTTAGTATGTCTTGTATTGTTGGAGAACTGCAAGAATTTTCTCTGGAGGACATATGGGCCGAAAACTTGGACCATATACGCTCATATACCCTATTAGTACTCCCGCGTCTGGAATTGAGAAGGGTTGGGATGACCTCTTCCGGACAACCAAGAGCTTCTAGCCTTTCCCTCTCAAAAACCATACCTTGAGGTTCAGACATGATGGGCATGGATGTAACCTTGTGCCTTGAGATAGCAAATCCGACCTGAGAGGCAGGGGAACTGGCTCTTGATAACTGAGGAGCAGCAGTAGAGGGAACCAAGGTCTGTTGGGCCAGAAAGGAATTACTGCGAGAATCTCCGCCTTCTCTGACCTGAGTCTCCGAAGGAATTGCAGGATCACCGGAACTGGAGGGAAGGCGTAAGCTGTCTGAAACTTCCAATGTTCTGTGAGGGCATCTATCCCATATGCCTGGGGATCCCTGAACCTTGAGTAATATTTCGGAAGCTTCCGATTGCACGGGGAAGCGAACAAGTCGACTTCCAGGGACAATCCTAAGGTCAGGAGCCAATCGAATACTTCCCGGTGTAGAGACCACTCGTTGTTGTCCAACTCGACACGCGATAGGAAGTCCGCCTGAACATTCTGCACCCCTGGGATGTAGACTGCAGAAAGGTTGGACAAATTCTTCTGAGCCCAATTCATTATTGGCTCCGTCTCCTGTAACAGGGACCAGCTGCGAGTTCCCCCTTGCTTCTTTACGTAAGCCACCGCGGTTGTGTTGTCCAACCTTAGCATGACCGAGGCATTCGCTGTCAGATGATGGAATGACCGAAGCGCCTGGAAGGCCGCTCTTAGCTCCAGAACATTGGAGACGACTCTCTGTGATGGAAACGTCCACCTGCCCTGAGCGACCTCCGAAAGGCAGTGAGCGCCCCATCCTCGGTTGCTGGCATCTGAAGTTACCGTGACCCATGAGATGGGAATGATTGAATGGTGGTTGCGCAGGTTCTTCCCCTGTAGCCACCAAAGAAGAGACGTCCTCATGGCTGGAGTGAGGAATATGCGCTGTGTCTGGCTGGATAAGTCCCACTGTTGTAGAAACCCCTTCTGAAAGGGACGAGTGTGCCACTGGGCCCACTTTACCATGGGAATGGTGGCTGACATTGTGCCAATCACCCTCAGACATTGGAGAGCCGAGAGATGGGATGCTGCAAGGGCTGCATGAATCCTGTCTCGTATGACTCCAACCTTCTCTTCTGGAAGGGCGATAGTACCTTCTGCTGTGTTGAACTGCGCCCCTAGGAAAACAAGAGACTGAGTTGGATCTAGGTGACTCTTTTCTAAGTTCAGAAGCCACCCGAACTCCTGTAGAGTGGAGATGACTAGGTCTTTGTGCTCCAAGAGCTGATCTTTGTTCTGGGATAGCAGAAGAAGGTCGTCGAGATAGTGATGGAGACGAACACCTTTGACTCTGAGAAAGGCCACAACTGCCAAAAGAACTTTGGAGAAGACCCGTGGGGACGTTGTTAACCCAAAGGGAAGACATGTAAATTGAAGATGTTGAATGCCTACTGCAAAGCGGAGGTATTGTTGAAACTCCTTTGCCACGGGAACATGGAAGTAAGCATCCTTCAAATCGACTGATATCATCCAGTCCCCCAGATACACGGACTGCTGGATGGTAAGCAGAGATTCCATCTTGAACTTCTCTTTGCGAATGAAGGAATTGAGATGGGTCAAATCTATTACCGGCCTCCATGTGCCATTTTTCTTTTGAACCAGAAACAAAGGGGAATACATGCCCTCTCCACGTTCTTCTTCTGGAACGGGAACGGCTGCGCCTTGATCCAGTAAAGAGTTCACGTAGGTCAATAGGACTTGTTTCTTCTCTTTTGATTCTGGAAGATTTGTGGGAATAAATCTTAGCTTTGGGGTGCTGATAAAACCCCACTTGTGACCTGAGGAAATTGTTTTTACAGTCCAAAAATCCCGAATTGAGGCCGCCCAAACATGCCTGAAGTGGAGAAGACGAGCCCCCACCTGACAAGTTTGAGCGGGCCCAATTTCAAAAGGATTTCGCGGAATCCTGCTTGCCGGACGAACCCCCTTTTGAGGTATTTTTGAAAGAAGATTGCCTGGATCTCCATGACCTTGAGAATTCTCGACCAGGTCTATAGCTCCGCGCCTCCCTGGCACGATCAGGGCCTTGTCTTCTAGGAAATGGACGCCTTTGATTTTGAAGACGTCTGTCCTGGGGAAGAAACCCAGATTTCCCACCTGTAGCCCGGGATATGGCAGTATCCAGCTTGTTACCAAACAAAGATGACCCCTCAAAGGGAATACGGCACCAGGCCTGTTTGGATGCTGGATCCGCCAGCCATGGACGGAGCCATAACGCACGGCGAGCTGAGACTGCTGCTAACATATCCCGAGATATCAGGCGGATAACATCAATAGATGCCTCCCCCAAAAAGGCAGACGCCATCCTGATTTCTTGAATAGGGGAGTCTTTTGCTGATTCAATAGAAATACCCCTCAGGAATTCCTCTACAGAATCAGCCCAGGATTCTATGGCCTTGGATACCGCTGCCATTGCAAGCACTGGTTTGCAAGCCATTCCAGAAGTCAGATATATCCTCTTAAGGTCTGAATCGATCCGCCTTTCCAAAGGATCTTTAAAGGATACCGTATCCTCTAAGGGTAGGGTTACATATCTCACCAAACGCATGAGCGCTGCATCCACCAGTGGTGCTGACTCCAGGTGCTTCACATCCTCTTCTTTAAAGGGATATAATTTCAGGATTTTTGACTGCATGGAACCCTTTTTATCCACCTTGCTCCATTCCTCGGTAATAATGTCACCCAACTCTGAAAGGAAGGGAAAAAATTGTCGCTCCTTATTGAGCTGTTTAAAGAACTTTCTCTGCTTTGGTGGGGAAGTAACAGGGTCTTCCCACTTCAGAGCCTCTCTCACTGCTTTGACCAATGAAGGCACCAGTCCATAGTCAAAACCTAAACCAGGATCCTCACAGTCAGATTCACTATCTGAGATGGGAGCAGATAGGCGGCTTGGCTGAGAGGATTCCCATGTCTCCTGCAATGGGTTCTCTCCAGGTGGAGGAGCCAATAATTCTGACGGGGATTCACACAGCTGTAGAGCGTCCCTCTCCTGCAGAGACTCCTTCACAACCCGTCTTACTATTGACTCCAAACGCTGGTCTGCATCATCCCTTTCATCTGCAGCTTTGGAGAAGCAATGATCGCATAAGGATACGTCCGAAGGAACAGGCATCCTGCACCCCCAGCATGATTTTTCCGTACGCTTGCTGGAGTGAGCAGCAGGGGGGTGAGAATAATTCTTATTATGCTGTTCAGATCTTGACCTATGCTGGCTAGATCTTGAGGAGGATTTATGGCGGTGTGATCTTGATGATCCACTGCGTCTAGAAGTGTTAGGTTGTGGATCAGACCCAGAAGGGCTGTAAGGGTAAAACAGACAGAGAGAGAAAAGGATATACAGTCAATCCTACCTATGCCAAACACTCTCTCCAATATATAAAAAGCATAAATACTAAAGACCTACCTAACATGAGCGGGCTGGCCACTAGGAGGCAGTAAGGCGTCCATATTCACAATAAACCCACAGTTTAAGAAACACTGCAACTAAAGAGAAAAATAAAACACACATTTTTTTTTTTTTTTTTTTTTTAAAAAGCATTTCCCCAGCCTAAGGGACACGCTCTTACCTTAAACCGCCGCGCTGACAGCCCCGGGAAGTCGCTGCGACCACTGCAAACATTCCCAGGGTTCTGACAGCTTCCAAAGCCTTTTAAATTTGGCGCCCGTGACGTCATCGCCGACGTCAGACGCGAGGCGCTCGCGCGCATGCGCGGGAACCAAGCCTCGGTCTCATACCGGGTTCGCACATGCGCAGAACGCCTGCATAACCCGGAAGTAGGAGAGAGGTTTGCTGGAACGCGGAAGCGAACGCAAACGGCATGGAGGAGACCGCAAGACAAACAAAAGAAATACACACAAATACAATGCTGCCATGGATAGATAAAAGGCTCACCACTCCACCAACGATCACCTGGCCGAACGGACTGGAACACACACGCCATACCTCCAGCAGATAATGGTCACCCATAACAACGGGACACAGACCGTGCGCACTCAGGTAGGAAATCCTTTCTTCAGCGCTACTCTGCAAATACTCTCCATACCCTGCTTAACAGTCAGGGCCTATCGGAGGAAAATTTCTCAGTCAATCAGCCAATCGATCGTCGTGAAGTTTTATTTCCAGGAAAGAAACCATCTGGTCCTACTGGGGAGGACAAAAAAGGAACACTGATAGTGGCCAGGAGCAAAGATTTATGGGAGTTGGGTCCTATTGGGTAATCGTGGAGGCGGGGCTACCCACACGTATGCTGCCATGGAGCCTTTCAGGAAAAGTATTTTCTTACATGTGCAACTGATACTAGTAAAAAAAAAAAAAAACAGTATGTATAAATGTAATATTGTGCAAAATAATAGTGAAGTGCCTCCTTTAACGCAAACAACTGAAAACATAATTAATACAATAAATTCCAAATAATAGAATTCCAATATAATGTTCAATGGTAATAAACAAGTGTCAATTAGCAATACCAGTGTTGATGTAATTCTGGACACTGAACAAGATGGTGGCCGTGTGCCGAGTTGGAAGTTGGAAGTTTCATAAGGAGAGGTTCTTGGAGTCTCTATGCTGCTAGTTTTTGCTGGATCTACACACAGTTTTGGGCGATTTTTCTGCTGTGATGGCTACTTGCTCCAGTGAGTTTGAAATTCACTTGGTGGTGGGAGATCACTGAAGCACATTTATGAAGATCTGTTACATCAACAGTGGTGTTACTGATTGACACTTGTTTATTACCATTGGACATTATATTGGAATTCTTTTATTTGGACTTTATTGTATTAATTATGTTTTAAGTTGTTTGCTTTATATGAGGCGCTTCACTAATATTTTACACAATATTTCACTGAAGCACAAATATACTGCTTTTTGGTGTAAGCAGCCTCATTAGACATTAGTTCCCAGAGTGTGGATATCATTTTTTGTATGTATAAATGTAACATTTTGGTATATATTAATTTCATTCAGTTAACTACTTCAACTCAGGAAGGTTTACTCCCTTCATTACCAGGTAATTTTTTGTGATACGGCATTGCATTAATTTAACTTACAATTGCACGGTTGTGCGACGCTGTACACGAAAAAAAATGTATGTCCTTTTTTCCCCACAAATAGAGCTTTCTTTTAGTGGTATTTGATTTTTTATTTGCGCTATAAACAAAAAATTACTGAAAATTTTGAAGAAAATAAATATTTTTTTAACTTTCTGCTTTAAAACATATCCAATAAAAACATGTAAAAAAATTTAAATTTCTTCATCAATTTCGGCCAATATGTATTCTGCTACATGTTTTTGGTTAAAAAAAAATCCCAATAAGCGTATATTGATTGGTTTGCGCAAAAGTTATAGTGTCTACATACTATGAGATATTTTTATGGAATTTTTGTTTATTTATTTTACTAGTAATGGCAGCGATCAGCTTTTTATAGTGGAACTGCTACATTGCGGTGGACAAATCAGACACTAAGTGACACCTTTGACAATTTTTTAGGGTCCAGTGGCACTGATACAGTGATCAGTGCTAAAAATTTGCACCGTAACTGTACTGACACTGGCAGCGAAGGGGTTAACATCAGGGGCAATCAAAGGGTTAAATGTGTCCCTAGGGAGTGCTTTCTAACTGTGAGGGAGGCGCTTTAATTGTGGGAAGACAGAGATCCATGTTCCAGCCTAGCATAAATCTAGCAGAAATCAGATATCTTCCCTTGCTACAACAGCGATCTGCCTTGTTTACATAGGCAGACCAGCGTTCTGCCTCTCTTGGGAACGAGACATCAGGTCTGCCTGACCCGCTAATTGGCTCTCGCTTTGTCGGCTCACAGCGGGAGCTGGTTTCCGCCGGTGCTCGTGCGCGCTGCAGACCTGGAATGTGCTAAATGGACCAATGATAGCTGCACCACAAGCTATGGAGAGGGGGTGAGTGCACTAAAAATTATGGAGGGAAGGGGGGGAGATAGTGGTATCTGCAGTAGAGGTGACAGCTGTGGGCACAGTGGGGGTGAATTTGTGAAGTTGTTAAAGCTGGAAAGAGGGAGAGGTTGTGCAAAGTGAGAGCTGAGTAGTGGGGCCCCCTCCCAGGTCATACAGTGGCAAGAACTTGTAGGGGGGCTGGCAGGTTGTTTGAAGGTGTAGTTGTGGACTGGGAGTGTAAGCTGTAGATGTGGGGGCTGCAGAGTTGAGTTGTTGACAGGTGGTACAAAGGTGAGTTGTGGGGGGTGCTAAGATGACATGTGAATAGGGGTGCAGAATTGAGGAGGGACAGTGGAAAGAAGAGGCATGTTGTGGACAGAAGAGAATGGGGAAGAAGTGGT
Source organism: Lithobates pipiens (assembly GCF_037356315.1). Classification (NCBI taxonomy): domain Eukaryota; kingdom Metazoa; phylum Chordata; class Amphibia; order Anura; family Ranidae; genus Lithobates; species Lithobates pipiens. Next base: position 217,420,311 of record NW_027507790.1, read on the forward strand.
GAGTAGTGAATGGGGGCGAGACGTGGTGAGCTGCAGACAGGAGAGAGAGAAGTGATGAGCTACGGGGGGAAGAAGAGGTGAGCCTGTGCACTGAGGGAAGAAGAGGTGAACCGTGGACAGGAGGAAAGAAGAGGTGAGATATGGGGGGGGGGGGGGGAGAAGAGGTGAGACACGGAGGGAAGAAGAGATGAGCTGTGGACAGGAGAGAAGAAGAGATGAGCTGTGGACAGGAGAGAAGAAAAAATGAGCTTTGGACAGGAGAGAAGAAGAGGTGAGCCATGTACAGGAGAGAAGAAGGGGTGAGCCGTGTACAGGAGAGAAGAAGAGGTGAGCTGTGGACAGGAGAGAAGAAGCGGTGAGCCCTGGACAGGAGAGAAGAAGCGGTGAGCCGTGGACAGGAGAGAAGAAGCGGTGAGCCGTGGACAGGAGAGAAGAAGCGGTGAGCTGTGGACAGGAGAGAAGAAGCGGTGAGCCGTGGACAGGAGAGAAGAAGCGGTGAGCCGTGGACAGGAGAGAAGAAGCGGTGAGCTGTGGACAGGAGAGAAGAAGCGTAAGCCGTGGACAGGAGAGAAGAAGAGGTGAGCTGTGGACAGGAGAGAAGAAGAGGTGAGCTGTGGACAGGAGAGAAGAAGCGGTGAGCCGTGGACAGGAGAGAAGAAGAGGTGAGCTGTGGACAGGGGAAAGAGGAAGATTAATATATATTAATATATATATATGTATAATAAGGAATAACATAGTCTAGCTGGGCTTTTTTATATTTGGTTAACTCAAATGTAACAAAAGAATACGGTAAGAGAAAATATTTTTCATGATAACTTACCCAGCTCACAGGTTGGTAATTGGGGATGCCATTGGAAATCTTTTTCACATCTTACTCTGCTTTCACCGTTTAGTTTATAGTATGAATCACACTCTAATTTTACTGAATTACCAACACTATATCCATCCGTTTTCTTCCCTTCTTTTATTTTGCCATTGAACAGTTTAGGTTCTGGACAGAACGCTCCTGTGAAATTACAAAAAATGCAAAACAAGTAGTAGATTTAGTTGTGTTCCTTCACAAAACCTGTTTTTTTTTTTATCCTTTAGAATGAATAAAAAGGAAAATAGAATTTTATATATATGTACAGTGCCTTGAAAAAGTATTCACACCCCTTGAAATTTTCCACGTTTTGTCATGTTACAACCAAAAACATAAATGTATTTTATCGGGATTTTGTGTGATAGACCAACACAAAGTGGCACATAATTGTGAAGTGGAAGGAAAATGATAAATGGTTTTCCAAATTTTTTACAAATAAATATTTGAAAAGTGTGGCGTGCATTTGTATTCAGCCCCCTTTACTCTGATACCCCTAACTAAAATCTAGTGGAACCAATTGCTTTTAGCAGTCACCTAATTAGTGCATAGAGTCCATCTGTGTGTAATTATCTCAGTATAAATACAGCTGTTCTGTGAAGCCCTCAGAGGTTTGTCTGATAACCTTAATGAACAAACAGCATCATGAAGGCCAAGGAACACACCAGACAGTTCAAGGATAAAGTTAAGGAGAAGTTTAAAGGGGTTGTAAAGGTAAATGTTTTTTCACCTTAATGCATTCTATGCATTAAGGTGAAAAAACATCTGACAGTGCCTGCGCCCCCAGTCCCCCGTTTTACTTACCTCACCCCTCGAAAGTCCCGCGCTCGTCCTCGACTTCCTCTTCACCACTCAGCCTGGCCGCTGATTGGCTGGAGTGGATGGATGGAAAGCAGCGCAACCAGTGGCTCGCACTGCTGTCAATCACATCCACTGACGCGGAGCGCCGGGGGCGGGGCCGCGTGATACAGCGAGCGGCTATATGTATCACGGGTTAAATCCCTTTAACCTCTTCAGCCCTGGAAGAATTTACCCCCTTCCTGACCAGAGCACTTTTTGCGATTTGGCACTGCGTCGCTTTAACTGACAATTGTGCGACGTGGCTCCCAAACAAAATTGACGTCCATTTTTTTCCCCACAAATAGAGCTTTCTTTTAGTGGTATTTGATCACCTCTGCGGTTTTTATTTTTTGCGCTATAAACAAAAAAAAGCAACGATTTTGAAAAAAAAAGCATTATTTTTTACTTTTTGCAATAATACATATCCCCAAAAATATATAAAAAAACATTTTTTTCCTCAGTTTAGGCCAATACGTATTCTTCTACATATTTTTGGTAAAAAAAAACGCAATAAGCGATTGATTGGTTTGCGCAAAACTTACAGCGTTTACAAAATAGGGGATAGTTTTATGGCATTTTTATTAATATATATTTTTTTTAAATGGTGGCAATCAGCGGTTAAAGCAGGGTTAGGTTATAAAAAAAATATCCCAAGCTTTGAACATCGCATGGAGCACCGTTCAATCTACCATCCGAAAATGTGTTATAATGGCCCAGTCAAAGTCCAGACCTAAATCCAATTGAGAATCTGGGGCAAGACTTGAAAATTGCTCTTCACAGACGCTCTCCATCCAATCTGATAGAGAGTGAGCTATTTTGAAAAGAAGAATGGGCAAAAATATCACTCTCTAGAAGTGCAAAGGCAAAGCTGGTAGAGACAACTCCAAAAAGAATTGCAGCTTTAATTGCAGCAAAAGGTGGTTCTACAAAGTATTGTCTCAGGGGGGGCTGAATACAAATGCATGCCACACTATTCACATATGTATTTGTAATAAAAAATTGAAAACCATTTATAATTTTCCTTCCACTTCACAATTATGTGCCACTTTGTGTTGGTCTATCACATAAAATTCCAATAAAATACATTTATGTTTTTGGTTGTAACATGACAAAATGCAGAACATTTCATGGGGTATTGCCCGTATATCACTTGAAAGAAGTGACCTGCCGCAGTACCAAGTAGCAATGACATGCTTCCATCCCGGGTAAATTGTATAAAGAAAAAAGTGGGCAAGTGGGACTTTAAATGAAGCATGTCAAATGAAAATAAATATAATGAATACATGTGAGTAGATAAAATGATTTAGATTTAATTTATAGTCAACCCCTAGGGGTAGTTCATGATCTGAATGCATACAATAATAATACAGTAATATAAATACAGATATAAAATTAATATATTTTCATAATAATCATCAGAGAATCTGGAGTACAGACAAATCAATGGACATATATGGATGCAGTTCATATCAGAAATACATAAATTACCAATCGAAATCATAAAATCACATGAACGAGTACAAACTCTATAGGACAAAGTTGATATTATCAAGGATTAAAATAAGCTTAATTGGGCATCCTTAGTTTGAGTACCCGACGCGTTTTGAACTAGTATGATGCAAGCACACTTTCTCGATCATTCTTTCTGTGAACAATGTCATTTGTTACAATGTCATTTTTATATCAACAACTTGTCAACAACTTGTCATAGAATGTCATTTTTATATTAACAATTTGTTTCTAGCCCCCTTTACATCTTCCAACAAAAGAGTTAATAGGTACATGCATATTTGTTAATGCACGTGTTACTTACCTTGAATAGAACATGTCCATAACATTATCTAAGCTAATCATCCACCATAAAGAGACTTTAACAAGTCAAAGCTACTACTATAAATTATTTTTAATATATATTTAATACAAAAAATGAATCTAAGTTTGGAATTTTGATAAAATTCCATTATCTAGGTACTTATAGTTTAGCTGGGATCACAACGGTGAGCTGCAGTTGGCCGCAGCGCAAGTGCAGTGTGATTGCGGATCCCAATGACTTGTATTACACTGTGCATTTTATCAAAGCACATCAAAGATCCAACATACAGGACTTTGATGTGCTTTCATAAAAACGCATGATCTAATAGAGGTCAATGGGAGCACACCAAGTGTATAATGCAGATAAATTGTGCTGCACCCAAACTGCCGCAGTGTGAATGTACAGAATGTTGGGTGATATTCTCTTGTTCACAGAAAGAATGATCGAGAAAGTGTGCTTGCATCATACTAGTCCGAAATAATTTAAATGCATCTAAAAACAAAATTGTAATATATTGCAGCTTACCAGCCATCAGATGTGATAGCTGCACTAGTTCTCTTTTTTTAAATGTACTTTCCCCTGGTAATACTGCCTACTATAGGCTGATTTGGAATACAGAACAATTCCATCACATGGGGGGGGGGGGGGCTTCTGTAGTTCCCAGAAATGAATTGGACAGGACTGATAACACTGATAACATCTTGGTATTGTTCTTTTCAGTTGGCTTTGATGTAAAAGCAATCCTAGCGGCTAATCGGCTACTAGACATTTACAAGCAGTGGAAAGGAAGTCTCCCCCCCCTTTTCTGTGGTTTTCTCTGGCTCTCCTGTCCCATCTGAGAACCTGAGAATGCAGCCGGTGGTTCCACCAGCTGACCATAGAGCTTATCAAAGACTGGAATGGCTCCAATCATCTCTATGGCCTCCGAAAACCGGAAGCTACGAGCATTTCGTGACTTTGGTTTCGCCAGATATAAACAGTGCCATTGGTAAATGGGGAAAGCATCTTTTCACACCAATCTTGATGTGGTCAGATGCTTTGAGGGCAGAGGAGAGATCTAGAGTCTAATAGACCTACATTTTTTAACAACAAAGTACCTGTCACTACCTATTGCTATCATAGGGGATATTTGCATTGCCTGTGATAACAATAAAAAATGATAAAAATAAAATAAAAAATGAAAGGAACAGTGTAAAAATAAAATAAGAAGAAATTATAAAAAAAATAAGCATTGGTCTTGTGTCATATGTAAACAGCAATTGCACCACGCATGTGAGGTTGTGCGCAATTTTAAAACATACTCGGCATAAAATCATCTTTTATATTCTACCAAACATTTGGGCAATATAGTGTGTTTTAGTGCATTAAAATTTAAAAAAAAAAATTTTTACAGAAAAAATAGCGTTTGAAAAATCGCAGCGCAAATACTGTGTGAAAGAAAAAAATTCCAACACCCCAATTTAAATCTGTAGGGCCTTTGCTTTAAAAAAAATAAAAATATATATGTATGTGTGTATGTGTGTGTGTGTGTGTGTGTATATATATAATGTTGGGGGTTCAAAGTAATTTTCTAGCAAAAGAAAAATATTTTTTCATGTAAACAAAAATGTTAGAAAAGGCTTTGTCTTCAAGTGGTTAGAAGAGTGTGTGATGTGTGGCATAAGCTTCTAATGGTGTGCATAAAATACCAGGACAGCTCAAAACCCCCCCAAATGACCCCTTTTTGGAAAGTAGACACCCCAAGCTATTTGCTGATATTGCATTTTGAGTCCATGGAATATTTTATATTTTGCCAAAAGTTTCAGGAAAATGACAATACATTTTTTATTTTTTCACAAAGTTGTCACTAAATAAAATATTGCTCAAACATGCCATGGGCATCTGTGAAATTACACCCCAAAATACATTCTGCTGCTTCTCCCGATACCACATATGTGGGACTTTTTGGGAGCTTAGCCGCGTACAGGACCCCGAAAACCAATCACCATCTTCAGGCTTTCTAAGGGCGTAAGATGGTGATTTCACTCCTCACTACCTATCACAGTTTCGGAGGACCTGAAATTTTCCATTTTGGAAAGTAGACACCCCAAGAAATTTGCTAAGAGGCATGGTGAATATTTTGCAGCTCTCTTTTATTTATGAAAATTAAGAAGGAAAAGGAAAATGTATTTTCCTTTCGTTTTTCAGTTTTCAAAACTTTGTGACAAAAAGCAAGATCTGCAAAATACTCAACATGTATCTCAGCAAATAGCTTGGGGTGTCTACTTTCCAAAATGGGGTCATTTGAGGGGGGGTTGTGTTATCTGGGATTTTCATGGCCTCCGAAACTGTAATAGGGGCAGTGAAATAAAAAATGTACGCTCTTATGCCACGTACACACGACCGGACTTTCCGTCAGAATAAACTCCAACGGTCTTCCCGACGGAGTTCCAACCGAACGGACTTGCCCACACACAATCACACCAAAGTCCGTTCGTTTAGAGTGTGATGATATATGATGGGACTAGAAAAGGAAGTTCAATAGCCAGTAGCTAATAGCTGCCCTCACGTCGTATTTGGTCCGTTGGACCAGCATACAGACGAACGGTTTTCCCAATAGAAATTAATTCCGTCGGAAGGATTTAAAACATGTTCTATTTCTAGGTCCGTCTGAATTTTTGAAGAAAAAAGTCAGTTGAAGTCCACACATGATCAGAATATGCGACAGAATGATTCCGTCTGACCTTTTCTTAACCACTTAAGCCCCGGACCAATTAACAGCCTAAGGACCAGAGGTCTTTTTAGAATTTCGCACTGCACTGCTTTAACTGGTAATTGCGCGGTCATGCAATGTTGTACCCAAACGAAATTTGCGTCTTTTTCTTCCCACAAATAAAGCTTTCTTTTGATGGTATTTGATTGCCTCTGTGATTTTTATTTTTTACGATATAAAAGGAAAAAGACTGAAAATTTTGAAAAAAAAAGATATTTTGTACTTTTTGTTATAAGAAAAATCGAATAAACTAAATTTTAGTCATACATTTAGGCCAAAATGTATTCAGCCACATGTCTTTAGTAAAAAAAATGTCAATAAGCGTATATTTATTGGTTTGCGCAAAAGTTATAGCGTCTACAAACTAGAGTACATTTTCTGGAATTTACACAGCTTTTAATTTATGAATTTATGATTTCATTTCTTGAGGCGCTAAAATGGCAGGGCAGTACAAACCCCCTCCCCCCAAATGACCCCATTTTGGAAAGTAGACACCCCAAGAAAATTGCATGATTGGCATGTTGAGCCCATTGAATATTTTGATTGAATAATGACACAAAAAAAAAAAAAGAGTTTACAAAAAGTTGTCACTAAATGATATATTGGTCACACATGCCATGGTTATATGTGGAATTGCACCCCAAAATATATTCTGCTGCTTCTCCTGAGTACGGGGATACCACATATGTGGGACTTTTTGGGAGTCTAGCCGCGTACGGCACCCAGAAAACCAATCACTGCCTTCAGGATTTTTAAGGATGCAAATTTTTGATTTCACTCCTCACTACCTATTACAGTTTCGAAGGCCATAAAATGCCAAAATAGCACAACCCCCCCCCCCCAAATGACCCCATTTTGTAAAGTAGACACCCCAAGCTATTTACTGAGAGGCATGTTGAGTCCATGAAATATTTTATATTTTTCCACAAGTTGCGGGAATATTACAAACTTTTTTTTTGCACAAAGTTGTCACTAAATGATATATTGCTCACACATGCTATGGCCATATGTAAAATTACACCCCAAAATAAATTCTGCTGCTTCTCCTGAGTACGGGGATACCACATGTGGGGGACTTTTTGGGAGCCTAGCCGCGTACGGGACCCCGAAAACCAAGCACCGCCTTCAGGATTTAAATATAAAACGCTACCAAAAAAAAATGTTAGTGATCGCAGGGATCAGGCCTGACCCTGTGAACGCTGCAGTTATGTGTTTAGTGTTTTGTAAGTGACAGTGATCGATCGATACTGCACTTGGGTGGGCTGGGCAGAGGGGCAAAACGCAGGTGCTAGCAGGTATCTGGGCTGATCCCACTAACATTGCGTTTTTTTGGAACCCTAAACTGCTGGGGACGCTAGTATAGATCTGATCAGATCAGATATTGATCTGTTCAGATACTATACCATAACGGGAGGTGTATGCTTTGCGCGTGGGTGTTAGCGGTACTGGCACTAACCTAGCGCTGCCTGGGGCGACGCAGACCCTGATCCTAAAACCTAATTGATATCACCCGCCGGGTGATCAGGGGGTTAAACCTTTATTGGGTAATCAATGGTGGGTGCCCTGATACTATAAAAAGCAAACTAACTAACCAGAGTCACCCGTAACACTTATACGGTGATCACTGGTGAAAGGGTTAACTAGGGGCAATCAGGGGGTTCAAATCTTTATTAGGTAGTATATGGGGGTTCCTGACGCTATATAAAAACCTGACGGGGAACCTAAATAACTAACTGGCTAACCAGCATCACTAGTGACACTTATACGGTGATTGCTGGTGAAAGGGTTAACTCTAGGGGCAATCAAGGGGTTAAAATCTTTATTAGGTAGTATATGGAGGTACCTAATGCTATAAAAACCTAGCGGGGAACCTAAAAAAATAACTAGCTACCTAGCGGCACCAGTGACACTAATGCAGCGATCAGAAAAACTATCGCTTAGTGACACTGGCAAAAGGGGGTGAAAGGGTTAACTCTAGGGGCAATCAGGGGGTTAAATCTTTATTGGGGGGGGGGTAATGGGGCTACCCTGGACCTAGGGTTGCCACTTTTTCTTCAAGCCAAACCTGAACACTTTAGCGGTACACAGAAAAAAGTATTTTTTAGCATTCACTATAGGATTGTAAGAGACTGGAGACACCTTTTGGGCACTCCAAAGAGAATAGTACTGCAGTGTGCATAGTGTCCCCCCACTCTCCTGTCAGACCCTGTACCAAGCCACATTCTTGTCTGAATGTTGTGTCCGGGTTTCAGGTGGACTGAAACCCGGACACATGATTTAAAACCCAAACTGTCCGGGGGAATCCTGGACAGGTGGCAGCCCTACGTGGACCTAACACTAACTGCCCTGACACTTTTTACTGTCACAACTGACACTAAATGCAGTGATCAGTAAATAAATGATCACTGCAATCAGTGACACTGTGACTGGGAGGGGGGGCTGGGGGGCGATCGGGGGGGTGATCGGGGGGGTGATTTGTGTGCCTATGTGTACCTACGTGTCAGTGTAGTGTTGGTGCACACTTACTATGTGTTCTCCTCGCAGTCCAGCCAAAAAGACCGCCCCGAGGAGAGTGACATCACTTCCTCCCTGCCTGTGTTTACACTACACAGGCGGGGGAAGCTTCTCATTCGCCAGGAGTGATTGAGAGGGGATGGCCAGAAACCAACGGCCATCCCCTCATCCCGGATCGGTCCTGAAGCGAAACGGACCGCCGCAGCCAGCGGGAGGGGGTCAGATCGGACCCCCACCCGCTGGAAGGCAAGCACATACCGGTACGTGCTTGTGCCTGTCGGTGCCATTGTGCCGACGTATATTTACATACGGCGGTCCTTAAGTGGTTAAGGAATTTCCGGTCGTGTGTACACGACATTAGAAAGCCTGAAGACGATGCTTGGTTTTCGGGGTCCTGTAAGCAGGTAGACTGCCAAAAAGTCTCAGACATGTGGTATCCCCATATTCAGGAGAAGCAGCAGAATGTATTTTGGGGTGTAATTTCACATATGCCCATGGCATGTTTGAGCAATATATAATTTTTGTAATTTTTCAATCACTTATGACAAAAAATAAAGTATTAAATGTGCTCAACAAGCCTCACAGCAAACTCCTTGGGGTGTCTACTTCCAAAATGGTGTATTTTTTTTTGGGAGGGGGGAGGTTGTACTGCCCTGCCATTTTAGCACCTCAAGAGCTGAAATAGGTAATCATAATCTAAAGCTGCATAAATTCCAGAAAATGTATCCTAGTTTGTATACGCTATAACTTTTGTGCAAACCAATAAATATATTCTTATTGAAGTTTTTTACCTGAGACATGTGGCTGAATGCTTTTTGGCCTAAATGTATGACTAAGATTGAGTTTATTGTATTTTTTTTTATAACAAAAAGTAGAAAATATAATTTTTTTTTTACATTTTGGTCTTTTTTAATTTATATCGCAAAAACTAAAAACCACAGCGGTGATCAAATACAACTAAAAGAAAGCTCTATTTGTGGGAAAAAAGGAAGCAAATTTTGTTTGGGTACAGCATTGCATGACCGCGCATTTACCAGTTAAAGCCGTGCAGTGCCAAATTGTAAAGGGTACGCTGGTCAGGAAGGGGGTAAAACCTTCCGGGGCTGAAGTGGTTAAACAATTTTTCTTGTTTAACCGGTTCCCGAACCAGCGCACACAGATGTACGTTGTCAGAATGGCACGGGCAGGCAAATGGGCGTACCTGTACATCCCTTTAAATTTGCCGCCCTGCCATCGCGAGCACGCCACCGCCGGGACGCTCGCGTGCTGGTCGGGACCCCCGTGAGTCTGGTCCCGGGTCCCGCGGACTCAATCGCCGCGGGCATACCTGCGATCGTCTCACAGGGCGGCTGAACGAGGAAATGCCATTGTAAACAGCATCTCCCCGTTCTGCCTAGCAACTAGTGACGCTGATCTCTGCTCCATGTGATTGGAGCAGAGATCAGTGTTCACTAAATTAAAGCCCAGCCCCCAACAGTTAGCAACACACCCCTAGGAACACTTAACCCCTACACTGCCACCCACTGGTTAACCCCTTCACTGCCAGTGTCATTTACACAGGAATCACTGCATTTATATAGGAGTGATTGCTGTATAAATGACAATGGTCCCAAAAATGTGTCAAAAATGTTCGGTGTGTCCGCCATAATGTCGCAGTCACAATAAAAATCGCTGATCGCCGCCATTACTAGTAAAAAAAAAATTAATAAAAATGCCATAAAACTATCCCCTATTTTGTAAACGCTATAACTTTTGAGCAGACAAATCAATAATCGCTTATTGCGATTTTTTTTTTACCAAAAATATGTAGAAGAATATGTATTGGCCTAAAATGAGGGAAAAAAATGTTTTTTTATATATTTTTGGGGGATATTTATTATAACAAAAAGTAAAAAATAATGCGTTTTTTTCAAAATTGTCGCTCTATTTTTGTTTATAGCGCAAAAAATAAAAACTGCAGGGGTGATCAAATACCACCAAAAGAAAGCTCTAATTGTGGGAAAAAAAGAACATCAATTTTGTTTGGGAGCCACGTCGCATGACCTCGCAATTGTCAGTTAAAGCGACGCAGTGCCGAATTGCAAAAAGTGGTCTGGTCTTTGACCAGCAAAATGGTCCGGGGCTGAAGTGGTTAAACAAACAGGAAAAATGTGGGCGAGAGGGGATCAGGCACAGGACACCCTTAATAACAATCAGCAACAGACAGATTGGCAGACTTCTCAGCCCTTGTACACACGGTTTGACATTCCGACCACAAAATCCGTCAGATTTTTTCCAACGGATTTTGTCCGAAACTGGTGTTGCATACACACAGTTGGACAAAGTTGTCAGAAAATCCGATCGTTCAGAACGTGATGACGGTCGTTCGTTACGACGGGACTATGTTCAGGCCAATAGCCAATAGCTTTGGTCTCGTAATTTGATCTGAGCATGCGTGGCACTTTGTCAGATCGGAATTCTCTACAAACGATCGGACAGAGTCAGATCGGATTATGTTGGAAAATTTTATATCCAGCTCTCAAACTTTGTTGGTCGGACATTCCGATGGAAAAAGTCAGATGGAGCCCACACACGGTCGGATTATACTACAACACGGTCCGATCTGACATTTTCCATCTGAATTTCAGACCGTGTGTACAAGGGCTTAGACAAAAATAGGTGAGACTAGGCAGACAGTGTCATACACAGATTCCCTTGGATGAGTTCTCTTAAAGTCCTTCCAGCCACTTCATAACCTTCAACTCATGAAGAGTCCCCTCTAGTGCTTCCTTAGAAACCATCCCTCTCAGAATCGTTTCTGGATCTTTAGCAGGGTTTTCTCAATCAAAACTTTAACACTGGATAGGCCTCAGGTTTCAGTTCTACACACACATCCACCCAGGCCGTAGCCCTGGGCGTAGGGTTGCCACTTGTCCAGGATTCACCCGGACAGTTCGGGTTTGGCATCATGCGTCCAGGTTTCAGCCTGCCTGAAACCCGGACACATTATTGAGACTGGACTATGGCTTCCCAGAAGGGTTGCTGGCTGCATTTGTCTAAGCTGAGAGTGTCCGTTACACTCTGTTTCACACTGCCCAAAGCCATTATTAACAATCCCCCCCAAATAAATGTACAGATGGGAGAGGAGCGAGGGCTCGATCTGCACCTCTTCCTCCCGCCCCTACCCCTCTGTCCACACTCCATTCCCCAGGGATGTGCCTCGGAAATGGAAAGTGGGGGCTGGAAATTTGAAGTCCAGCAGCCTCAGAGACATCTGGATGAAAGGTGCTGACTGCCAAGGGGTAAGTGAGCTCACCATCCATCCCTGTTTGTGACTGAAACCTTCTCTCTCCTGCCTCTGAAGTGAGTACACTAAGGTAAATCAGGGTTCTCAGAGCACCCCTTACATCAGAGTTCTCCTTTACACCAAAACCACAGTGTTTCCCCTTACATCAGAGTTCATAGTGTTCCCCCTTAGATCAGGGTTCCCAGAGCATCCCTTATGTCACAGTCCCCAGAGTTCTCCCTTACATCAGAGTCTGCAGAATCCCCCCTTACATTGGATGGGAACTCTGCGAGTTCAAATGTAAAAGGAGAACTCTGTGGACTCTGATGTAAATCGGGACTCTTGTTATTAACTTCATATGATTAGAAATGCTATTTAATAGCAAAATATATGTATAGTTTATATATAAAAAAAAAAAAAAATTCTGTGCGCCGCTAAAGTGTTCGGGTTTGACTTGAAGAAAAGGTGGCAACCCTACGTGGGCGGGAAGACTGAGAGAGAAAGAATTCCAGCAGAGGAGATGACATCACTTCCCCTGCCTGCCACTTATAGGAAGGGGAGGCATTTCATTCACCAGAACTGATCAACAGGTCCAGGCCTGAAATCATTGGCCTGGACCTGAAGATTGATCGGTTCTGGAACGAATCCAATAGTTGTGCGGGCGGTGGGGACCCGCTGGTACGCCCCCTGGTGGTGAGACCACGCCCTGTACTGGTAAGGAGTTTGGCGCAGCTGTGGCATTCTGTCACAGTAAAAATACGTGAGCTGGCGGGGAAGCATAAAAGTGACTGACACCAAAACTTTTTTTCATGTTCATCACTAGGGATCACTAGGGATGAGCTTCGAGTTCGAGTCGAACTCATGTTCGACTCGAACATTGCCTGTTCGCCTGTTCAGCGAACAGTGAACAATTTGGGCTGTTCGCAGCAAATTCGAAAAGCCGGAACACCCTATACAAGTCTATTGGAGAAATCTAAAGTGCTAATTTTAAAGGGTAATATGCAGGTTACTGTACTAAAAAGTGTTTGGGGGCCCGGGTCCTGCCCCAGGGGACATGGATCAATGCAAAAAAAATGCAAAAAAAAAAATGCAAAAAAAGTTTTACAAACGGCCGTTTTTTCAGGAGCAGTGATTTTAATAATGATTAAAGTGAAACAATAAAAGTGTATATTAAATTTCGTAGCTGGGGGGTATCTATAGTATGCCTGTGAAGGGGCGCATGTTTCTGGTGCTTAGAACTGTCCCTGCACAAAGTGTCATTTGTGCAGGAAAAAAAGTCTTTTAAAATCACTTGAGGCTAAATTGTCTGTATTAGCCGACAATTCATTCATTCATTGATAAAAAAAAAAAAAAGCGTGGGGTTTCCCCTAAATTCAATTACCAGGCCCTTCAGGTCTGACATGGATATTAAGGGGAACCCCGTGTCAAATTAAAAAAAAAATTGACGTGGGGTCCCCCTAAAAATCCATACCAGACCCTTTATCCGAGCACGCAACCTGGCAGGCCACAGGAAAAGAGGGGGGACGAAGGGGGCGGCCCCCCCTCCCTCCTGAACCGTACCAGGCCACATACCCTCAACATTGGGAGGATGCATTGAGGGGTCACAGGCAAGTAGCCCGTTAGGAAAGTCCGCCGGACTAAGTCCGCCGGATAGTCAGCTACGTGTGTACGCGGCATTAGAAGTACTATTATCGGCATCCGGTGACTCGGTGAGTGAAGCCGAGACACCAGGGCTGCTACACGTGGTGGGGGGGACTCGGCGAGTGTACAGATGTAAGGGCCCCGGGTCCCCCCACCCCACAGTGTACTCCTGGCTGTGTGTGTGTATCCCCCTATTTGCACGTCCTTCTGTGCTGTGTGCGTGTCCCCCTGTGTGCGTGTCTCCCTGTGTGCGTGTCCCCCTGTGTGCATGTCCTATTGTGTGTGTGTCCCCCTGTGTGCGTGTCCTCCTGTGTGCGTATCCTCCTGTATGCGTGTCCCCCTGTGTGTGCGTTCTCCCTCCAGTGTCCCCTTGTGTGTGCGTTTTCCCTCCAGTGTCCCCCGTATGTGCATTTTCCCGTGCGTGTGTGCGTGTCCCCCTGTGTGTGTGTTCTCCCTCCAGTGTCCCCCTGTGTGTGCGTTCTCCCTCCAGTGTCCCCCTGTGTGTAAATTCTCCCCCCAGTGTCCCCCTGTGTGTGCATTCTCCCCCAGTGTCCCCCTGTGTGTGCGTTCTCCCCCCCAGTGTCCCCCTGTGTGTGCGTTTTCCCTCCAGTGTCCCCCTGTGTGTGCGTTCTCCCCCCAGTGTCCCCCTGTGTGTGTGTGCATTCTCCCTCCAGTGTCCCCCTGTGTGTGTGTGCGTTCTCCCTCCAGTGTCCCCCTGTGTGTGTGCGTTCTCCCTCCAGTGTCCCCCTGTGTGTGTGCGTTCTCCCTCCAGTGTCCCCCCGCGTGTGTCCGTTCTCCCCCCAGTGTCCCCCCGCGTGTGTCCGTTCTCCCTCTAGTGTCCCCCCGTGTGTGTGCGCTATCCCTCCAGTGTCCCCCCGCGTGTGTGCGTTCTCCCTCCAGTGTCCCCCCGCGTGTGTGCGTTCTCCCTCCAGTGTCCCCCCCGTGTGTGCGTTCTCCCTCCAGTGTCCCCCCGCGTGTGTGCGCTCTCCCTCCAGTCCCTCCAGTGTCCCCCTGCGTGTGCGCGTTCTCCCCCCAGTGTCCCCCTGTGTGTGCTTTCTCCCTCCAGGGTCCCCCTGTGTGTGTGTGTGCATTCTCCCTCCAGTGTTCCTGTGTGTGTGCACATTCTCCCTCCAGTGTCCCCCTGTGTGTGCGTTCTCCCTCCAGTCTCCCCCTGTGTGTGCGTTCTCCCCCCCAGTGTCCCCCAGTGTGTGCGTTATCCCCCCCAGTGTCCCCCTGTGTGTGCGTTCTCCCCCCCAGTGTCCCCCTGTGTGTGCGTTCTCCCTCCCAGTGTCCCCCTGTGTGTGCGTTCTCCCCCCCCAGTGTCCCCCTGTGTGTGCGTTCTTCCTCCAGTGTACCACTGTGCAGGTGTAGCTTGAGTGTTGGGATCAAGGGGGCCCCATGATCTTCTATTGCCCGGGGCCCCATGAGTTGTCAGTCCGCCCCTGGTAATGTGTGTGTTCCCATGTGATCCTGGTATGAACTAGCCCTTAACCTAGGTTCACATTTCTGTGTTTAGTGCAAAATCTGACTTCCTGATAAATGTAATTTTAGTTTTAAATATCATGATATAAAATAATGGATATGGAGGCCTTTTGGTGGGTGTTATTTTTTTTTTATTTTTTTGGGGGGGTAGCATTTCATTCTTGGATTTAGGCAGCACAATATCTTGGGCCAGCCCAGGGTACTAGTGTCTGTAAATAGTTAATTCTTCTTATTTTTGGTAGGCAGAACAGACCCAGGTGGGCTGGCTTTGCTGGGCCGCCCTCAGTAGTCTGGGTAGAAATCTACAGGGTTTCCCCACGGACTGACTGACAGGGAAGAGAGCCACTGCTTATCAGTATTGTGGGAGCCCTGGCCAATCCCAAGCTGAGAGCTTGATGGGGCAGACACCACATAAATACTGCTTGGGGCTGTGGAGAGATCGAGATGAAGTGATGGAGTGCTGAGCCAGGAGGGGGTCCCGGGGTGGATGTGGCATTTAAAACAAACACTATAAGCATATGCATTGTAACTATGTATTCAGATTTTTATCTAAAGTTTAGCTTTAATACTCACCTATACAGTCAGGTGGTGATGGGTTCCATCTACTATCCATATTACAAATTATAGTGTCTGTTCCTTCCATTACAAAACCTTTATTACATTCAAATCTCATCATAGAATTTAATGTGTATGGACCAACGAATCCTAAAATCTTTCGTGAATGTGGGATTTCCGGTGGCTCACAGTTAACTTCTACAATTAAAAAACAACAAAGGATTATAACTCATTCATAACCAACAAATTCATAATGCATAGTAGTAGTAAATGTATTATACAGTAAAACCTTGGATTGCGAGCATAATTCGTTCCAGAAACATGCTTGTAATCCAAAGCACTTGTACATCAAAGCAAATTTCCCCATAAGAAATAATGGAAACTCCAATGATTCATTCCACAACCATTCATTCATAAGTCCTTCAGTTTATAGTCCACATAAAAAGATTATAGCAATGTGACCAGGTTGTATAACCATAAAACGTCCATCCACAAATGGAAGCCTCCACAAGGGGAATAGAAGCAAAATCCAGCAGGAGCTACACAGTATAAAAGAGAAGAGAGGCATCTATAAGTGTAGCAATATGGTTACATTTAATGAAGGTACAACATTTAGCAAGTCACATGGTTGATGATTAAAAGAGGCACATCAAAGTATGCAGGCATCCGGGGTAAAGCGGTCCACATAGACCATCCCCCGCACTACCGGCTCTCACCTCTGTCAGTCTGCAATCATGGGAAGACTGCCCTGCAGTAGAGCTATCTGAAAGCGAGGCTTGAACTGCTTGTTGAGCATAGCGTGGAAGGATGGTCTATGCGGACAGCTTTACCCCGGGTGCCTGCATACTGCAGATGTGGCTCTTTTAATCATCAACCATGTGAGTTTCTAATGCCGCGTACACACAATCAAACAATCCGGTGGAAAAGTCCGGCGGACTCAAGTCCGCTGGACAATCCCCCTGTGTGTGGGCTCCGGCGAACTTTTTTTACCCAAAAGTCTGTCGGACTAAGAAAGTAGCATTGCACCAAAATACACAGACAATACGGCCATATGTGTGCTAGTCCGCCGTACTTTTGAAATGAACAGACTTTTCCCGCATGGAGAAAAGTCTGTTCATTTTGAGCGCGGCTCCAGGTAGCCGAGTCCAGCAAAGGAAGCGTCGCTGGCCACGTCACCTGGTATGGCGTTAAAGGGGAAGCCCTACGCCGAAAAAACGCCATGGGGGTCCCCCCTAGGTCCATATCAGACCCTTATCCGAGCACGCAACCAGGCCGGTCAGGAAAGGGGGTGGGGATGAGCGAACGGCCGCCCTTCCTGAGCTGTACCAGGCCGCTTGCTGTCAACATGGGGGGTGCATTGGGGAAGGGGGGCCACGTGTCCCCCCACCCCAAAGCACCTTGTCCCCATGTTTATGAGGAAAAGGGCCTCTTCCTGACAACCCTGGCCGTTGGTTGTTGGGGTCTGTGGGCGGGGGGCTTATCGGAATCCATGAGCCGCCTTTAATAAGGGGGTCCCCCGGATCCCAGCCCCCCAGCCTATGTGAATGAGTATGGGGTACAATGTAGTACAAAGTTTATTGCACAACTCCGGGGGTCTTCTTCCATCTTCGGGGATTTTCTCGCCGGACTCCTCCGCTATCTTCTGCTAGCTCTTTTACTAGCAGAGGAGCCCGGCTTTCTTCTTCGTCACCGCCCTCTTCTTCTGACTTCGGGGGTCTTGTTCCCCTCTTCAGGGGTCTTGTCCCCCTCTTCGGTTCTTCTTGCCGGGCCTCCGCGCCTTCTTCTAGCTCTTTTACAAGCGATGGCCCGGTCTTCTATCGCCGCTGTCTTTGTCGTCGTCGCCGCAGGGACTGTGACATCATAATGGGCGGGGACATCACCCGGCGGTGTCCCTATATAAGTCGCCGCATGCCGCGTGCCTGTCATTGTGGCCAGAGACAGCGATGAGGCAACAGCTCAAGAAGAAGAGAAGAACAGAAGGCGACGATAACAACGAAGACAGCGGCGGTAGAAGACCAGGCCACCGCTTGTAAAAGAACTAGAAGAAGGTGCGGAGGCCCGGCAAGAAGAACCAAAGAGGGGGACAAGACCCCCGAAGTCGGAAGAAGAGGGCGGCGACCAAGAAGAAAGCCGGGCTCCTCCGCTAGTAAAAGAGCTAGCAGAAGATAGCGGAGGAGTCCGGCGAGAAGACCCCCGAAGACGGAAGAAGACCCCCGGAGCTGTGCAATAAACTATTTTTAACCCTTGTGTGTTGTGTTTTTTTTTACATTTTTTTCACAGGTGAATGGGTAGGGGTACATTGTACCCCATACTCATTCACATAGGGTGGGGGGCCAGGATCCGGGGGCCCCCTTATTAAAGGGATTCCGATAAGCCCCCCGCCCGCAGACCCTGACAACCAACGACCAGGGTTGTCGGGAAGAGGCCCTTGTCCTCATCAACATGGGGACAAGGTGCTTTGGGGTGGGGTGGCCACGTGGCCCCCCCTTCCCCAAAGCACCCCCCCCATGTTGAGAGCACGTGGCCTGGTACAGCTCAGGAGGGGAGGCCGTTCGCTCGTCCCCAACCCCTTTCCTGACCGGCCGGGTTGCGTGCTCGGATAAGGGTCTGATATGGACATAGGGGGGGACCCCCATGCCGTTTCTTCAGCGTAGGGCTTCCCCTTTAACTCCATACCAGGTGACGGGCCAGCGATGCTTCCTTCGCTGGTCCCGGCTGCCTGGAGCTGTGCTCAAAATGAACGGACTTTCCTCCCTGTGTGTGGGCAAGTCCGTTTACTTCAAAAGTACGGCGGATAGTCCGGCGGACATAGTCACGTCTGTGGGCAGGTTCGCTCATTCGGAAAGTCCGGCGGACTTTACGGCAGTTTGTCCGCCACACTAAGTCCGCCGGATAGTCTGATCGTGTGTACGTGGCATAAGTGTCAGTTCACACTGAGGCAGCACGACTGCCTCAGGCGACCTGGACACGACAGCTGGGGCGACTTGGAAAACGACTTCTCTATAGAAGGCAATGCAAGTTGCCTCAAGTCGCCCCCAAAGTCGTACAGGTTTTATTGTACAGAAAGGGATGCGACTCGTCAGGTGGCTAAGTCACCTGACAAGTCGTCCCAGTGTGAACTGGCACTAAATGTTGTACCTTCATTAAATGTAGCCATATTGCCTCTCTTCTCTTTTATACTCAGTTGTGACATGACGCTACTTGTATATCAAGACATCACTTGTATATCAAATTTTGCTTGTCTGGCAAAACGCTCTCAAACCAAGTTACTCACAAACCATGGTTTTACTGTGTGTGTGTGTGTGTATATATATATATACATATTTTTTTTTTATTAGGGATGAGCTGACCTGCCTTGGGTATGGTTCAAGCAGCTTTGGGCGAAGTTCAGATGCCGAACCTGACCCCCATTGAAATCATTTTTAGCCAAACTTGTCAAATTAATAACTCCAATTTTCTGGGCTAATAGAGAATGAAGTGGCAAAGATAGCATGGGAGTTGACACTGCCCCGGGGAACATGCACCAATGCACAATTATTATTATTTTTTTTTTTTTTTAAAAAGCTCTATTCGAACAGGAGCAGTGATTTTAAATGCTTAAAATTAAACATGAAAAATAACCAATTATTTTAACCACTTGCTTACTGAATGACAATTGCACAGTCATACAACACTGTACCCAAATTACATTTTTATCATTTTTTTTCCACAAATAGACCTTTCTTTTGGTGGTATTTAATCACAGCTGGGACTTTTATTTTTTGCTAAACAAACAAAGATGGAAAATTTTGAAAAAAAAATAAAAATCATGTTTCATAGTTTGTTATAAAATTTTGCAAACAGGTAATTTTTCTCCTTCATTGATATGCTATAGCGTGGATCTCTAGTGGTTAAATAACATACCTGAGGGAGTGCCCTAATCCTGAAGGTGTCACCTTGGTGATGCACCGAAAATGCTACAGCAGCACTGACATTTACAAAGGAAAAAAAGTGTTAATTGCTGGCAAATTAAATTTGTTTTTTCTTTTAAACAGCATATAGACCTCTTTAAGGGTCTGCTATGTATTTTGAGGACCTTTGCAGGTTTATTTTCGTTGTAAATGTCAGTTTGGCTATAGCACATCCTAGAATTAAAAGGAAAATGTGTGTAGAGTCCCCCCAAAAATACATACCAGACCATTTGAGTCTGGTATGAATTTAAAGGTGGTACTTTAGGCAAAAAAAAAAATTGAGGTCTCCCCAGACCCTTTGGATTTGGTATGGATGTTAAGATGGATCTCCATTAAAAAAAAAAAAATCAAAACAAAGAAAAGCTTTAAATCTTCCTAAAAAATCATGCTAGACCTTTAAACAGAGCATGCAGCCTGACTGGCCAGGAAAAAGGGGGGGGGTGGAGTGTGCACCCCCCTCCTGAACCATACCAGGCCACATGAGTGCCTTGCAATCCCCATGTTGGTGAGGACAAGGGCCTCTTCCCACAAACCTGACTGGTGGTTTGGGGCTTAACAGAATCTGGAAGCCACCTTTAAAAATAAGGGCCCCTAGTTATCTCCTCTGCCCAATGTAGTACCTCTACTCAAAAAACAAAAATGGGGACACAAAATGTCTGACAAGTCCTTTATTAAAGGCTATATTTAGCCAATGTTATGTGGCCTGGGGATTCCAGGCTACATATGTGAATAGGCCAGGTGACATCAGTGGATGGTAAAAACTAGACGGATACAAGCACCCGCTGCTTCCCTAGCAACTGCTGACAGCTGGAAGCTGTCAAATTTTTAGCCTAATTTTAAAAGAATACAGTCATTGAATTTGATTAACACTAATCATCTAAAAAAAAAAAAAACCCTGGGTAGTTAGCCATTTTATTGGGAGATTTTTTATGTCTAAGGCCACTGTTCAGTTATGTTTTTTTTTTTGTGTGTTTATGAAAATGTAATTCAGTCTTCAAACACTAATAATAAGGGTTTCTCTGTAAAAGTATTAATAAAAAGCCCACTATTGGTTTAAAATCTGACATAACCACACCTGAGTCTAGTGTACTCAGATATTTGAGATACTATGCTGTATACTTGACATATATTTACCATGCATTCAGATTTACAAAAAGATCTTAAAGGGGTGTATGTATAAAAATGTGCAGAGCTATTTTCCCTGTGAAATTTAATGTACATTTGTTTTGTGTAAGCCTGCAATATCATATGTTTCTAATCTATTTTCTTTCCAAGTAGGATGTTCGTTATGCATAAGAATAGAGTGAATCATAGTAAAGAAGTATTTCTTTTCTATGATAATCAGCTCCATCTAGTGGCCATATTGCAGTATTTTGTTGATTCACGCTATTATAAATGAAGAACATCTGACCTGGAGAGAAAATAGCTTAGGAACATTTTATTTTGCCAGCATTCACAGAGAATGAATGTAATTATCAACACATCCCAAAGTGTGTCCAGATCAAAAAATGTGTTTGTTTTTTTTAATTTGGATATAGTAGGGAAAGGTTAAACCTGTCAAGTTTTAGTGCTGTGTCCCAACTGGGGAGTTTCACTGTCTTATATTTGTCCTAGTGACCCTTGTCAGTGGTACTGTAAGTGAGAAAAGATTGAAAATCTTTAATTGTGGAAAAAGAATAGAGGGGAAACAATTTTTCAGGTGACAACTGTTTGTTGGGAGATTTTCACACTTTCTTTGGAGTCTACAAGTCAGAAAATGAAGGAAATGTCTTCAATGGGCTGTTCTGACAAAGCCCCAACACTTATAGGTAGTGTCAAAGCACCTTGCTAATCCTTTGTCCCTACACAATCCCATTGGCCCACCACTATGTTGGGGCTTCACTGGACAGTAGAAATGTGCAGGAGAGAGGAAGGGGTGGGCAAGTTTTTGCACTATAATAGGGTAATCTTTTGCCTTTCAGAGATTTTGGAGTTTTTCTTTTCATACAAAGAAAACATTTTTCTCCCAATAAAAGACAATTTTGGGAATATTTATGATATCCAACAAATAATTACTAAAACCTAGACCTATGAAAAACGTATGTGTGATCATTTTTGGATCTTCTTAGTACATGATTGTTAAGACATGATCTATTACATATGTCATATATGGCCAATTTTACTGTGTTCCAGAAAAAAAAAAAACACTGAAAAGTCTCACCTATACAGCGTGGTTGGGGATCACTCCAGTTTCCATTGTCCATGCAGAATACAGAGCTGTCATACTCTGTGACCATGTTAGGACTGGTGCATTTATATCTTACAGCATCTGAAAATTCATACTCTTCTTTTACAGGGGAAAAAGTCCCATTAGCAATCGTTGGAGGAGGGGGACACATTACAACTGAAAGGCAAAAATGTATCTGTATGCTTAGTAAATGAAAACAGATGATAGATATTTTCACCCTGTTGGTGTTTTTCTTTTCCAACATTTTTATTCAGAAAAGTCAGCATTTGCCGTTGTAATAAGAAGTAATTGCACATTAACAAACCGGCGATGATTCGGTTACAGCACAGAAGAGCATACAGTGGTGTGAAAAAGTGTTTGCCCCCTTCCTCATTTCTTGTTCCTTTGCATGTTTGTCACACTTAAGTGTTTCAGAACATCAAACCAATTTCAACAATAGTCAAGGACAACACAAGTAAACACAAAATGCAATTTGTAAATGAAGGTGTTTATTATTAAAGGTGAAAAAAAATCCAAACCATCATGGCCCTGTGTGAAAAAGTGATTGCCCCCCTTGTTAAAACATACTATAACTGTGGTTGTCCACACCTGAGTTCAATTTCTCTAGCCACACCCAGGCCTGATTATTGCCACACCTGTTCACAATCAAGGCATCACTTAAATAGGAGCTGCTTGACACAGTAAGGTCCACCAGAAGATCCTTAAAAGCTACACATCATGCCGAGACCCAAAGAAATTCAGGAACAATTGAGAAAGAAAGTAATTGAGATCTATCAGTCTGGAAAGGGTTATAAAGCCATTTCCAAAGCTTTGGGAATCCAGCGAACCACAGTGAGAGCCATTATCCACAAATGGCGAAGACATGGAACAGTGGTGAACCTTCCCAGGAGTGGCCGGCCGCCCAAAATTACCCCAAGAGCGCAGCGACGACTCATCCAAGAGGTCACAAAAGACCCCACAACAACGTCCAAGGAACTGCAGGCCTCACTTGCCTCAGTTAAGGTCAGCGTTCATGCCTCCACCATCAGGAAAAGACTGGGCAAAAATGGCCTGCATGGCAGAGTTCCAAGGAGAAAACCACTGCTGAGCAAAAAGAACATCAAAGCTCGTCTCAATTTCTCCACAACACATCTTGATGATCCCCAAGACTTTTGGGACAACATTCTGTGGACCGATGAGACAAAAGTGGAACTCTTTGGAAGGTGTGTGTCCAAAGAACATTATACCAACAGTAAAATATGGTGGTGGTAGTGTGAAGGTCTGGGGCTGTTTTGCTGCTTCAGGACCTGGAAGACTTGCCGTGATAAAAGGAACTATGAATTCTGCTGTCTACCAAGAGATCCTGAAGGAGAATGTCCGACCATCTGTTCATGTACTCAAGCTGAAACGAACTTGGGTTCTGCAGCAGGACAATGATCCTAAACACACCAGCAAGTCCACCACCGAATGGCTGAAGAAAAACAAAATGAAGACTTTGGAGTGGCCTAGCCAAAGCCCTGACCTGAATCCTATTGAGATGTTGTGGTATGACCTTAAAAAGGCCGTTCATGCTCGAAAACCCTCTAATGTAACTGAATTAGGACAATTCTGCAAAGATGAGTGGGCCAAAATTTCTCCAGGACGCTGTAAAAGCCTCATTGCATGTTATCGCAAACGCTTGGTTGCAGTTGTTGCTGCTAAGGGTGGCCCAACCAGTTATTAGGTTTAGGGGGCAATCACTTTTTCACACAGGGCCATGATGGTTTGGATTTTTTTTCACCTTTAATAATAAACACCTTCATTTACAAATTGCATTTTGTGTTTACTTGTGTTGTCCTTGACTATTGTTTAAATTGGTTTGATGTTCCGAAACACTTAAGTGTGACAAACATGCAAAGGAACAGGAAATGAGGAAGGGGGCAAACACTTTTTCACACCACTGTATATTGATGTGAAACTTAAAGTGGTTGTAAACCCTTACAACACACTTTGACCTACAGGTAAGCCTAGATTAAGGCTTACCTGTAGGTTCAAGAAATATCTCCTAAACCTATTAACCTTAGTTTATGAGATATTTGCCCGAAGACAGCGGCGCGCAGGCGCACTGAGCTTGGCATTTCCAACTACGGAGCTGCCGCGCGTGTCGGCTCCCGTGCACATGCGCGGGAGTGATGTCATTGCGGCTTCGCCAAATTACAGCGGCGGAGCTGCGAGACCCCACCGAGAAGATGGATACGCCGGACTACAGGGGACAGCGGTGACTTTGCTGGCTCCTGTGTCAGGTAAGTGACACATAATGGTCTACTATGCGATGCATAGTGGTCCATTATGCTTTGCCTTTGCAGGGAATGAAAGAGGAAGTAAACTCAATAGGGTTTACTTCCTCTTTAATGTATCATCTTCCACATATTAGTTTTATATGAAAAAAGTCAAACCTAAAAAACGAGAATCTGTAAATGTACACTGTAGAACTTATGAAATGTTGGAATAACATAGAGTGACGAGCTTTCAAAATGTTTTGTGTCTTCCCCACTCATGTCACTGGAAGTATACCACGCTTGGAGGGGGGGTGTGCATATATAGTGTCATTTTATTTCTAGAGCCCCTCTTTTCACTGTAAGTACTGCATAGGTATATTCCAATGTGTAACATGGGGAACAGTGAAGGATAAATCCCCATCCCCCTCTGCTATGACTACTTGAAGTAACCTACTAACTTAACTTCCACGTAGTGCCAGGGACCGTAATTGGTCCTTGGGCTCATTGAAAGGCAAATTCAGATTGAGGGAGGAGAGAAAGAGAAAAGAGGCGACAGAAAGTAGAGTAGAGGGTAGTGAACGTGGCTGCACTCTAGCCCCGGAGAAGAACACTTCAGAGCCAATCTCATCTCATGAGAGGGGTGGCTTCCTGGAGAATGCGATATATGGAGGACACCAGATGTAACTGTTGTGGACCTTGGGCACAGAGATATTCAAAAGAGGTGGGCTTATCTAGGGTCAGAGATGAGAACAACGAGTGGAAAAAATGTCTGACTTGTAGATAAAAATAAAACATGCGCAGGAAGATCAAGTATTTAACCTAAGTGTGACTGGGTGTACCAGAATTAGAACAGAGAGGCTTGAATCCATGGCATTACATGGCCTAGAGACAAACTATCCAGTATCATCGGATTGAACAAAATAGTAGCAAGGGGAGGGCATGGTGAAGAGAGAGAGCACCTTAGAAAGCATTTACGCTAAATTGAAAGGGTAAAGATCATTGGAGCAATGCACATACGCTTCACCAGATTGAGACTACAATAGGGATCCCGGATAAAGCGGGTACTAAAACCCCTTCTCAATCTCCGACCAGCGATTGGGAGCCATCAGGCTAGACCAAGAGAGAGCAGCTTGTAGGTGAGAGCCATAATAATATTTAACAATATAAGGTGCTCCTAGTCCACCCCTCGTCTTTAATGAGAAGGCCATTGAACTCGAAATATGGTGGGCCACCCCATTCCAAATAAATTGAAGGAGACTTCTTTGTGGGGCCTTAAGTTGGGACATTGGTACAGCAACCGGCAAAGTCTCAAAGAAATAAAGCAACCTGGGCAAAATGGACATTTTTAGAATGTTAATTCTACCTAAAAGGGAAAGGGAGTAGTTCATCCATTGCTGAAGGAGTCTGAAAATGTCCTGGATCAAGGGAGGGTAATTAGTAGAATATAGAGTAGAGTAAAAGGAAGTCAGTTGTATGCCTAGATATTTGAGTGAATTAGGGCACCATCTGTATGGATATTGAAGTAACTGATATACAGATATGTTTGTTCAAGTTGGTCAGAAGTGTCGATGGTATATGCAATGGAAGAGCCTCGGTCTTTACCGTGTTGACCTTATATCTTGAAATGGCACTAAAGGAGGTTAGAAGGTGGTGTAAAGAAGTGAGTGATATGAGGGGGTTAGTACGAGTCAACAAAACGTCATCTGCAAAAATATAGTTTGTACTCCCTCTGTCGCATCACGACCCCATATATATCTGGATTTGGTTGAATGGCATCTGCCAGGGGCTCTAGGCACAAAATAAAAATCAGTGGGGAGAGAGGACACCCCTGGCTAGTACCATTTGTCATGGGGAAGTGGGGCGACAGGAATAAGGACATTTGTACCTGAGCTGTGATCTGAGTATAATGTTTCTAGTGCTTTAAAAAAGAGCCCCTCAAGCCATATTGCATTCAGGTGGAGAACATATACGGCCAGCTCAAACTATCGAAGGCCTTTTGGGCATCCAGACTTAAAATAATAGCTGGGCGAGGAAATATATTAAGGAGATCGATCAGATCTATAGTCCGCATGCCTGGGTGGTACAAAACCCACTTGGTCTTTGTCTCAGTTTATTCCCAAACTAGTTAATAATCCACATGCTAGAATTTTTGTAAATATCTTGTAATCCGAGTTTAATAGGGCTACGGGCCTATAATTGTCGGAGAGAGAAGGGTCCTTACTGGGTTTAGGAATGACAGAAATGTATGCGTGCGAGAACTGCTTATGCAGAGATTTTCCTTGAAATATAGTACCATATAAATCCAGCATATGAGGGGCTAGGACGTTTAGAAAAGTCTTCCAGTAAAACTAGGGGGGTCCATCAGGACCAGGGGACTTATGGAGTGGGAGGTCTTTAATTGTATTTGAGAGTTCTTCAAAAGATATGGCTGCATTGAGTGTAACTAAGTCAGAAGAGGACAACTTTGGCAGCGAGAGATCCTTAAAGAAACTGTCAAAGTTGTCCTGTGAAAGGTTGAACTGATTTTCGGGGGTTAAACAGTTATAAAGTTTGTGATAAAAGGAACCAAAGGTCTTGGTCATAGTAAGGGGACAATGAGTCCTGGACCCATCTGCCTGAAGAAGAGAATCAGGAAAGGAATGGAAAGGACGAGGGTGGAGTTTATTTACCTGCATTCTCTGAGGCTTATTCGAAATTTTGCAGAATTTCTTCTTGGCCCATATATGAGATTTAGCTGTCTTACTTGGGGCTAGGGATCGCAGTTGTTCCCAAGGGGACATGACTTTACGTAGACTAGGTACTTTGGGTTTACACAAGAGCCGACGCTCTAGCTCAGTCAGTAGAGATTGTGTAAGTATAGCCCTATCTTTCTTTAGACGAGAGCCTTCCATGATATACATGCCATGAAAGTATGCCTTATGTGCCTCCCACAACGTAGAGGAATCTTGAACAGAGCCCTGATTTAATTGAAAAAATTCCTCTGGTCATTAAGGTGCCATTGACATGTCTTGGGGGAGGATGGAGACTGAAGGACATTCAGGAAGATAGGGGCAAGGTCAGACCATGTGATGGGAGAAATGTTGGATTCTACAATATGGGGAACTAGTGGGGCCGAAATAAAAAAGTGATCTAATCTAGAGTACATTTTATGGGCCATGGCGTAAAATGTAAATTGCTTGGCGGAGGGGTGTTTAATCCTCCACAAATCAAACAGGTGGTGAGATCTAATACACTTGGGGGGGAAGTGGCTAGAGAGGAGACCTTCCGTGAAGGACCAAGGTCTGTCTATCTTTAGTGGGAAAAAAAACAGGTTGAAATCACCTCCTATAATCATAAAGGGTTGGGAGTGGAATTGGGTGGATTCAAAAATCCCATTAAGAAAATCAATTTGCCCAGAGTTAAAGGCATATATGTTGAACAGAGTAAAGGAGGAGGTCATGTAATCACACACCAGGATAATAAACCTTCCATGAGGGTCAATGTATGAGGTTTTGACCCTAATAGGGCATGTTTTTTTTTATTAGTTATTGCTAGTCCTGCCTTCCCTGTTGAATCAGAGGCAAGGTAGGAGGATGGAAGTATTTAGAGGCAAACTTAATTGAACCCCCACTGCAGAAGTGTGTTTCCTGGAGCATGATCACATCTTCCTCTGAAGATCTGAACTCTTTTAAAGCCACCCACAGGACCTTGGCTACCCTCTGGAAGCATATCTCACTGCATTGGGGTGACCAGGAGAGAACCTCAGCACGGAGCAAATCAAAAGAGGGGTTGTGCCTCTGTAACCAAGGATAACCAATAACCAGCGGAAACTTAGATGAAGAAATAACTTGGAATTGGATTATCTTATGGAGAAGGGCCTTCCATCAAAATCCTCAATGGCAAGTGGAGTATCACGAAAGGAAAAATTACTCAAGCGCCTGAAATGAGTAGAAAAATATTAAGTACAAAAATAATAATAAATTAAATAAATTAAATAAAGAAAGAGAAAACTGCTGAAAGCACTCAAAACAGACCAGCCAACCAAAAATAAGTATAATACAATAGATATTGCTGTGCTATCTTCAATAATAAAGTGCCAAGTGTCTGTTATATCAAAAAATAAATCAAATCAAGGAATATATTATATTAAATTATCCCAAGAGAAGTACAACATATGGTGTGCTTTCCGCAATCTGGCCAAAACAACCAAAAGTGCAGAGTGCTAATTGAAAGGTGCTAGATATAAGTGCCAAGTGCTACAAAAAGGAGGGCTGAAGATCCTTAGTATTAATCTTGTTAAGGAGTGAAGGAACAAAAGCTCCTCAAAGTAATCCTACTCCTATTATCCCTGTGATCAAAAATGGGATACAAGGTACAGGTGAAAAAAAAGAAAATATATATATATATATATATATATATATATATATATTTAAATAGTAATATTAATAGTGTAATTTTATAATTATATAAATTAATTAATTGTGAATCAATCCACAACCTAGCACCAACATAAATTAATAAATAATGATATCCCAAGATGTAACGGGCAATAAGTGAATAAATTAAATTGTGATAAGAATCATATACACACCAGGTGTTACAAAAGGAGAAAATATTAAAATTAATAAACTATATAGATAAATAGTGCAGAGCAACACAACCAGTGTGCCCACTAAGTGATCAAATATAAAAAATATATTTTCAATCATTTTAGTAAAAATTATAATAATTAGTCATCCGGAAAAAAGTTCACATTGATAGAAAATATTATTATGCAAATAAATATGTGTAAAAATGAGAGCGCAAGAATCGTATTGTGCTCTCATTCTTATAGATATGTGAGTGGCTCTTTATGCTAATTCAGCTGTGTTTGTGGTTACAATATTGTGCAATGTTACCTTTCTTCTTTTTTTAAACGGAACTACCGGATTGGAGGCTAATTACTATTGAAGGAGGATAAGTGTGGCAATCTTTCCTCTGACATCTTCATTGATCTGAAGTTGCTTATACACCCAGGACGCGTCAACCCTCCCCTCCTTAGTGAGATCTTCCCTGGATAAGTACATTTTTATACATATTTATTTGCATATTAATACTTTCTATCAATGTTAACTATTTTTCCGGATGACTAATTATTATAATTTTTATTAAAATTATTGAAAGTATATTTTTTATATTTGATTTCTTAGTGGGCACACGGGTTGTGTTGCTCTGCACTATTTATCTATATAGTTTATTAATTGTAATATTTTCTCCTTTTGTAACACCCGGTGTGTATATGATTCTTATCACAATTTAATTTATTCACTTATTGCCCGTTACATCTTGGGATATCATTATTTATTAATTTATGTTGGTGCTAGGTTGTGCATTTATTTATTTATATAATAATAAAATTACACTATTAATATTACTATTTAAATATATATATATATTTTTTTTTTTCACCTGTACCTTGTATCCCATTTTTGTTCGCAGGGATAATAAGAGTAGGATTACTTTGAGGAGCTTTTGTTCCTTCACTCCTTAACAAGATTAATACTAAGGATCTTCAGCCCTCCTTTTTGTAGCACTTGGCACTTATATCTAGCACATTTCAATTAGCACTCTGCACTTTTGGTTGTTTTGGCCAGATTGCGGAAAGCACACCATATGTTGCACTTCTCTTGGGATAATTTAATATAATATATTCCTTGATTTAATTTATTTTTTGATATACTAGACACTTTGCACTTTATTATTGAAAATAGCGCAGCATTATCTATTGTAAGTGGAGTATCACGCAGCTGCAATGGAATCAAGTGCTCTGATACAAAGGCAGCATCAATGAACAGGCCTGCACAGCCCCAGAGTTGATTAGAGTCTGTATCTCGATGGACGACTCAGCCCAAGAAAGGGTGACCAAAACCAGGGGCTTATCCTTCTGGATAACTGGTGATGAAACAACGCCACCTAAGGTCTGTTCGTGACAGGACCTCAAGGTTCGGGTAGGATAAGACTTCAAAAAGTGACCTGCCTGGCCACAATAAAAGAACAATCTCTCTCTCCTCCTAAAGGTTCTCTCATCTGCAGAGAGACATGTGAAACCCAAGTTCATGGGTTCACCTTCACTGACCGACTCAGTACCAGGAGGCATGGGAGGTGAGGATGGCACGGGTGGGACTGCAAAGCTCGAAAACAAATGTACAGGAGGTTTCCGCAAGCGCTCCTTAAAAGAGGTAAAGTTCATCTAATCTGGAAAAAATATTACCAACAAGTGGATTGACTGCATCTTCTGAATTCATGGCCTTCGTCTACTGTTAGAAACCATGAAATCAGGCCGAGCCAGAAGTACAGTTAAATCACACTTGTTTAATAATAAGATAATATTAAAAGAAATAATAATAAGAGAACAAACGTAGTCAAAACATAGCCAAATTTCAGTAACCGGAACGTATAGTCAGCCAAGCCACAAGTCAGGGATCAATGTAGTGGAACAGCAAGCAGGATCTGGAGCCAGAAGGGATATCAGCAAAGCAAGTCTTGAACAGGATCGCAGGCAATAGTTTCTGTGATGGTGACCAAGGCAAAGGCAGAGAACCTCTGGACTGGACGGCTTAAGTAGGCAGGACTGACAAGCAGGATATCATGAACAGCTGAGTAACTGTGGAGAGATAGGAGCTGGCAATTAGCTGACAGCTGAGCAGCCAGCTCAGAGAAGGAAGCGTTGAGCCCAGCCCTGACAGAAATCAATCCTAAATCTAGCAGCAGCTCCTCACCAGACTGGAAATAGGCAAAGGAGTGGGATTTCCCCTATATGTAAATGATAATCAGAATGAAAACGGCCATAGATACTTGATTTGGGGGTTGATCAGGTGGGTTATTAGCGGTTTCAGCAGTTTCCCGTTATGGATCGTCGCTTAAGAGACATCAGCAAAGAGCCGGAACGAACGTCACAAGAGGGATATATTGCCTTTGGTTCTAGCCTCCATTATCCTTTCCTTAATTCTGTAAAAATGTGGCTTAACTATCACATTTCACAGAAGGCCATCCAGCCTGGGTGCCATCAAGACTCGGTGTACCCTGTCTATTTCCAGCTTGTGAGGGGAGATATCTGGTATTAAATCTTTCATCAGGGATTTTATAGTATCTTCTAAGTCCACCACTGATTCTGGGAGGCACCGCACAGGGACGTTATACCTCCTAGAACTGTTTTCCAGGTCTTCTATCTTTGAGTTTGCCTGATCTAGTTGGTCTTGTAGGGATGAAATCATTCCGGAATTTTGGTTAACTCTCTTCACGGTACCATCCATTTTAGATTCAATACTGTCCAGCCTTTCCCTTATATTTTGAAAATCATCTTTCAGTCCAGTAGTTATAATCATACAGGCTTTAGACAGTTTCTGTTGCAGGAGTGCAGAAAATCTAGCCAGACGAACTGCATCTCCTGAATACGTAGTGGTAAGAATAGGTGGCTGAGTATGCACAGAACTGTTTTGGCTCAGAGCCAGCTGAGCAAGTTCTGCCATTTGCCTGTCTGTGGAGGAGGCTGGGAAATCAGCATATAGAAAAGCCCTGTCTGGGGGAATGGACAAGGGAGACAACTGTGGGTGCTCACCTTCTGGTGTGGAAAGCTCTTCCTGAGATTGGGACTTCCCCTCCCCTCCCCTGCACCATGCTGGCCTGGGGAGACTGCTGCTGGGTCTGGAGGCTGCTGCACACAGTGTTTCCCTTCCCCGGCGCAGTCTTAGTCTGGGGAGACTGCTTCTGGGCCTGATAGGCTTGCGTTGTTCTAGGCTGCTGGGGTTGCTGGAGGTTTTTTTTTTCCCTGCTGTCCTCCGCTGCATTATTCATTCCCGATCTGCGGGCTGTCGGTATTCCGTTAATTCAAGTGTCCCTTATAGCTTGTTTATATGCTTTTTAGAGCCGGAGGCATGAGGAGCTCAGTCAGTACATGACTGTTCCCAACACTGCGCGCATGCACACTACTTCTGTTGGTGTTTTTAATTATTTTATTTTTTTTGGAATGAGTAATAAGGGTAGGTGCGGTATCTCACAAAAGTGAGTACAAATCTCACATGTTTGTAAATTTTTATTATATCTTTTCATGTGGCAACACCGAAGAAATTACACTTTGCTACAATGTAAAGTAGAGAGTGTACAGCCTGTATAACAGTGTCAATTTGCTGTGCCCTCAAAACAACTCAACACACAGCCATTAATGTCTAAACTGCTGGCAACAAAAGTGAGTACACCCCTAAGTGAAAATGTCCTAATTGGGCCCAATTAGCCATTTTCACTTCCGGTGACATGTGACTCGTTATGGTTACATTGTGTGTATTGGTGTGTTAAATTTAGTGTTATCGCTCTCACTCTCTGAGGATCCAGAAAAAGGAAATGTTGCTCTACATAAAGATGGCCTAGGCTATAAGAATATTGACAAGACCCTGAAACTGAGCTGCAGCATGGTGGCCAAGACCATATAATGGTTTAACAGGACAGTTTACACTCAAAACAGGCCTCACTATGATTGACCAAAGAAGTTGAGTGCATGTGCTCAGCGTGATATCCAGAGGTTGTCTTTGGGAAATAGACGTATGTGTGCTGGCAGCATTACTGCAGAGGTTGAAAGCGTGGGGAGTCAGCCTGTCTGCGTCCAGACTATATGCTGCACACTGCATCAAATTGGTCTGCATGGTTGTCCTCCCAGAAGGAAGCCTCTTCTAAAGATGATGCACAAGAAAGCCCGCAAACTTTGAAGACAAGCAGACTAAGGACATGGATTACTGGAACCATGTCCTGTGGTCTGATGAGACCAAGATAAACATATTTAGTTCAGAAGATGTTAAGCGTGTGTGGCGGCAACCAGGTGAGCAGTACAAAGCCAACGCTAGTAAAAGAGCTGTAAGAAGATAGCAGAGGCCCGGCAAGAAGAACCGAAGAGTGGGACAAGACCCCGAAGTCGGAAGAAGACCCCTGGATGGCGGCGGCGACGAAGGAGAAAGCCGGGCTCCTCCGCTAGTAGAAGAGCAGAAGATAGTAGAGGAGCCCAGCGAGAAGACCACATGAAGACAGAAGAAAACACCCAGAGCTGTCTAATAAAGTACTTTAAAAACCTGTGTTGTGTTTTTTTATGTACACTTTTTTCCCCAGGTGAATGGGGAATCTGGGGGCCTCCTTATTAAATCCAATCTAATTAAATCCATACCAGGTGATGGGGCTAGTGAGGTGCTAATCTACCCGATGGAGGCGGCGACATTGACTTCCTTCGCTAGTTCCGTCTACCTGGAGCCACGTTCAAAATGAACGGACTTTACTCCGTGTGTGGGCAAGTCCGTTCATTTCAAAAGTCCGGCGGACTAGCACACAGACGGGCAGATTTGAATCAAGACTCCTTTCAAAGTATGCCGGACTTTTGGGAAGAAAAAGTCCGCCAGAGCCCACACAGGGGCGAATTGTCCGCCAGACTCTGGTCCGCCGGATAGTGCGATTGTGTGTGCACGGCATAAGTAGTAGTAGGAGGGCACAATACAGGGGAGTCAAGAGGGTATGATACAAAGGGGTCAGGACAGTGGGGTCAGGAAGGCACACCACATGGGTTCAGAAGGGCACACTACAGGGGGATCAGGAGGGCACAGAAACAGTTTCCTGATGCGGAGTGGAGCAGGGAAGCTGCTGTGGCAAGCTTTCCAAACATGTATTTTCTCTTTCATTTCATATTGGGTTCTAACAGAAGATTCTTGTGATTTTACTTTTTTCTTTTGATCAATATTTCTCTGAAATACCAACCATCTGCATTCACCTGGCAAACTTCTTTTGCTGAAAGTCCCTATTGAGTTTCAGGATGAACTCAAATAAGATGTGGATTTTGATTGCGAAAAAGCTGAAAAAGAACAGGAATAAATATTCCAGATGTTTATCAAACAACCACAATGTACCTGATAATGACTTGGTCAATGAATTGTATATCTCTACAATGCATGCACAGGAAAATACCTGATAAAAGTCCAGTGTTTTCCCAACCTCTGTTTGAGCTGACAACACAATGTCTCTACTTCACTGAAATCCTAAGCAGTGTTGTCCACCCTGCCTGCTGAACTACAGAACTCTTATCTCTCTGCTGTCTCCACATGCATACATTGATTTCTTTCCCAGCAAAATAATGCTTCTACCTTATCTTCTGCAATTTTTCACAGAACTGGTGAGAACAGGACATTAAGTGTTAAGCATCAGAATGCCAGTACACCTGACCTAATTAGGATTTTATGTTATAAATACCACTCTACATCCTCCTCAAAGAAAGTGAGCTCAGGGACATTTAACAGCAACCAAATCTGATGGCAGACACCAAGTATTCAAGACAAGCCAGCTTTCACTGATTTATTCACTGCATGCAGATTCTCAGGGGGATTTTTATCAAGTACACAAACATTATTCAAGGGCCCCAATGATAGCCGGCAGATAGATCATATTGCGGACAGCCTTGCGCTTGTCCGGGACACAGTCCAGTACATTCAAGGCCGCCGAGTGCACGCGGCCCTGGTCAGTCTTGACCAGGAGAAGGCCTTTGACCGTGTCTCCCATGAGTTTATGTGCAGCGCTATGCGCAGGTTTGGTCTTGGGGAAATGTTTTGTTCGTATGTAATGTATAATGACATCTGTAGTGTGGTGTTGGTAAACGGTTAGAAAACTGACCCCTTTCCAGTGTTGTCTGGGGTCAGACAAGGCTGCCCTCTCTCACCTTTGCTTTTTGTCTGTTGTATAGAGCTCTTCGCCCAAAGCATCAGACGGAACCCAGGGATCAGAGGGATCACCGCATCAGGACCACACAGACGGGAGGTCAAGTGCTCACTCTACATTGATGATGTGACGGTATTCTGCACCCATGCCCTTCAGCATCAAAGCAGATTTCATCAAAATTCTCGGGGTCTGGTTTGGAGCTGAGGGCGCAGCCCTGAAGTCCTGGAAAGAAAGACTGACTAAAATGCGACAAAAGTTTGGACTTTAGAGCCTCCGAGAACTCACCATCAAAGGTAAAACACTGGTACTCTGCAGCGAGATCCTCCCTGTGTTGCAGTACCTTGCCCAGGCCTGGCCCCCCCGGGCTAACACCTGCAAGGCCATCACCAGGGCGGTGTTTCACTTCATCTGGAGCTCCGAAATGGACAGAGTAAAGCGGGCGGTTATGTTTAAGTAACCCCTCAGGGGCGGTAAGAGCGTGCCTGACATCGCCACTCTACTGAGGGTGTTCTTTGCCTGTAACTGCATCCTCAGAACTTTGGTGGACAGAACTGTAGACTCTGGTGGTAACTCCATGTCCCGTTTCTTCCTCCTGCCTCTTTGGAGGTCCCTTGGATGGGACAGCTCCATCCCCTACAACTGGGACACTCCTTGGTACTACTTGGACACTTTCAAGTTTATTAAGGAGCTGGGGCTACATGGAGTGAAGCCCGACTTGTGGAAGCCAAAAACTATCCACAAGTTGATTAGAGCATCGGCCATTGTTGAGACTGTTCCAGGCCTCCCTTCAGCCACTTGCAAAGTGATCTGGAGGAATGTTTCTTCAAAGAGACTCACCAACAGGCACAAAGATCTGGCATGGATGGCAATCCAAGGGGGGTTGCCACTCAGGACATTCATGCATGCCAGAAACCTGTGCAGATACAGACACTGCCCCTTTTGCATCATCCAGGAGGAAACTGCTCTGCATGTTTTCTGGGAGTGTCCCTTTGCACAGGGCCTGTTGAGGGCTCTGGAACCTGATCTCAAAGACTTTGTTCCACAGACTGCTATCACACACTTTAGTGTGCTGAACGGACTCTTTTGTGGAACTCATTCACAGGGGGACATTGATAGTGCCTGGCGGGTGCTGTGCTTCTTTAAGGACGCTGTTTGGTGCACCAGAAAGCACCTCATCCACCAGAGGGAGAGGATGTCCATCGAGGACTGTCGCAGACTGGTTCACAGTCTGCTCAAAGACTATCACTTGATGGACTTTAAGGAGGAAGAGGAGGTCTGAAGATTTCCCCTCCCCCCTCCACCCTCTCCCCCCCCCCACACTATGTATCCTTTGGCAATTCAATAAAGCTTCGGGCCTGTGAACGCTTTCTCCCCTCCCTACCCCACCTTCTCCACCCCCCCATCACACCTGTTGCTCGTTGAAATGCCATTTGACTTTGACTATGACAGTATGACCTGATTTTTCCGACATGTCTTTGTAATGCTTTCATGGTAAGGCGGCATCATGCATGATATGATGTTTCGGGGTACCATTACTCTGCGCAATACATGAGGCATCAAACCGCAGGATGAATGTAATTTATTTGTATGCTTGGAACTGTATTGTTGTGTAGTGTATTTATGCTCTGCGTCGCAGTACAGAGTGGAATGTACCCTGTTTAAAGTATTTATTTTTTTGTATATTTTCTTGCAAAATAAAGTATAAGTTTTCAAACAAATATATTAGGGACGGTCCCTTCCATTATTTCTCACTATACCCCCCCAAAATTGGTCCTTTGAGTTTCATCACTTATTTGGTTGGTGCTTTTCTAGGCATAGCATAGCTGCCATCAGTGCACGTGAACAGTATAATCTTACCCATTTGTAGTTTAAATTCCTTCTCTGCTCACAGTTGCACAACTGGTGGCATTGTTACCATTTATGTTAATCTGGAGTCTCACTTCTAACAGTACCTCATATCCTGTCAGTCTCTGACATGTTTGTTTTTATGAGAGAACATTGTTGCTGGGTGTCAGGAACCAGTTCAGTGGACTTTATGGTAATAAATGCATATATATCTATATAGGTCTACATTCCCAGGTGAATAAGAGAGGTTGAGGTTCTTGAAAAGGCCAAGATACAGAACAAGAGGACCTATCCTTTGCAGCGGCTCCTGCGGGGGTAGAGTTACATTGACATGTCCCATCAATTTATGTGAAATATGAACTTTAATGACATTCCAGTTTAATGACAGGTCCACTTTAAAGAACTCCACAATGCGCTTTGTGACATTCTTCTTTAATAAGATTTAAAGCACTTTTTTACCTTCACAGGAAGGAAGCATGTTACTCCATGTTCCGTCTGCTTGACACTCTCTGTAATTCCTTTTTGAAACCATATGGTACCTTGAAAGATGAATACGTAACCAGAAATAAATACATTTGTCAACATATCTTTTACAGCAATGCTCTGGAATGCTGAAAGGCAGAGGCAACTGGGGTGAATTATAAAGCAACTGAAAATATAAGGAATTTCATTTCTACCAGTTTATAAAGGGGATATGTAAAAGTATAAAAAAACAAAAAAACAATTGAAGATAAAAAAAAAGAGATCCGCCCTTAGTTATCTCTGCATTTCATGCATTACACAAGTCAAAGAACCAAAAAATGGTTAATATTGTTTTTACAACACATATTTTAAAAACAC
Organism: Lithobates pipiens; assembly: GCF_037356315.1. NCBI lineage: Eukaryota > Metazoa > Chordata > Amphibia > Anura > Ranidae > Lithobates > Lithobates pipiens. The sequence continues at coordinate 217,457,829 of NW_027507790.1, forward strand.
TTTCTTTATTCAGATACATATGAAATAGACACATGCATTTGATATAGTACCCTCTGTAGACTATCCTGTTGTAAAAAGATATTGTTTACAGAGCTCAATAGCTCAACCTGAGATGCACACACACACAAATAAATACAGTAAGTCAGACTCAACTTACTGGGTGTATGGGAAATAGGTTGTCCACGGCCAGGATGCAACCAGATAATGTTGTACAAGATTTGAGTTGTGCAAGGCCTGGCTGCAACTAGATAACTACTGCTGAGCTATCCTTTTAGAAAACCTGTAGTGCTTTGAGAATTATTTATGTAAGTTGAAATTTGTAAAACTGTTCAGGGTGAGCTGGCAGTTTGAATAGGAGGCGTTAGTTGCTATACAAGTCTTTAATGTGCTATATTACAGTGGATTGCAGTATGGTGGGCTCAGAGACCCAAAAATCTATTCTAGGACTACCTTTTTGTTTGTGTGAATTCAACAACTGTAGTTACTGTTTGGCTCATGAGCCCCCTAGCAGTCTTTTTTATTATTATTTATTATTTAATTGTATTTCACATTTAGCTAGCTTTTTTCTGCCAGGCTTAAAAATGCGTTTGGGCTATGGTATTTCAGAGTTTATTTTTTTAATGGGGTGATTGATTTTATTTTTTCTGTTGTTAGGGCCTCTTTTTATCTTGGGGGGCACATCGTACACTTGTTGCGGACACAGGAAAGGCTGCCCTTGGTTTGCCGCATATCACCACATCTAGTGCGCTGTAATTGAAAAAACATCAAGCAGGTCTAAATTGAAAGGCAGGACAAAGGTGGTTTAAAGTAGAAGTCCAGTCAAATTCTAACTACCGTATATACTCGAGTATAGGCCGACCCGAATATAAGCCGAGGCCCCCAATTTACCCCCAAAAAACTGGAAAAAATTATTGACTCGTGTATAAGCCGAGGGTGAGACATGCCTGTCCATCCCTGTGTGTCCGTCCATCCCTGTGGGTCCATCCATCCCTGTGTGTGTCCATGCATCCGTGTGTGTGTGTGTGTGTCCATGCATCCGTGTGTGTGTGTGTGTGTGTGTCCATGCATCCGTGTGTGTGTGTGTGTGTGTGTGTGTGTGTGTGTCCATGCATCCGTGTGTGTGTGTGTCCATCCATCCGTGTGTGTGTGTGTGTGTGTGTGTGCATGCATCCGTGTGTGTGTGTGTGTGTGTGTGTGTGTGTGTGTGTGTGTGTGTGTGTGTGTGTGTGTGTGTCCGTGCAGCCTACCTGTGTCCAGCCTGCCTGTGTCCCGTCCAGCCTGTGTCCCGTCCAGCCTGTGTCCCGTCCAGCCTGCGTCCCGTCCAGCCTGCGTCCCGTCCAGCCTGCGTCCCGTCCCGGCCCGTCCCGAGCCGAGCCTCCGTCCTTCAGCTCTTCGTCGGCGGCCATTCTAGGATTCAAAAGCCGCGCCTCCGTCGGTGATAGGCGGAACACTCAATTTCCCACTGACTGCTGGGAAATTGAGTGTTCCGCCTATCGGATGTCCGTGATAGGCGGAACACTCAATTTCCCAGCAGTCAGTGGTCCGCCTATCATGGACGTCCGCTCATCCTCATACTACGGACGAGGATGAGAGGATGTCCGTGATAGGCGGAACACAGACTGCTGGGAAATTCAGTGTTCCGCCTATCACCGACGGAGGCGCGGCCTTTGAATCCTAGAATGGCCGCTGTCTGTCTGCTCGACACGCTGATCGGGCAGACAGACAGCGATGACTCGAGTATAAGCCGAGGGGGGCACTTTCAGCCTCAAAAAAGAGGCTGAAAATCTCGGCTTATACTCGAGTATATACGGTATACTTAAAGCTGCTCCCACCCTCATTCAACACCTATTCTAAGTACCCTGTAAATGAAAGATGTCTACGCTTACCTATTCTGAGGGTGCTCCAGTCTGGTCACATGAGCTCCCTAGCCTCCAGCTTCAGCAAAGAGGACAGATCTCCAACAACGGCTGCAGAGCCTAGGCAGTGATTTCCCCTATAGACTTACTATGGGATATCTGTTGTCGGCTGTCCCTACTTTAAACTGAAGCCAGCACTGGGAGCCGATCATGCAACCAGACTGGAGCGCCCTCAGCATAGGTAAGTACAGACATTTTTTCTCTACAGAAGGGCTCTCAAAATGTTCCCAATGCTGGTGTCAGTGCGAGGAATAATGTCTTGTACCAGTGGGAAGAAAAGTGCCCCAAGATCTAGGCAATGGCAACCAAAGGGCCACATCTGGCCCTCAGGCCGCAGTTTGGAGACCACTACTCTACAGGCTAGTTAGAATAAGCTTAGAACGAGGGTGGGAGCAGGTTTATGTATAGTTAGGAATGGATGTGACTGGACTTCCATTTTAGCCCTTTAGGTACAGTATCAACCTCTCACAACAAATGAATGTGAATAATATTAAAAATACAAAATTATTTAAAAAATAAAAATAATATTAAACTCCAAGAGGGGTGTGTTCTAACAATTTTGACTGCTGACAGTTTATGATTATGTAACTCTATATACAGTACATTATATATTAAACCAGTGGTTGTCAATTTACAAGGTATAGGGGGGCTCAAGTGTAGCCCCTGATATCTCCAAAGAACCACAAATAATATTTAATTTGTGTAATGGTATAGATAGAAGACTGTGATAGGCTTTTTAGTAGAAAATGGTCAGAGACTGTTCTACAGTTGTAGCTGGAGCCCAAAGCCATGGTGTAGGGGACAGCAGAGGTTGTGGAATATGTAAGATGAGAGTTCTAAAGATCATTGGTAATAAAGGTCAGGTAACAAATCAATACTCCCACCACTGACTGCTGGGAATGGAGGGCCACACCAATGGGTTGCATCTAGCCCTCAGGCCACAGGTTGGCCACCAAGGATTTAAACTCACCCCAGATTACAGTGATATGTTATTCTTGAGCCAAATGAGATGCCTTCAGCTTCAAAATATCCATTTTCTATATCACCAGGATATCCACATGATCTTACTGTAAAACAGAAGACAAAACTTGATTAGCTGTCTTTATTCCATAAACTGCAATTCTGCAATCTCAGACAAATGTTGGGCTAATCTTTTGGAATTCCAATTCTGTTTAAAAAAAAATATCTAAAAAACTGACACACTAGCTATTTTGGAATTTTAATGTTGTTAAAAATTGCCTTCCAATTTTCTCAAAGTGCCAAAAAAAATGAAATGCCATATTGCAATCTTGAGTTGTTCTAAACACAGTTGGGCACTGAAAGCCGCCATAAATGTCAGTTCTTGCTTGTAAAATTGGTTCATCAAGAAGTATAGAAGTCTACACTAAAATACAAGTAAAATTGTAGGCATCCTCTGCAATAGGAATTTCATGTTTGGTGAGATATTCCCTGAGGGTTAATTACTTCTAAAGGGATGCAGACACTGCAACTTCTCTCATCTGATTAGTGAACGTGCACCAGTTAATTATAATGAACGCATAACCTCCAATTCAGGAAGTCTTCCAAGTTTATAGTGGAACAAACAGCTTTTTCTTCAGAACAGAAAGATAGGAATCTGCTAAAAAAATTTTAAAATTCATGCACATACTGTCAACAAAAGCAACACTGTCATTTTGCTGGCATAATGTGCACCTATTGCCTTGGCTTTCCCATAAGTCAAAATTTCCTGCCCAATCCATATTCCTATTTGCTCTCACTATGACGTGTGTCTTAGAAGCACACAGAAATATAGTATGTGGGAGACAGGAAGCAGTGTGTGAGCTAAGACACTATAAGCCTGCCTTTTTCAACCAGGTGGCGTGAGGTTTCTTCAGGATTGCCTTGGCAAAATGCCTAAAACTTGCCCAAAACTTGTGTAGCACCCTCTAGGTAGGTAGGTGCTAGAGAGAAGTTTGGTAGGTTAGGTACATTTAGGCAGGCCTGGCTGGCAATCAGGCCTGTTTGTTTATTTATTTGGGCTGGAAATGGCTCAGGATAACAGCTGGTGACTACCAGGCAGCAACACTAAGACCTCCCTCTTCTTTCTAGAGCCATCTGGAAGATACTAGGAAAAGAAGAGGAGAGGTGGAGCTGCCTGGGGTGTTCTAAAGAGCCCTGACCAATCCCCAAACTGGATTGGCAGGGGGGCATGAGCGTCGCACATGAGCAGCCACTGGCGCGGTGGAAAAAAAACCAAGCTCCCCAGAACTTGTTCTGCTGCACAGTTTGTACAGGTAATCGTTAACTGCACGTTTCTGCTGGAGCAGCCTATCAAGCATATAGAAGGTTGAGTTCCATCACGTCGGGCAATCGCAAATAGGACGTCTGACTGGCAGATTGTGTCACCACTGAATGTCAGCAAGGTGAGCCATGGTCGTGTAAGATCTTCTGAAATGGGCCGAGATTTTCCTTGCCTGCCGCAAGATGTCCTGGACCCGAGGGTATTTGACAACGAATCGCTACACGACCGAGTTTAAGACGTGTGCCATGCATGGGACGTGTGTAATCTTGCCCTGTTTCAATGCACTAAGCAGATTGGCACCGTTGTCACACACCACTTTACCAACTGTCAAATTGAGCGGTGTTAGCCACTGATCTGCCTGTGAACGCAAAGCTGAAATGAGTGCAGGGCCAGTGTGGCTCTTGGCTTCCAGGCACAACAAACGCAGCACAGCGTGGCAATGTCTCACCTGGCATGTCGAATAGGTTCTGGGGATCTTGAGTGGCGCAGCGGAAGAGACGCTAGCAGCGGAAAAGGAGGAGTCAGCAGAGGAGGAGAGGGAGGATGGAGTAGGAGGAGGAGAAGAAGAGGCAGGCCTGCATGCAATCCGTGGCGGTAAAACCAAATCTACACGGGTGCCACGGGTTACGGTACATGCTTGACGGCCTTCAAAAGGTTCACCCAGTGGACAGTAAAAGTTATATACCTTCCCTGTCTGTCTGTGGTTAGATGTATCTTGGCACCGACACTGTGTGCCAGAGATACATTCACTTGCCGCTGAACATGGCCATTTGGCTCTGGGATGCCCTTCTGTGAGAAATACTTCCTTCCTGGGACCTTCCATTGTGGTGTTCCAGTGGCCACAAATTTTCGAAAGGCCTCCGAGTCCACCAGTTTATATGGCCGTAGTTGGCGGGCTATCAGTTCTGACAAGCCAGCCGTCAACCGTTGGGCAAGAGGGTTATCCGGCATCATCATTTTTTTATGCTCGAACATTTGGCCCACGGAAGCCTGCCTTTTTCCAGAAAAACGTGAGGACGGCATGATGGAAGGTGGAGTGGAGGACAATTGTGAGGAGAGAGGAGAAGGAGAAGTAGAAGACAAGGCTGGACGGTGAGAGCCTGGAGAGTGGCTTTGTGGGTTCCGTTACTCCTACTGGGCTCAGTGATGGCAGCTCATGTGCTTTCTTAAGGCAGTCGTCCCTAGGTGAGTGTTGGGCTTACCACAACTTAAGCGTTGACTGCAAAGGCTGCAGATGGCAACACTATTGTCAGCAGCGGACATGTTAAAAAAAGCCCACACTGCGGAGCCATGTGCCGGCATCCTGGGAGCACCAGATGTGACCGTACATGGTTGATGCCTCGCTCCTGATACATTAGCAGTCTGGTTTGTCCCTCCTGTGCAATGTAAGTTCCGCCTGCATCTCCTCCCTATCTGCTGGTCCACATCTCCCTCTGAACTCCCCTCCTCTTCCTCTCTTGTGGGCAGCCACGTGACATCACTAGACACGTCATCATCGACATCACCTACCCCACCACTATAATTAGAGATCTCGGAGTAGGCAGCAACACCGGGGACCAATCTCCTCCTTGGGCTGATCTGGGTACTGTCGTCAGACTGCTGAGTGGCGGTTGTTGCTACCTCCTCTTCCTGATCCACTGCCAAGAGTGGCTGCGCATCGGCAATGTCTTGTGATGGATCGGAAAATAATTCCTGTGACTCAAGCGGAGGGTATATGGTGGTGTTGGTGGTAGTGTCTTTGGGGGTGCACACAGCAGAGTGAAGATGAGGGTGCAGATCGAGAGGATGAGGAGGGTGCAGAAGAGTAAGGCTGAGTGAGAGACTCAACCAAGTCTGGTGCATCCTTTGACGTATTTGAACGCACCTTCTGCAATTTGCCACTTTGGCTCAAGCCTGTTGCTCCTGCCTTACCCCTACCACCCCTGCGGAAAGGCCTGCCTCTTCCTCTGCCTGTCATTTTTTAAATGACCCTGTGACAAAAGTCTCTAGAGAAGTGCAGTAAGTATTTGGAAGAAGGTATATAACACCCTGCTTCAATCTGTTGTTTTGGGGGGCCACTGGTCTATCACACCAGTTCTAATACTTTTTTCTAATTGCGTTTGTCACTCTTTGTAGTATCGCTGCAGAACCGCTCAGCAGTCACAATGCTGCACAGTGGAAATGCACTATACTATGCTTTCTATATTTGAAAGTATTTTATACGTGTATTACACCCCTATATACTGCACACCAAATAGTACACCTATACCAGTCCTTCAAAGGACCTTTGTGGACCTAATAGTAGCTAACTAATAGCTAGTGAATTGCAGACTGTCCCTGCTCCAAAAACCAAACTGTCCCTCCCTACACTGAGAAACGACAGCTGCAGAATCGATCAGCAGCACTGCATGCAGTGCACTATAATATGCTTTCTATATTTGAAAGAAAGTATATTATACATGTATTACAACCCTATATGCTGTACACCTATACCAGTCCTTAAAAGGACCTTTGTGGACCTAGTAGTAGCTAGCTAGTAGCTAGCGAATTGCAGACTGTCCCTGCTCCAAACACCAAACTGTCCCTCCCTACACTGAGAAACGACAGCTGCAGAATCGGTCAGCAGCACAGCAGTGCAGTATAATATGCTTTCTATATTTGAAAGAAAGTATATTATATGTGTATTACAACCCTATATACTGTACACCTATACCAGTCCTTAAAAGGACTTTTGTGGACCTAATAGTATCAGCTAGTGATTAGACTGACTGTCCCTGCTCCACACAGCGTCCTTTCCCTACACTGACAAAAGACAGAATGTAAAATGGCCGCCAGATCAGGTCTATTTATAAGGTAGGGGGTATGTCCATGTGTTGAAATGTCTCAATTGGCTGCCTGTACCCCATGATGGATGTGTCATGGGTCAAAGTTCTTCAAAATGTAAACGCATATGTCCACCGCGAACAGCGCCAGAAGTCCACCGGTTTGGCGAATCGCGAACAAGCAAAATTCACCGCAAACCAACCACCGGGCAAGCCACAAGGCCATCTCTAATTAGGACCAGCAGCAGATGGCATATCTGTCCCCAGGCTGTGGTACTACACGAGCCTGCGTCTTCTGTCAGACCAGACTGAACCCAGGTCATCACTTTCTTCTCTTTGCTGCAGCCTTCCCTCCATGCTTCCCTGCAGCCTTCCTTGGAGGCTGTGCCTCTGGTGGTGGACTTGTGGCAGGAGGAGGAGGAGGATGGGCTTGCTCATATATGTGGCTGTTCTCAGTCAGCTGGCCCCTGAACCCCTTCTGAAGGGCTGTCAGAAACCATGAATCAGACCGAGACAGAAGTACAATTAAATCACACTTGTTTATTAATAAAAATAAAAAGGTAAATATAGTAAGTGTATCCAAAGCATAGCCAGAGTCCAGTAACCGGATCAAGTAGTCAGCCAGTCCAAAGTTCAATAACCAGATCAGATAATCATTCAGGCCAGAAGTCAGGGATCCAAGTGGAGCAACAGCAAGCAGGATAAGGAGCCAGAAGGGGTGTCAGCAATCCAGTCTTTAAACATACCCACAGGAGATGGTTTCTTGTGATGTGACCAAGGCGAAGCAGAGGTGAAGTGAGCTGGACAGCTTTAAGTAGGCAGGTCAGACGAGCATGATCAGGAACAGCTGGTAACTGTGAAGAGAGATGAGAGCTGGCAATTAGCCGACAGCTGAGCAGCCAGCCCAGAGAAGGAAGGGCTAAGTCATCCCTGACAAGGGCCTCACCAATAATTCCCTCACAGAGGAGGCGTTGGCCCTCCTCCAATTTCAGCAATCTAGTTGCTAGATAGCAGTAGGGATGAGCCAAACACCCCCGGTTTGGTTCGCACCAGAACCTGCGAACGGACCGAAAGTTTGTGCAAACTATAGAACCCTGTTAAAGTCTATGGGACTCGAACGTTCAAAATCAAATGTTCTAATTTTAAAGGCTAATATGCAAGTTATTGTCCTAAAAAAGGTTTGGGGACCCGGGTCCTCATGTATCAATGCAAAAAAAAACGGTAGTTTTTTCGGGAGAAGTGATTTTAATGATGCTTAAAATTAAAAAAAAAGTGAAATATTAATTTAAATATCGTACCTGGGGATGTCTAAAGTATGACTGTGAAGTGGCATGTGTTTCCCGTGTCTAGAACTGTCCCTGCACAAAATTACATTGCTAAAGGAAAAAAAGTCATTTAAAACTGCTTGCGGCTTTAATGTAATGTCTGTTCCCGGCAATATGGATGAATATCATTGAGCAAAATGGCATGAGTACCCCCCCAGCCCATTACCAGCCCCTTTGGGTCTTGTATGGATATTAAGGGGAACCCTGCACACAAATTAAAAAAAGGAAAGGCGTGGGGCCCCCAGGCCCTATATGCTCTGAACAGCAGTATACAGGCGGTGCAAACAAGACAGGGACTGTAGGTTTGTTGCTAAGTAGAATCTGTTTCTAATTTTGAACTGGTACATTTTTACAGTGTAGCTCCAGCCCAAAAATCTATTTATCTATTTTTAAGCTTTTTGAAAAACATAGGGAAGGGTTATCACCTCACTTTCTGTCCCAATGACAAAATGTTTTTTGAAAATTTGGGGGTTTTAGTGAAACAAGGATTGGTGATAAAGCATCAGTGGAGAGGAGACATGTTTTTCCCATATTAACTCTTACAGGAGAGAATTTCCTTTCCTAGGGGTAAATTTCATCTCACTTCCTGTTGTCTCTTTCCGTTTACAAGTAGTAGTCGTTTGTAAGTTGGATGTGTGAAAGTAGGGGTTTGCCCTATATACTCTGCAGAAATTTGGGCCTTAGGTGTTGGTGTTGCCACAACACTGTAAGTCCTCACAGTTACTCTTGGTGGGCGCTGGAACGGGCCCTGCTGTAAAATATTATATCAAGAGTTGTAATTACATGCCCCTGTTGAACAGGGGCAGAAAAATTGGGCCTTTGGTGGTGGTGGTTAGGGATGAGCTGAACACCCCCCTGTTCGGTTCGCACCAGAACCTGCGAACAGACCTAAACTTCGTGTGAACTTTAGAACCCTATTAAAGTCTATGGGACTCGAACGTTCACAATCTAAAGTGCTCATTTTAAAGGGTAATATGCAAGTTACTGTCCTAAAAAGTGTTTGGGGACCTGGGTCCTGCCCCAGGGGACATGGATCAATGCAAAAAAAAGTTTTAAAAACGGCCGTTTTTTCCGGAGCAGTGATTTTAATAATGATTAAAGTGAAACAATAAAAGTGTAATATTCCTTTAAATTTCGTAGCTGGGGGGTATCTATAGTATGCCTGTGAAGGGGCGCATGTTTCCCGTGCTTAGAACTGTCGCTGCACAAAGTGTCATTTGTGCAGGAAAAAAAGTCTTTTAAAATCACTTGCGGCTAAATTGTCGGGTCTCCGTAATACAGAGAACACTCAATGAGTGTGCTCTGTATTAGCCGACAATTCATTCATTCATTGATTAAAAAAAAAAAAAAAAAAAAAGCGTGGGGGTTCCCCTAAATTCAAATACCAGGCCCTTCAGGTCTGACATGGATATTAAGGGGAACCCCTGTCAAATTTAAAAAAAAAATTGACGTGGGGGTCCCCCCAAATATCCATACCAGACCCTTCAGGTCTGATATGGATATTAAGGGGAACCCCGCATCAAATTTAAAAAAAAAATTGACGTGGGGGTCCCCCTAAATATCCATACCAGACCCTTTATCCGAGCACGCAACCTGGCAGGCCGCAGGAAAAGAGGGGGGGACGAGAGAGCGGCCCCCCCTCCCTCCTGAACCGTACCAGGCCACATACCCTCAACATTGGGAGGATGCTTTGGGGGTCTGTGACCCCTCAAAGCACCTTGTCCCCATGTTGATAAGGACAAGGGCCTCATCCTCACAACCCTGGCCGTTGGTTGTGAGGGTCTGCGGGCGGGGGGCTTATCAGAATCTGGAAGCCCCCTTTAACAAGGGGACCCCCAGATCCCGGCCCCCCCCCCTGTTTGAAATGGTAAGGGGGTACAAAAGTACCCCTACCATTTCACAAAGAAAGTGTCAAAATGGTTAAATAAGACAAACACACTTTTGAAAAATTCCTTTATTAAAAATAAAAAAAATTTAAAAAAAATTCCAGCGGTGCTAATCCACTCTTGCTATCCAGCGACGGGTCTCCGGGGTCCAGCGATGGATGATCATATCCAGCGACGGGGGAATCTCTCAGTCCAGCGCTGTCCATACATCCGTCTTCTGTCTCCTCTCTGGAGACACTGCAGAGAGCCGAGCGCTGACATTTCTTATATTGGGAGGGCGGGGCCACCCGTCACCTGACCCCGCCCCTCTGACGCAGGAGAGGGAAGCCAGGGGTTCCCCAGTGACGTGTGGGTGACCCCGCCCCCTCTGATGTAACGCAGGTTTCCGTTACATCAGAGGGGGCGGGGTCACCCACACGTCACTGGGGAACCCCTGGCTTCCCTCTCCTGCGTCAGAGGGGCGGGGTCAGGTGACGGGTGGCCCCGCCCTCCCAATATAAGAAATGTCAGCGCTCGGCTCTCTGCAGTGTCTCCAGAGAGGAGACAGAAGACGGATGTATGGACAGCGCTGGACTGAGAGATTCCCCCGTCGCTGGATATGATCATCCATCGCTGGACCCCGGAGACCCGTCGCTGGATAGCAAGAGTGGATTAGCACCGCTGGAATTTTTTTTAAATTTTTTTTATTTTTAATAAAGGAATTTTTCAAAAGTGTGTTTGTCTTATTTAACCATTTTGACACTTTCTTTGTGAAATGGTAGGGGTACTTTTGTACCCCCTTACCATTTCAAACAGGGGGGGGGCCGGGATCTGGGGGTCCCCTTGTTAAAGGGGGCTTCCAGATTCTGATAAGCCCCCCGCCCGCAGACCCTCACAACCAACGGCCAGGGTTGTGAGGATGAGGCCCTTTTCCTTATCAACATGGGGACAAGGTGCTTTGAGGGGTCACAGACCCCCAAAGCATCCTCCCAATGTTGAGGGTATGTGGCCTGGTACGGTTCAGGAGGGAGGGGGGGCCGCTCTCTCGTCCCCCCCTCTTTTCCTGCGGCCTGCCAGGTTGCGTGCTCGGATAAAGGGTCTGGTATGGATATTTAGGGGGACCCCCACGTCAATTTTTTTTTTAAATTTGATGCGGGGTTCCCCTTAATATCCATATCAGACCTGAAGGGTCTGGTATGGATATTTGGGGGGACCCCCACGTCAATTTTTTTTTAAAATTTGACACGGGGTTCCCCTTAATATCCATGTCAGACCTGAAGGGCCTGGTATTTGAATTTAGGGGAACCCCCACGCTTTTTTTTTATTTTATTTTTTTTAATCAATGAATGAATGAATTGTCGGCTAATACAGAGAACACTCATTGAGTGTTCTCTGTATTACGGAGACCCGACAATTTAGCCGCAAGTGATTTTAAAAGACTTTTTTTCCTGCACAAATGACACTTTGTGCAGCGACAGTTCTAAGCACGGGAAACATGCGCCCCTTCACAGGCATACTATAGATACCCCCCAGCTACGAAATTTAAAGGAATATTACACTTTTATTGTTTCACTTTAATCATTATTAAAATCACTGCTCCTGAAAAAACGGGCGTTTTTAAAACTTTTTTTTGCATTGATCCATGTCCCCTGGGGCAGGACCCAGGTCCCCAAACACTTTTTAGGACAGTAACCTGCATATTATCCTTTAAAATGAGCACTTTAGATTTCTCCCATAGACTTGTATAGGGTGTTCCGGCTTTTCGAATTTGCTGCGAACAGCCCAAATTGTTCACTGTTCGCTGAACAGGCGAACAGGCAATGTTCGAGTAGAACATGAGTTCGACTCGAACTCGAAGCTCATCCCTAGTGGTGGTGGTGTTGTCACAACACTGTAAGCCATCACAGTTACTCTTGGTGGGGCGCAGGAATGGGCCCTGCTGTGAAATATTAGATCAAGAATTGTAATTACATGTCCCTGTTGAACTGGGGCAGAAAAATTGGGCCTTAGGCACTGGTGCCACAACACTGCAACCCCTCACAGATACTCTAGTTGGAGCGCAGGAATGAGCCCTTCTGCAAAGTATTGTATCAGAAATTGTAATTACATGTCCCTGTTAAACAGGGCAGACAAAATTGGGCCTTAGGCACTGGTGCTGGTGCCACAACACTGCAACCCCTCACAGATACTGTAGTCGAGTGCAGCAACGAACCCTCCTGCAAAATATTGAATCAAAAATTGTAATTACACACCCCTGTTAAACAGGGGCTGAAAAATTGGGCTTTAGGCACTGGTGCTGGTACCACAACACTGCAACCCCTCACAGATACTGTAGTTGAGCACAGCAACAAACCCTCCTGCAAAATATTTAATCAAAAATTGTAATTACAAGCCCCTGTTAAACAGGGGCTGAAAAACTGCGTCAAGAACCAAAAATGTTCTTACAAGCTATCAGCATGATCATTGAGGAGGAAGAGGATAGTCACTCAGCATAACAGGATAGTCACTCACCATCAGTATAGGCAGTCTTGAAGAGATCTGACATTTAAAAAATAAATATTTGGTTACATCAGCATCAGGTGCTTGGTAGCTGGTGGTGATCCAAGACTGATTCATTTTTATGAAGGTCAGTCAATCGACCGAGTCGGTGGACAGGCGCACCCTGTGATTGGTTACAAAGCCTCCAGCAGCACTGAATGTGAGTTCTGAAAGAATGCTGGATGCAGGACAGGCCAGTAGCTCAATTGCATACTGAGCAAGCTCTGGCCAGTGATCCATCCTCAAGACCCAGTAACCCAGAGGATTTTCGGTGGGAAAGGTGTCCATGTCTGATCTTGCCCCTAGGTGTTCCTGCACCATGTAAATCAGACACTGGCGATGGTTGCTGGAACCGATCATACCTTGGGGCTGCGGACTAAAAAATTGTCTGAACGCATCGGTCAGACAGCCACCTTCTCCACCGCTCCTTTTGTGAGTGACTGAAGCCTCAGCAACACGTTGTCCAGGACCAGGAATTTGTAACCTCCCAGGCTCTGGAAACACGTTGCATAAACCTTTCTGCAAGGCCTCCTGAAGATGTCTCATCCTCTGCTCCCTCTGCGATGGCAAGATAAGGTCCGCAACCTTACCCTTGTAATGTGGATCAAGGAGGGTTGCCAGCCAGTAATGATCCCTCTCCTTGATACCACGAATATGAGGATCCTTCTGCAGGCTTAGCAGGATCAGGGAGGCCATGCAGCATAGGTTTGCTGAGGCATTCGGCCCGGAGTCCTCTGGGTCACTAAGGATGACACGATCTGCAGCCACCTCCTCCCAGCCACGTCCATAGGTTTCTTGGGACTGTAAATTATCCCTTGAAGACTGCTGCTGATGTTGAGTGCTAGGCTCCACCTCCACGCTGACACAATCCTCCTCCTCGTCCTCCTCATCCTCTTCCTGTGTGATCGGCGGGCCAGCAGGAACACTGTGTGGATAAAGGGGCCTTGAGAGGTAAGAAAGTCCTCCTCTTCCTCCCTCTGTTCTGCCTCAAGTGCCCTGTCCATTATTCCATGCAGCGTGTGCTCCAACAGGTGGACAACAGGGACAGTGTCACTGATGCATGCATTGTCACTGCTCAACATACTTGTGGCCTCCTCAAATGGTGACAGGACAGTGCATGCATCCCTGATCATAGCCCACTGGCGTGAAAAAAAAAAAACAAGCTCCCCTGATCCTGTCCTGGTGCCATAGTCGCACAAGTACTCATTGATGGCCCTCGGCTGCGTGTGCAGCCGCTGCAGCATGGCCAATGTTGAGTTCCACCTGGTGGGAATGTCACATATTAGGCGGTTCTTGGGCACATTAAATTCCTTTTGGAGGTCAGCCAGCCGAGCATTGGCATTATATGACCGGCGAAAATGCACACAGACTTTCCTGGCCTGCCTCAGCACATCCTTTAAGCCCGAGCACCTGCCCAAGAACCACTGCTCCACCAATTTAAGGACGTGAGCCAAACAGGAAACATGGGTGAAGTGTCCCTGGGCAGAAAGGAGGTTGGTGCCATTGTCGCACACCACCATTCCTGGCTTAAGTTGGTGTGGCGTCAACCACATCTGAGCCTGCCCCTGCAAAGCTGACAGAATCTCTGCCCTAGTGTGGCTCCTGTCCCCCAAGCACACCAGCTCAAGCACGCATGCCATATTTTTGCCTATGTACTTGAGTAGCCCCTTGATGCCTACGAAGCACCACTGGTTCAGAGGACAAAGCACAGGAAGAGGCCATGGAGGAAGAAGAAGGAGGAGGGGGTGGAGGAGAAAGGTGTGTCAGAATCACCAGTAGTAGCATTTTGGAGGTGTGGTGGCAGAACAACCTCATACACTACTGCACCTTGTCCTGCATCCTTCCCAGCTGCCAGCAGAGTCACCCAATGCACCGTGAAAGATAGGTAACGTCCCTGTCCATGCCTGCTGGACCATGAGTCAGCGGTAATATGCAGCTTACCACTGACCGCCCTGTCTAGCAAGGCCAAGACATTGCCTTCCACATGCCGGTAGAGAGCTAGAATCGCCTTCCATGAGATAAAGTGTCGTTTGGGCACCTGTCACTGAGGAACTACACATTCCGCAAACTCACGCAAGGGGCAGAGTCTACCAATTGAAAAGGCAGCAGTTGAAGTGCTAGCAATTTAGCAAAGCTAGCATTCAACCACTAGGCATGTGGATGGCTGGGAGCAAACTTCTTTCGGTGGTGCAGCAGCTGGGGCAGGGAAATTTGCCTGGTACAATCTGACGTCGGTGTAACGATAGAAGAGTGCCCGCAAGTACTTGGCTGTTACACACCTAATTCTACACCTTCATTCCTCTCAGTGCAGGTTTCAGAGAGGACTGAAGGTATAGGGGAGTTAGAGATCCCAGCTGATGAGGAGCAAGGAGAGGTCCGCTTTGTTATTTGGTGTGGGTCTTTTAGATATGCTTGCCAAAAAACTGCATGGCAGGTTGACGTATGTCTGGTCAAGCATATGGTGCCCAAGCGGGTGGTTTTGGCCACGCTAGATACACTTGAGACATATGTTGCAAATAGCAGCAGTGCAATCTGATGCACTCATCTCAAAAAAGGCCCACACCAAAGAACTTTTGGAATAACATGCAGAGACAGTAGCGCCCTGCACATGCGGAGCTCTGCGGTGTGATGCAGTCGGAGTGCTGCCCTTAAGCTGGCCCCTGGAGGGCTTCCTGCCTCATTGGACATGTGCCTCTTCCTCCTCTCTCCTATCAGGCACCCACTTGGAGTCAGTGACCTCATCATCCCTTCCCTCATCAGTGGAGCAAACCTGGCAGTATGCTGCAACTGGGGGAACATGACTGCCAGATTGGTGTCCTTCTTGGGCACCCCCCTCTCTGGGCTCACGTTACTGCCTTCCTTTAGCTGGGTACCATCATCGGCACCTTCAAACCTCCTGGAGCATGTACCCAACACTGTGGTCAAACAGTTCGGGGGACTCCTCAGGAGGACATGGTGGGGCTAGGGAAGGAGTGACTGATGCCATTGAGACGAGGGAAGAGGCCGCGTTGGCAGCTGCTTTGCCAGACAAAGTACCCTGAGCCTGGGTGAGAGAGGATGAGGAGGTTGAGGATGGCTTGGTCATCCACTCTACTAAGTCTTTGGCATATTGCGGCTCAACGTGGCCAGCTGCCAAAAAAAAGGACAAGCGCGTCCCATGGCCACGTACTGATGAGGATGCACTGTGTCCACGACCAGCACTGTTGCCTCTAGACACAGAGCCTGCTTGCCCTCTTTTATTGGCTTGTGACTGTCTGCCTCTCCTTGTTGGCCTTTCAGACTAGGGATGAGCTTGGTGTTCAACACCGGCTGTTCGCCCGTTTGGCGAAGCCAGAAATCTGTGGGCCGTTCGCGTCAAATTCATGTGGCGCTCACGGCCCACAATGCACTGCACCATCGCAGCGCATTGCTGGCTCATGATTGGCCAAGCATGCACTGTGACCCCGCATGCTTGGCCAATCACAGCGTCGGCAGCGAGGAGAGCCATGATTGGCCACAGGCAGGATGCCTGTAGCCAATTATAGCTCAGGCTGTGTAGTACACGCCCCACACTATATAAGGCCGCCAGCACGGCGGCCTTGCGTAGTGTGTTGGCGTCTGTAGGAGTTAGTGGGTCTTCTCTGTGTACCTTCAAAGCAGTATACACCGTCCGTTATCCACCAATTTAGCATTCTTGCTCTTCTGTAATTGAGCTTTCAGCCATCTGCAGGAGTTTGTGGGTGTTGTCTGTGTGCCCTGAGCGCAGTATACACCATTATCCACCTATATAGCTATATTGCTCTTCTGTAATTGAGCTTTCAGCCAGCTGCAGGAGTTTGTGGGTGTTGTCTGTGTGCCCTGAGCGCAGTATACACCATTATCCACCTATATAGCTATATTGCTCTTCTGTAATTGAGCTTTCAGCCAGCTGCAGGAGTTTGTGGGTGTTGTCTGTGTGCCCTGAGCGCAGTATACACCATTATCCACCTATATAGCTATATTGCTCTTCTGTAATTGAGCTTTCAGACAGCTGCAGGAGTTTGTGGGTGTTGTCTGTGTGACCTGAGTGCAGTATACACCATTATCCACCTATATAGCTATATTGTTCTTCTGTAATTGAGCTTTCAGCCAGCTGCAGGAGTTTGTGGGTGTTGTCTGTGTGCCCTGAGCGCAGTATACACCATTATCCACCTATATAGCTATATTGCTCTTCTGTAATTGAGCTTTCAGCCAGCTGCAGGACTTTCTGGGTGTTGTCTGTGTGACCTGAGTGCAGCATACACCATTATCCACCTATATAGCTATATTGCTCTTCCGTAATTGAGCTTTCAGCTAGCTGCAGGAGTTTCTGGGTGTTGTCTGTGTGACCTGAGCGCAGTATACACCATTATCCATCTATATAGCTATATTGTTCTTCTGTAATTGAGCTTTCAGCCAGCTGCAGGAGTTTGTGGGTGTTGTCTGTGTGCCCTGAGCGCAGTATACACCATTATCCACCTATATAGCTATATTGCTCTTCTGTAATTGAGCTTTCAGCCAGCTGCAGGACTTTCTGGGTGTTGTCTGTGTGACCTGAGTGCAGAATACACCATTATCCACCTATATAGCTATATTGCTCTTCTGTAATTGAGCTTTCAGCCAGCTGCAGGACTTTCTGGGTGTTGTCTGTGTGACCTGAGTGCAGAATACACCATTATCCACCTATATAGCTATATTGCTCTTCTGTAATTGAGCTTTCAGCCAGCTGCAGGAGTTTGTGGTAGGGTTGCCACCTTTTCTTCAAGTCAAACCCAAACACTTTAGCGGTACATGGCAGTTTGTTTTTTTAGTATACACTGAGGATGAGCTCAGGCGTGTTCGCATGCTCCACGCGCAGAGCCCGCCAGGAAGTCGGCACAGCACTGCACTAATCACAGGCAGTGAGACATTTTCCCGATGTGCGGCTGCAGAGATGGGGCAATGCCTCACTGCCTGTGATTAGAGCAGCGATGCGCTGACTTCCTGGCGGGCTCTGCGCATGGAGCATGCGAACGCGCCTGAGCTCATCCCTAGAATACACACACTGTTTTCTTTCTTCTCTCCATCTTTTATTAATTCTTTCCCTTTTTCTTTTCCCCTTTCTTTTTCTTTCACTACCCTCCGCCCCCCCCCGGGAAGTAAATTTTTGCATTATTAAATAAAATGCTAACCATACACAAACTTATATATGCGCACTGTATGTATTTACACCTATAGGTATATTGTGCCCAATGAATGATTGTCTCTGGGGGAGGGGGGATTGCAATGTGGAATGTGTGTACAGTGTGTGTATCATGTATATTCTGTATGTGTGTGACATGTGTATTGTGTGTGTGTGTGTGTGTGTGTTTGTGTGTGTGACGTGTATTGTGTAATGTGTATTGTGTGTGTGACATGTGTATGTATGTAACATGTATATTGCATACCTCCCAACATTTTGAGATGGGAATGAGGAACACCTACCAGCAAACGTATGCAGGCATAAGACACACCTGCCATACCCCCTTAAAGGAGAATTAACAAAAAAATGGTTAATTGAATCCACAAGGAATTTTTTTTACCACTACTATTCCATTATAATCACTTTTAAACTTACAAATGCTGCAATTTAGAAATCAGATGAAAGGTTTAACCACTTGCTTACTGGGCACTTAAACCCCCCTCCTGCCCAGACCAATTTTCAGCTTTCAGCGCTGATGCACTTTGAATGACAATTGCGCGGTCATACAATACTGTACCCAAATGAAATTTTTATCATTTTTTTCCCACAAATAGAGCTTTCTTTTGGTGGTATTTAATTACAGCTGGGAGTTTTATTTTTTTGCTAAACAAACAAAAAAAGATGCAAAATAAAAAAAAATTTAAAATCATGTTTAATAGTTTGTTATAAAAGTTTGCAAACAGGTCATTTTTCTCCTTCATTGAAATGTGCTGATGAGGCGGCACTGGTGGGCACTGATAGGCTGCACTGGTGGGCACTGATAGGCATGGTTAAGGTGGCACCGATAGGCACAGATAAGGCGGTACTGAGAGGCACAGATAAGGCAGCACTGATGGGCACAGATAAGGTGGCACTGATGGGCAAAGATGGGCACAGATAAGATGGCACGGATGGGTGGCACAGATGGGTGGCACGGATAGGTACCACTGATAGATGGGACTTATGGGCACTGATAGGTGGCACTGATAGGTGGCTCTGATAGGTGGCACTGCTGGGCACTGATGGGCAGCACTGATGGGCACTGGTAGATGACACTGATGGGCACGGATATGTGGCATATGAGGTGCAGCACTGTTGTTGAGGCAGATTGTGGGCACTGATAGGTGGCACTGTGGGCACTGATAGGTGGCACTATGGGCACTGATGGGTGGCACTATGGGCACTAAGGGTTGGTACTGATGGGTGGCACTTTTACTATAATTAGGGGGCACTGGCAGGGGGCAGGTGGGCACTGATGACTTGGCCCCAGCTCGCCGTGATCGGGACTGAAGTCCCTCTCACGGCTGCCGGTGATCGGCTTTTTTAATAGCCGATTACCGGCTCTGTTGTGATCACATGATCAGCTGTCATTGGCTGACAGCTGATCACGTGGTAAGGGGTCGGGATCAACCCTTGCTCCGATCTGTGATCAGGTGAGTCTCATAGACACGCTGATCACAGAGCGTGCCGCGCGCGCCCCTCAGGGGGCGCGCAGGCTGCTCGTGCATGGGAAGACATCAATAGACGTTGTCCCGGCAAAGCAGGTCATTCAGCTATAGCGCGGATCTCAAGCGGTTAAACACCTTTTGAAAGATAAAAAGTGTATTTTATATACAACTATAGGGATCAGACCAAAATGAGGGACGAATGAGGAGGAAAGAGGGACAGAGGGACATTGCTCCAAATCGGGGACAGTCCCTCGAATTCCGGGACAGTTGGGAGCTATGGTATTGTGTGTGTGTGTGTGTAACATGTATAGAGTATGTTTGTGTGTGTCATGTGTATTTTGTGTGTGTGACATGTGTATTGTGTGTGTCTGTATACAGTGTATGTACTCTTCTGCATGGATCCTGGCTGTAGAAGAGGAGAGCTGCCCTGTAGTGGAATGACCAGGATGGCATAGATATGACAGCGGATGGGATGCGGTGGGATGTGGCGGGTGGGGGTTGGTGTGTGGAAGTCCTGCAGATTTCACAAATGACCAATAGAGCACACAGTAAGTGTCCATGCCCCCAACCCCGGTATCCACCTGTTACTGTGTGTGTTGTAACTTCTTGCAGAGTACAGACCTGATCGGTGCCACTGCTGCACAATGACAGCTTCCTCCACTGGCTCTCTGCTGCTAGAGATCATAAACTCCCCCACTTCCTGATCACTGCACCTCCGCTGCCTCTTTCTGAGCTGTGGTATATGATGGGACGCTTGTACCAGCAAGAGCCTGTACCATGTCACCTGGTCTAATCCTGCACCCCTCACTCGCTACACCGCTGTCTTCACTCTGCAGGAACTCATCCTCTGACAGTCACAAAGTATGACGCTCGGAGAAGGAAAGGACACTTCACCAGCGGCGAACACATACCCCGCACACATCCGCTAGTATTCCATTCTTAGCAGCATCCCCACAATCCCAGAAATTCATATAGCGACAGAAAGAGATAGCGAGAGTGGGGAGGTGACAGGTGTAGGTTCTGCGCCATCTGGTATGAACACTCTCCCGGAAGCCTGCATAGTGGAAGCCACCATCAGGTCTGAATGTGTCCGGGTTTTGAACCTGCTGAAAACCGGACACATGACTCAAAAACCGGACTGTCCGGGTGAATCCCGTACAGGTGGCAACCATAGTTTGTGGGTGTTGTCTGTGTGACCTGAGTGCAGTATACACCATTATCCACCTATATAGCTATATTGCTCTTCTGTAATTGAGCTTTCAGCCAGCTGCAGGACTTTCTGGGTGTTGTCTGTGTGACCTGAGTGCAGTATACACCATTATCCACCTATTTTGCTCTTCTCTAATTGAGCCATCTGCCATCTGCAGGAGTTAGTTGGTGTTGTGTGCCTCCAGCACAGCACAGTATACACCAGTATCTACCCTTTAATTACTGTTGTTCTATAATAAAGGCATCTGCAGGAGTTAGTGGGTGTTGTGTGCCTCCAGCACAATATACACTACCCAATTGCTGGTTTTCCCATCTCCCTTCAGGCCATTACCATGTCTGGAAGGCCAACAAGGAGAGGCAGACAGGCACGAGCCAATAAAAGAGGGCAAGCAGGCTCTGTGTCTAGAGACAACAGTGCTGGTCGTGGACGCGGTGCATCGTCATCAGCACGTGGCCATGGGACACACTTGTCCTTCTTTTCGGCAGCTAGACGTGTTGAGCCGCATCATGCCGAAGACTGGGTAGAGTGGATGACCAAGCCCTCTTCATCCTCCTCATCCTTTCTCACCCTGGCTCAGGGTACTAGCAAAGCAGCTGCCAACGCATCGTCTTCCCTCATCTCAATGTCATCATCAGTGACTCCTTCCCTAGACCCACCATGTCCTCCTGAGGATTTCCCTGAACTCTTTGAGCATAGTGTTGGGTACATGCTCCAGGAGGATGCCCAGTGTTTTGTAGGCTCTGATAATGATACTCAGCTAGAGGAAAGCAGTAGCGTGAGCGCAGAGAGAGGGGATGCTCAAGAAGGACAGCAATCTGGCAGTCATGTTCCACAAGCTGCAGCATACTGCCAGGTTTGCTCCAGCGATGAAGAGGGAGGGGATGATGAGGGCACTGACTCCACATGGGTGCCTGGTAGGAGAGAGGAGGAGGAGGAGGAGGCACATCTCCAACAAGGCAGGATGCCCTCCGGGGGCCAGCTTAGGGGCAGTACACAGACTGAATCACACCGCAGAGCTCCACATGTGCAGGGCGCTGCCTCTGCGCGTTATTCTAAAAAATCTTTGGTGTGGGCCTTTTTTGAGATGAGTGCATCAGATCGCACCGCTGCTATTTGCAACATATGTCTCAAGCGTCTCTTGCGTGGCCAAAACATTAGCCGCTTGGGCACCAAATGCTTGACCAGACATATGTTGACCTGCCATGCAGCTCGTTGGCAAGCGTACCTCAAAGACCCACACCAAAGAACAAAGCGGACCTCTACTTGCCCCTCATCAGCTGGCATCTCCAACCCCACTAGACCTTCAGTCCTCTCTGAAACCTGCGAGGAATGAAGGTGTAGAATTAGGTGTGTCACAGCCAAGTGCTTGCGGGTACACTGCTAGCAGTACACCCACGTCCGATTATAGCAGGCAAATTTCCCTGCCCCAGCTGCTGGACCGTTGAAAGAAGTTCACTCCCAGCCATCCACATGCCCAGCGGTTGAATGCTAGCTTGGCTAAATTGCTAGCACTTCAACTGCTGCCTTTTCAGTTGGTAGACTCTGCCCCCTTCCGTGAGTTTGTGAAATGTGCAGTTCCTCAGTGGCAGGTCCCCAAACGCCACTTTTTCCCACGGAAGGCGATTCCGGCTCTCTACCGGCATGTGGAAGGCAATGTCCTTGCCTCGCTGGACAGGGCGGTCAGCGGTAAGGTGCATATTACCGCTGACTCATGGTCCAGCAGGCATGGACAGGGACGCTACCTGTCTTTCACGGCCCATTGGGTCACTCTTCTGGCAGCTGGGAAGGATGCAGGACAAGGTGCAGTAGTGTTGGAGGTTGTTCCGGCACCATGCCTCCAAAATGCTACTACTGGTTGTGACACACCTCTCTCCTCCACCCCCTCCTCTTCTTCTTCCTCCATGGCCTCTTCTAGTGCTCTGTCCTCGGAACCAGCGGTGCTCCGTAGGCGTTCAAGGGGCTACGCAAGTATGCAGGCAAAACGATGCCATGCTGTGCTTGCGCTGGTTTGTTTGGGGGACAGGAGCCACACTGGGGCAGATATTTTGTCAGCTCTGCAGGGGCAGGCCTAGAGGTGGTTGACACCACGCCAGCTTAAGCTAGGATTGGTGGTTTGTGACAATGGCACCAACCTTCTCTCTGCCCTCCGACAGGGACAACTGACCCATGTGCCCTGTGTGGCTCACATCCTTAACCTGGTGGCGCAGCAGTTCTTGGGCAGGTATCCGGGCTTAAAGGATGTCCTGAAGCAGGCCAGGAAAGTCTGTGTGCATTTACGCCGATCATTTAATGCCTGTGCTTGGCTGGCTGAGCTCCAAAAGGAGTTGAACCTGCCCAAGAACCGCCTTATATGTGACATGCCCACCAGGTGGAACTCAACGTTGGCTATGCTTCAGCGGCTGCACACGCAGCAGAGGGCCATCAATGAGTACCTGTGAGACTACGGCACCAGGACAGAGTCAGGGGAGCTTGGTTTTTTTCTCACCACACCAGTGGGGCATGATCAGGGATGCATGCACCGTCCTGTCACCGTTTGAGGAGGCCACAAGGATGGTGAGCAGTGACAGTGCATGCATCAGTGACACTGTACCTCTTGTCCACCTCTTGGAGCATACACTGTGTGGAATAATGGACAGGGCACTTGAGGCAGAACAGAGGCTAGAAGAGGGGGACTTCCTTGCCTCTCAAGGCCCCCTTTATCCAGACAGTGTTCCTGCCCATCACACAGGAAGAGGACAAGGAGGAGGAGGAGGAGGATGATTATGTCAACATGGAGGTGGAGGCTGGCACTCAGCATCAGCAGCAGCAGTCTTGTAGGGATGATTTACAGTCCCAAGAAACCCGTGGACTTGTACGTGGCTGGGAGGAGGTAGCTGCGGATCATGTTGTCCTTAGTGACCCAGAGAACTCCGGACCGAATACCTCAGCTACCCTACGCTGCATGGCCTCCCTGATCCTGCAAAGCCTGCGGAAGGATCCTCGTATTCTTCAGATCAAGGAGAGGGACCATTACTGGCTGGCCACTCTCCTTGGTACAAGGGTAAGGTTGCGGACCTTATCTTGCCATCGCAGAGGATGAGACATCTCCGGGAGGCCTTGCAGAAAGGTCTGTGCAACGCGTTCCCAGAGACTGGGAGGTTACAAACTCCTGGTCCTGGACATCGTGTTGCTGAGGCATCGGTCAGAAGGAGCGGTGGAGAAGGTGGCCGTCTGACCGATGCGTTCAGACGATGTTGTAGTCCGCAGCCCCAAGGTATGATCAGTTCCAGCAACCATCGCCAGCGTCTGATTTACATGGTGCAGGAATACCTAGGGGCAAGGTCAGACTTGGACACCTTTCCCACCGAAAATCCTCTGGCTTACTGGGTCTTGAGGATGGATCAATGGCCAGAGCTTGCACAGTATGCAATTGAGCTACTGGCCTGTCCTGCATCCAGCGTTCTTTTGGAACGCACCTTCAGTGCCACTGGTGGCTTTGTTACCAATCACAGGATGCACCTGTCCACCGACTCGGTTGATCGACTGACCTTCATAAAGATGAATCAGTCTTGGATCACCCACAGCTACCAAGCACCTGAAGCTGATGTAACCAAATAATTTTTGGGGAAATATCACATCCCTTCAAGACTGCCTATGCTGATGCTGAGTGACTGTCCTGTTATGTTGACTGTCTAGCCTCTTCCTCCTACGCTGATATCTTGGAAGAACATTTTTGGTTCTGGGTGATGCCACCAATTTTTCTGCCCCTGTTTAGAGTATATGGAATGTTGCAGTGTCGTGGCACCAGCACCAGTGCCTAAGGCCCAATTTTTCAGCCCCTGTTTAACAGGGGCGTTTAATTACAATTTTTGAAGCAATGTTTTGCAGCAGGGCTCATTCCTGAACTACAAGTAGAGTATATAGGAGAGATTGCAGTGTCATGGCACCAGTGCCTAAGGCCCAATTTTTCAGCCCCTGTTTAACAGGGGCGTTTAATTACAATTTTTGAAGCAATGCTTTGCAGCAGGGCTCATTCCTGCACTACAACTAGAGTATATGGGAGAGGTTGCAGTGTTATGGCACCAGCATCAGTGCCTAAGGCCCAATTTTTCAGCCCCTGTTTAACAGGGGCATGTAATTACAATTCTTGATATAATATTTCACAGCAGGGCCCATTCCTGTGCCCACCGAGAGTAACTGTGAGGACTTATAGTGTTGTGGCACCAGCACCAGTACCAGCACCACAACCACCAAAGGCCCAATTTTTCTACCACTGTTCAACAATGGCATGTAATTACAATTCACCAAGAGTCACTTTGAGGGCTTACAATGTTGTAGCAACACCAACACCTTGTTTCGCCATTTCCGCAGAGCATATTGGGCAGGCCCCTACTTTCAAACATCCAAATTACAAACGTCTCCTACTTGCAAACGGAAGGAGATAACAGGAAGTGAGATGAAAAAAGACGGACGGCAATACAAATTATACAGGGGTGATAACCCTTCCCTATGTTTTCAAAAAAGCTTAAAAATAGATTTTTTGACTGGAGCTACACTTTAAATATGTACCAGTTCAAAATTACAAACAGATTCTACTTAACACAACAAACCTACACAGCCCCTGTCTTGTTTGCACCGCCTGTATACTGCTGTTCTGAGTATATAGGGCCTGGGGGCACCACGCCTTTCCTTTTTTTAATATGGGTACGGGGTTCCCCTTAATATCCGTACAAGACCCAAAGGGGCTGGTAATGGGCGAGGGGGGGGGCTTCCCATGCCATTTTTCTCAATGATTTTCATCCATATTGCCGGAACCAGATATTACATTATAACCGCAAGCAGTTTTAAATGACTTTTTTTCCGTTAGATGTCATTTTGTGCAGGGACTGTTGTAAACATGGGAAACACGTGGCACTTCACAGGCATACTATAGACACCCCCCAGGCATGATATTTAAAGGAATATTTCACTTTTTTTTCACTTTAATCGTCATTAAAATCAGTGCTTTCGAAAAAACTGACGTTTTTAAAAACATTTTAGGCATTGACCCATGTCCACTGGGGCAGGAGCCAGGTCTCTAAACCCTTTTTTTGACAACATCTTGCATATTAGCCATTAAAATTAGCACTTTTTATTTCGAACGTTTGAGTCCCATAGACTTCAATGGGGTTCTAAAGTTCGCACAAATTTGCGGTCTGTTCGAAAGTTCTAGTGCGAACCGAACCGGGGGGTGTACGGCTCATCCTTATTCCAGACATACTAATGGCCTGCAGTGAGTTGTTAGTATGAGAACACCAGCAGTTGTCTTCAGGTAGCTTTAGGTGCACACTGTGCAGAGGACACAGTACACTAACTGTAAATATTGCAGCTGCCTGCCTGTGGTATTGATCGGATCAGAACACCAGCAATTGTCTTCAGGTAGCTTTAGGTGCACACTGTGCAGAGGACACAGTACACTTAGCCCTTGTACACATGGTGGGAAATTCCGACGGAAACGGTCCGATCGGATTATATTGTCGGAAAATCCAATCACGTGTGGGCTCTATCTGACTTTTTTCAGCGGAAATTCCGAGGGAAAAAATTTGAGAGCAGGATCTCAAATTTTCCAACAACAAAATTCATTCATGTAAATTCTGATCGTGTGTAGACAATTCCGATGCACAAAGTGCCACGCATGCTCAGATCAAAGTACAAGGGCAAAGCTATTGGCTACTAGGCTGAACATAGTCCCGTCGGAACGAACGAACGTCATCACGTTCCAAACGATCGGATTTTCCGACAACTTTGTCCGACTGTGTGTATGCAACACCAGTTTCGGACAAAATCCGTTGGAAAAAATCTGACGGATTTTGTGGTCGGAATTTCCGACTGTGTGTGCAAGGGCTAACTGTAAATACTGCAGCTACCTGCCTGTGGTATTAATAGGATCATAAGAACACCAGCAATTGTCTTGAAGGTAGCTTTAGGAAAGCCCGGAGGCCAAAACATCCCGATCCGGGAGGCGACGATTTAAGGCTTCAAATATGGCCATTCTTGAGATGGTGGAGATGGTGGACATCTTGAGGAGGAATGACTATGATGGCAAGAATGGACCGTACACCAACTCGAATGTGAGAAAGTACAAAATCATGATGAAAGTTGTGAAGAGTCTGCACACAAATTTTGGGGTATGACATCCAAGGAGAAAATAAGGAAACTCTGGTCAGACCTGAAACTGAGGGAGCTGGATCAGTATAGAAGGATCAAGAAAGTGCTTAGAAAAAGTAAGTAGCTGTCGTGTGTTCCGATTCTTTATTATTACTTGCATGCTGCGCCATGTGACTTTCTTTACTGTAGGACATTTTAAAATGGCAAGTTTCAGGTTAGTGGGCACAGTAATCGGTCATAGTAAACATTGTTCACTCATTAAATACAATGTTTTGGGCAGATACAGGTTAAATACATTTGGTCATGCCTAAATATCTGTGTGCTAAAGTATACCTTTTGTTTCATTCTCATAGGGGACCAAAGACTTGGAGGACACCAGTCAACAGAGGAGACCAGGAACCCCCCACCTGACGAAGAAGGGGAACTCCCAAAAACAACACATCACGAGGAACTGGAGGAAGGAGAGGTGGAGGAAGTGGGTGAACTTGTCACCACAACAGGGGAATGTCTGACATCCCAGCTTCAGGTAATATATGTATGCCTGCATATTTATAATACATGTTTTTTCCAAAATGTTTAGGTGATTTGTTGGTTGTAGAAGAGCAAGCTCCAAAGTTCACAAGTGCAAGTGCACAATTCCTAATCCAGGACATCATGACATGGATTTGTGAAATCGACATCATAAGAAACAAACTAAATTTCCTTGAACAACAAATGAAGAACAGGATTGATCAGGAGGTAAATACCCATGTTGACTCCCAAATTGTGTGCATCTTCAAAATTTGGCTTTTACAGGGGTGACATCAGCACATCTGATGAAGGCAATATCCAGAAATGTAGGACATACTATAATGCCTGATATTGCCTTCTGGTTTTCTACGACAAACTTTCTAAGTTCCAGAGTTTTGTATGTTATGTTAATAAATATGCTTATTTTGAACAAAAAAAAAACTAAAATGTAAAAAAAATCGAAAAACAAAACAAAAAAAAATTTGTACAAATTTTTTTATATAGCGCGCATGTATGAATGTGCAGAGTAAAAACTTTGCTCATCAACAATGTGTGGCTTCTTCTTTCAATGGTCAATACCAGTTTTTGAAGTAATTTTGTGTTTACAGTGACAATGGGGCTTATTTACTAAAGGAAAATCCACTTGGCACTACAAGCAATAAAGAAAACTAAATATTTTATCAGATATTGTTTTTTTATTAAAACATTTTTAGACATTGTCTGGCATAGCAATGGCCCCCTACCCATAAAATAATTTACCTATTTCTGCTGAACTTCACAGACGCCTTGGGGTGCCAAGCCAGTATGGCCAGTATCCTGTTAATCCCCTGACGGGGCTGGAAGTTCAGCCTCAGGCCCAACTGAGTCAATATCATTTTGGGCATTTTTCCTTAAAAAATTGTGCAATATGCAGCAGGATACGACGATACAGTTGATTTTGTAGTCCGCCATATGGATTGCAGTCAGAAACAGGTGGAACCGGCTGGCCCTTATCCCGAAGGTATTCTCAACGACTCCTCTCGCTCTGGCCAACCGGTAGTTAAAAACCCTCCTCTCTGGAGTGAGGGTCCTTTGGGGGAATGGCCTCATCAGGTGCTCACCCAGACCAAACGCTTCATCAGCAAAAAAGACGAACGGGAGTCCTTCCATGTTGTCAGCATCAGGTGGTAATGCCAGGCCACCAGTCTGGAGATTAGGGATGAGCCAAACACCCCCCGGTTCGGTTGGCACCAGAACTTTAGAATGGACCCCAAATTCATACGAACTTTAGAACCCCATTGAAGTCTATGGGACTCGAACGTTCGAAATTAAAAGTGCTAGTGCTTTAACGGCTAATATGCAAGATGCTGTCCTAAAAAAGGGTTTGGGGACCTGGCTCCTGCCCAAGGGGACATGGGTCAATGCCTAAAATGTTTTTAAAATGGCCGTTTTGGCGGGAGCACTGATTTTAATGACGATTAAAGTGAAAAAAAAGTGAAATATTCCTTTAAATATCGTGCCTGGGGGGTGTCTGTAGTATGCCTGTGAAGTGCCACGTGTTTCCCGTGTTTAGAACAGTCTCTGCACAAAATGACATTAAACGGAAATAACATCATTTAAAACTGCTTGCGGTTTTAATGTTATATCTGGTTCCTGCAATATGGTTGAAAATCATTGAGAAAAATGGCATGGGTATTCCTCCCTGCCCATTACCAGCCCCTTTGGGTCTTGTACGCATATTAAGGGGAACCCCGTACCCATATTAAAAAAAAGGAAATGCGTGTGGCCCCCAGGCCCTATATACTCAGAACAGCAGTATACAGGCGGTGCAAACAAGACAGGGACTGTGTAGGTTTGTTGTGTTATGTTGAATCTGTTTGTAATTTTCAACTGGTACATTTTTAAAGTGTAGCTCCAGTCAAAAAAACTATTTTTAAGCTTTTTGGAAAACATAGGGAAGGGTTATCACCCCTGTATAATTTGTTTTGTCGTCCATCTTTTTTCATCTCACTTGCTGTTGTCTCCTTCCGTTTGCAAGTAGGAGATGTTTGTAAGTTGGATGTTTGAAAGTAGGGGCCTGCCCTATATGCTCTGCAGAAATGGTGGAACAAGGTGTTGGTTTTGCCACAACATTGTAAGCCCTCAAAGTGACTCTTGGTGGCGCTGGAGCGCCCTGCTGTGAACGATTATATCAAGAATTGTAATTACATGCCATTGTTGAACAGTGGTAGAAAAATTGACCTTTGGTGGTTGTGGTGCTGGTGCCACAACACTATAAGTCCTCACAGTTACTCAGGGTGGGCTCAAGAACGGGCCCTCCTGTGAAATATTATATGAAGAATTGTAATTACATGTCCCTGTTAAACAGGGGCAGAAAAATTGTGCCTTAGGCACTGGTGCTGGTGCCACGACGCTGCAGCCTCTCCCATATACTCTAGTTTTATTGCAGGAATTAGCCCTGCTGCAAAGCATTGCATCAAAAATTGTAATTAAACGCCCCTGTTAAACAGGGGCAGAAAAATTGGGCCTTAGGCACTGGTGCTGGTGCTACGACACTGCAACCTCTCCCATATACTCTAGTTTTATTGAAGGAATTAGCCCTGCTGCAAAGCATTGCATCAAAAATTGTAATTAAACGCCCCTGTTAAACAGGGGCAGAAAAATTGGGCCTTAGGCACTGGTGCTGGTGCTACATGGGTCAGTTGTCCCTGTCGGAGGGCGGAGAGGAGGTTGGTGCCATTGTCGCAAACCACCATTCCTGGTTTAAGCTGGCGTGGCATCAACCACCTCTCGGCCTGCCCCTGCAGAGCTGACAAAACATCCGCCCCAGTGTGGCTCCTGTCCCCCAAACAAACCACGGCATAGCATCGTTTTGCCTGCGTACTTGCGTAGCCCCTGGAACGACTACGGAGCACCGCTGGTTCTGAGGACAGAGCACTGGAAGAGGCCATGGAGGAAGAAGAAGAAGAGGAGGGGGTGGAGGAGAGAGGTGTGTCACAACCAATAGTAGCATTTTGGAGGCGTGGTGGCGGAACAACCTCCAACACTACTGCACCTTGTCCTGCATCCTTCCCAGCTGCCAGAAGAGTGACCCAATGGGCCATGAAAGACAGGTAACGTCCCTGTCCATGCCTGCTGGACCATGAGTCAGCGGTAATATGCACCTTACCGCTGACCGCCCTGTCCAGCGAGGCAAGGACATTGCCTTCCACATGCCGGTAGAGAGCCGGAATCGCCTTCCGTGAGAAAAAATGGCGTTTGGGGACCTGCCACTGAGGAACCGCATATTGTACAAACTCACGGAAGGGGGCCGAGTCTACCAACTGAAAAGACAGCAGTTGAAGTGCTAGCAATTTAGACAAGCTAGCATTCAACCGCTGGGCATGTGGATGGCTGGGAGTGAACTTCTTTCGCCGGTCCAGCAGCTGGGGCAGGGAGGGACATTTGCCTGCTATAATCGGATGTGGGTGTACTGCTAGCAGAGTGCCTGGAAGCACTTGGCTATGACACACCTAATTCTACACCTTCATTCCTCTCAGAGCAGGTTTCAGAGAGGACTGAAGGTCTAGTGGGGTTGGAGATGCCAGCTGATGAGGAGCAAGGAGAGGTCCGCTTTGTTCTTTGGTGTGGGTCTTCGAGGTACGCTTGCCAACGAGCGGCTGATGTTTTGGCCACGGGAGATACGCTTGAGACATATGTTGCAAATAGCAGCGGTGCGATCTGATGCACTCGTCTCAAAAAAGGCCCACACCAAAGAACTTTTAGAATAACGCGTAGAGGCAGCGCCCTGCACAGGCGGAGCTCTGCGGTGTGATTCAGTCGGTGTGCTGCCCCTAAGCTGGCCCCCGGAGGGCATCCTGCCTCATTGGACATGTGCCTCCTCCTCCTCCTCCTCTCTCTTACCAGGCTTGTGGAACATGACTGCCAGATTGCTGTCCTTCTTGAGCATCCCCTCTCTCTGCATTCACGCTACTGCCTTCCTCTAGCTGAGTATCATCATCAGAGCCTACAAAACACTGGGCATCCTCCTGGAGCATGTACCCAACACTGTGCTCAAAGAGTTCAGGAGACTCCTCAGGAGGACGTGGTGGGTCTAGGGAAGGAGTCACTGATGATGACATTGAGAGGAGGGAAGACGATGCGTTGGCAGCTGCTTTGCTAGTACCCTGAGACTGGGTGAGAGAGGATGAGGAGGATGAAGAGGGCTTGGTCATCCACTCTACCAAGTCGTTGGTATGTTGCGGCTCAACATGTCCAGCTGCCGAAAAGAAGGACAAGAGTGTCCCATGGCCACGTGCTGATGATGACGATGCACCGCGTCCACGACCAGCACTGTTGTCTCTAGACACAGAGCCTGCTTGCCCTCTTTTATCGGCTCGCGCCTGTCTGCCTCTCCTTGCTGGCCTTCCAGACATGGTAATGGCCTGAAGGGAGTTGGGAAAAACAGCAATTGGGTAGTGTATATTGTGCTGGAGGCACACAACACCCACTAACTCCTGCAGATGCCTTTATTATAGAACACCAGCAATAAAGGGTAAATACAGATGTATACTGTGTTGTGCTGGAGGCACACACAACTTCCAATAACTCCAGCAGATGGCAGATGGCTCAAATAGAGAAGAGCTATGTAGATGGATATAGCGGTGTGTACTGGGTACAGAGCACGCAGACAGCACGCACAAGCTCCTAACACTAACTGCAAGCTCTATTATAAAAGATAGATATATCGCTAGCTATATAGGTGAGGTGAATATAGCGGTGTATACTGTGGTCAGGGCACGCAGACAACAACCACTACAGAAGAGCAAGATCGAAAAATCGGCCGATAACGATCGGTGTATACTGTGTTGAAGGTACACAGAAAACCCACTAACTGCTTCAGACGCCAACACACTATACAAGGCCGCCGCACTGGCGGCCTTATATAGTGTGGGGCGTGCACTACACAGCCTGAGCTATGATTGGCCACAGGCATCCTGCCTGTGGCCAATCATGGCTCTCCTTGCTGCCGGTGCTGTGATTGGCCAAGCATGCGGGGGTCACAGTGCATGCTTGGCCAAGCATGAGCCAGCAATGCACTGCGCCATCACAGTGCATTGTGGGCCGTGAGCACGACAAGAATTTGGCGCGAACGGCCCATAACTTTAGGAATTCGCCGAACGGGCGAACAGCCGATGTTCGAGTCGAACGTATGTTCGACTCGAACACGAAGCTCATCCCTACTGGAGATGTTGGTAAAACTCTGTCTGGGCAAGGACTCCTCCATCTGGCCATTCTTCCCCACATCCACATAGAGGAACTCATATTGTGCATTATAGTTATTATAGTAAGACCCCGAATGGGGCAGTGGCACAATGTGGACGTGCTTCCCATCTATAGCCCCTCCACAGTTGGTAAAGTCCTAACGGTCAGCAAAATGGCAGGCCACAGTCTGCCATTCCTGTGGATTCAAAACAGAAAAAATATATACCGTATATACTCGAGTATAAGCCGAGATTTTCAGCCTCTTTTTTGAGGCTGAAAGTGCCCCCCTCGGCTTATACTCGAGTCATCGCTGTCTGCCCGCTCGATCAGCGTGTCGAGCAGACAGACAGCGGCCATTCTATGATTCAAAAGCCGCGCCTCCGGCTCCGCCTTCGCCTGTGATAGGCGGAACACTGAATTTCCCAGCAGCCTGTGTTCCGCCTATCACGGGCATCCGCTCATCCTCGTACTACGGACGAGGATGATACGACGTCCGTGATAGGCGGAACACAGGCTGCTGGGAAATTCAGTGTTCCGCCTATCACAGGCGAAGGAGGAGGCGCGGCTTTTGAATTTTACAATGGCCGCCGACGAAGAGGGCACGGGACGGAGGCAAGGCAAGGCACGGCACGGGACGGGACGGGACGGGACGAGACGAAGGCAAGGCAAGGCACGACACGGGACGGAGGCTCGGGACAAAGGCTCGGGACACAGGTAGGCTGGACACACACACACACACACACACACACACACACACACACACACACACACACCTGTACTGCCCACTAAACATGATGGGATTTTTGTCGTGGCTATGACGCAAAGTGGCTGCTGGATGGTCTTCTCTGTGTGGGTGGCCAGCGGGAATAAATCTGCGACTCAACTATTCCCTTTTCCCTGCCAAAGTGAATGGGTCCTCAGCCCTGGTTCACACTATATTGCCATGCAGCTAACACTGCAAACCCTATTCATTTCCGCACTGCGTTTTGCGATCTGCTGCGGGTGTAGGTGCAGGTAGGCTGGACACACACACACACACACACACACACACACACACACACACACACGGATGGAGACACACACACACGGATGGATGGATGGATGGAGACACACACACACACAGGGATGGATGGATACACACAGGGATGGATGGATGGATGGATGGAGACACACACACACACAGGGATGGATGGATGGATGGATGGAGACACACACACACAGGGATGGATGGATGGATGGACACACACACACACAGGGATGGATGGACGGACACACAGGGATGGACGGACACACAGGGATGGACGGACACACAGGGATGGACGGACACACACACAGGGATGGACAGGCATGTCTCACCCTCGGCTTATACACGAGTCAATAAGTTTGCCAGTTTTTTTGGGGGTAAATTGGGGGCCTCGGCTTATATTCGGGTCGGCCTATACTCGAGTATATACGGTAAGTACTTTTGCACATAACATGCATAGCAAGCAGATTAACCACTTCAACCCCGGAAGAATATTCCCCCATTCCTGACCAGAGCACTTTTTGCGATTCGGCACTGCGTTGCTTTAACTGACAATTACGAGGTCGTGCGACGTGGCTCCCAAACAAAATTGACGTCCTTTTTTTCCCACAAATGGAGCTTTCTTTTAGTGATATTTGATCACCCCTGCGTTTTTTATTTTTGCGCTATAAACAAAAAAAGAGTGACAATTTTGAAAAAAACACATTATTTTTACATTTTGCTATAAAAATTTCCCCCAAAAATATATAAAAAAAATTTTTTTCCTCAGTTTAGGCCGATACATATTCTAAATATTTTTGGTAAAAAAAAATCGCAATAAGCGTTTATTGATTGGTTTGCGCAAAAGTTATAGCGTTTACGAAATAGGGAATAGCTTTATGGCATTTTTATTCATTTTATTAATTACATTTTTTTATACTAGTAATGGCAGCGATCAGCGATTTTTATCGTGACTGAGGCATTATGGCGAACACAGACATTTTTGACACATTTCTGGGATCATTGTCATTTATACACCAATCAGTGCTATACAAATGCACTTATTCCTGTGTAAATGGCACTGGCAGTGAAGGGGTTAACCACTGGGGGCAGTGTATGGGTTAAGTGTGCCCTGGGGAGTGTTTCTAACCGTGGGGGCGTGGCTACCTGTGACACGTCAATGATCTCTGCTCCCGATCACAGGGAGCAGAGATCAGTGACACTGTCACTAGGCAGAATGGGGAGATTCTTGTTTACATTAGCATCTCCCCGTTCTTCCTCTCCGTGAGGCGATCGTGGGTATCCCTGTGGTGATTGAGTCTACGGGACCCGTGACCCGACTCATGGAGCTTTTCGTGGGCGAACGCTGGCTGCCTCTTAACCTCCCTGGCGGTATGATTCAGTCTGGAATAAGGTGCTGAAAGCGGTACAATTATTTTGCATGGAAATCTGGCTTTTATTTTGTAGTCCTGTAATTCTTAGGAATAACGCTCTGAAAT
Source organism: Lithobates pipiens (assembly GCF_037356315.1). Taxonomy (NCBI): domain Eukaryota; kingdom Metazoa; phylum Chordata; class Amphibia; order Anura; family Ranidae; genus Lithobates; species Lithobates pipiens. The sequence goes on from NW_027507790.1 coordinate 217,492,771, forward strand.
CTCTTCAAACCAGAGTCTAGCGGACATCCCGGGTATGATAAAGTTTATAATATAATAAAGAATAATAAAAATTATTCAATAATGTAATCAAATCCAAAAAAAACTGAAAAAGGGACATGTTTTGGTTGCTATGGACAATCTCCAAATTCCAAGCAGTAAAAAACAGTATTTATAATATAAAAGTGCATGCAGGGCATTGCACAAACCACTAGGGACAAAGGGGGTGTGTATTTTTTACTACAGCACTGTAATCTGTAAGATTACAGTGCTGTGTGTGTTTTGTGTGTTTTTACTTTTTTGAATTTGCCGCCGTTCTCCGCTCCCGTGCGTCGTAACGTCGCAGGGAACGGAGCTCGGCGGCATTCGGCACTGTGAATCGAGCGCAGGACGGATCGATCACACAGCGCGGCGGACATCGCTGGATCCAGGGGACAAGGTAAGTAACGATCCCTGTGTCCTCCCCTGCATCGAGCGGTGCAAACCCGAGTCTGGCTCGGGGTTACCGCTATTGTAATGAAAATCCCAACCCGAGCCAGACTCGGGATTACCGCTAGGGAGGTTAAAGGGCCACGTAAAGGTACGTTAGTTTGCCTGTACGAGCCCTTCTGACGACGTATATCGGCGTGAGGCGGTCGGCAAGCGGTTAAACAAAAACATTCTTGGCCGACATCAGTATAACATTTTTTTATGGAGTATTTTTGGACAAAAATCTAAGGTCCACTTATATTCCTCCCCCCTCTGATGGCCCATTGTAAAAATGTTGGGGGGCGGGGTTTGAGGTGACTTTGGGAGCCAAAAAAAAAGCCTCCAGCACTCTGCCCGAATTTAAGGACACACATAACATTTGTTAAAATTTTAGGGGGTGTTTTGGGTAAAGCACTACAATGGAGCTGTCAAAATACATTGTTAACGGACTAGGCTATAGGTGTATATGGGCCCAGGATAGCAAGCTGGGGAGGTTAGTGAAGGCAAATATGCATGAAGACCAAAAAAGCATTAAAAGATTCCAGCATGTATGAGAATAAAGGGGACATTCACAGCATATTACAATCATGGTAATTAGGGAACGATTAAATAAATAAAATACATTAGCAAACATTAAATACATATATATGTGATGTTAAAGGATAAAACTTACCTTAATATAGTCCTTCTGCAGGACCTGAATGATGGCAGAACAGGTCTCTGGAATAATGATCCCCAGAGCCTGGGGGGAGATACCTGTAGAGAACTTGAGGTCCTGTAGACTTCTCCCAGTCGCCAAGTAGCGCAAGGTGTCGACTAGCCTCTGCTCCAGAATGATGGCTTGCCACATGCAATTGTCCTGCTTCGTAACATAAGGGGTTGTCAAAGCCAACAGACAATGAAAAACGGGGTCCGTCATCTTGAGAAAATTCCTGAAATCATTAGGGTTATTCTCCTGGATCTCGCAAAGCAAAGGTGCGTGTGCGAGAATTGGTCACGCTGGAGTAACCAATTCTTGGACCATGAACTTCTCCCCACCCTGTTCATGGACTGGACTTGGGTCAAAGTATAAACCCCAACAACAAGCCCCCACACAGCACGAACCCCCACTCATACCCGTAACATGGTTTCAAAACGGTCGGCTGATCAGAACGAACTTAACAGAATGCACTGAAGAACAGCAAGGCCTGTGAAGAGCGAGCTGAAAATCAGCAACAAGCGGACAAGAACGCACTGAAAAACAGATACGAACTGACTGCAAGCACTGAAGAACAGATACAAACCCACAAGCACAAACTGAACAGCAGTAAAACAATCTGAAAAAGCTGGAGTCTGAAAAGCGCAAATCGTCTCTAACCTCTACTAACACGAGATTAGCAGAAGGATCCCAAAGGGTGGTGCACTGGGTATTGAACTTTCTTTTTCTAGTCCCGTCGCACGTGTTGTACGTCACTGCGTTCTTGATGGTCGGACTTTGGTGTGATCGTGCGTACACAAGACAGTTTCAGCGGAATTCCGACAGAACTCCCTCGGAAAAACCTTGAGAGTTTATGCCGACGGAAAAACCAGTTGTGTGTACAGGGCATCAGAGTTGTGCTGAAGGAGCTGAGGAGTAATAGTCTGCACTGCAGTAAGAGTTGTGCTGGAGGAAGAGAGATCTGTATATACCAGAGTGTATATAAGTTGTCCCAATTATTTGTTCAAAAACTTACTGGGCATCCCATACTTCTTAGCCGTTGTACACACGGTCGGACATTCTGACAACCAAATCCGTTGGATTTTGTCCGACGGATTTTGTCCGAAACTGTTGCATACACACGGTCGGACAAAGTTGTCAGAAAATCCGATTGTACATAACATGATGACGTTATTTCGTTACGACGGGACTACGTTCAGGCTAGTAGCCAATAGCTTTGGTCTAGGAATTTGATCTGAGCATGCGTGGCACTTTGTCCGTCGGAGTAGGCTACACATGATCGGAGTATGTCCGATCGGAGCATTTTGTCGGAAAATTTTACGGACAAGTTGGAAAACTTGGTCCGTCAGATACTCCGACGGAAACAGTCCGATGCAGACCACACACAGTCGCATTATCCGACAAAGCGGTCCGATAGGACACATTCTGTCGGAATCTCCGACCGTGTGTACAAGGGCTTATACCCTATCCAAGTTTAATCCCCTTAATAAAACATAACAAGCACATGGACTGTTTTTTGCCTTGGAGTGTCTGAGATGTGAATGCTGGGCAGGGTGACAGGTGTACCACATAACTTAGCAGCCCCTACAGGGGTATCGCTACATTTGTATACAAGCCAACGTGTGGATGAAGCCTGACTTTTAGTTGCAGAAAGCCACAGGTTTTCACTGTGCACCATTTCAACCTTCTAGCCATCCTAACGATCAGTGACATCAACAGTTAATATGAAGAATGTGAGTTGTCTGCATAAAATCCTTGTCTGACCCTTGCCTGCTCCTCTCCATCAGTGTTGGGGTCACATTAGCTGAGTGATGGAGATGATGAGGGAGAAGAGAAACATAGAATACTAGTCAGTACCAGTTTGCAAAAGTGTATTTGCTTTGGAAAAATAAAATCGCCTCTATTGTTAGGTGTCCTACTTGTGTGGATGTTGCTGCATTATGTAAAACTATTAGAATAGGTTTTAAATTTAGAATGGGGTGCCTCAAAATTGTACATACATTGTAAAGGGTGCCTCAAGATTGTCCATCATTTTTAAAGGGTGCCTTGACTGAAAGAAAAGTTGAGAAACACTGCTATAAGCAAACACAAAGGTTTTGCACTATTACAACAGAGGGCAATCAGGGAAAGCAGAGGGGGGTAAAACATTCTGCCAGTATGTGTAGGTGTTCTGCCCCACTTTTGTATAATTTTTCTGTGCTGTATTGAACTGCACTAGTTTATCACTTTCCTGTAATATTCTGACATCTAGTGGTGGCCTGGGTCACTACAACTTATTTACTAATGTAATTTTGGTATCTTCCTCAGTTCCCCCTCCTGTTAGTGCTAGTTTGTTTAGTCCTAATTAAATCCTCCCCATTTCTTCCAGGTTTCCTCAGTGTTAGTTGTCTGCAAAGACATGGCTCAGAGAAGTTATTGTCTTCTTACACTTCAAAAGACTGGAAAAACATCCTCTGTACTGCAACAGCTGAAGTAGGACCCCCGGACGGCGGCGACGACGAAGAAGAAAGCCGGGCTCCTCCACTAGTAAAAGAGCTAGTAAAAGAGCATAAGGTAGTGGAGGAGCCTGGTGAGAAGACCACCGAAAACGGAAGTAGACCCCCGGAGGTGTCTAATAAAGTATTTTAAAAACCTGTGTTGTGTTTTTTTTTATGTACACTTTTTCCCCCAGTTGAATGGGTAGGGGTACATTGTACCACATACTCATTCACATAGGGTGGGGCCCCCTTATTAAATCCAATTAAATTCATACCAGGTGACGGGGCTAGTGAGGTGTTAATCTCCCCGATGGAGGCTGCTCCCGGATTCTGATAAGCCCCCCGCCCGCAGACCCCGACAACCAACATCCAGGGTTGTCGGGAAGAGGCCCCCCTTCCCCAAAGCACCCCCCATGTTGAGGGCACTTGGCCTGGTACGGCTCAAGATGGGGGCGCTCGCTCGTCCCCACCCCCTATCCTGACCGGCCAGGCTGCGTGCTCGGATAAGGGTCTGGTATGGATTTTTTTTCGGTGTAGGGGTTCCGCTTTAAATCCATACCAGGTGACGGGCTAGCGAGGTGTCAATCTCGCCGATGGAGGCGGCGACATTGACTTCCTCCGCTAGTTCCGTCTACCTGGAGCCACGTTCAAAATGAACTGACTTTTCTCTGTGTGTGGGCAAGTCCGTTCATTTCAAAAGTCCGGCGGACTAGCACACAGACGGGCGGATCGTCTGCCAGACTGTCGAGTCCGGCGAACAATTTTGGATCAAGACTTCTTTCAAAGTCCGCCGGTCTTTTGGGAAGGAAAAGTCTGCCGGAGCCCACACACGGGGAATTGTCTGCCAGACCAAGTCCGCCGGATGGTCCGATCGTGTGTACGTGGCATTAGAGTACCTTATACCTCTCAACAGTTTTTTTTTCTTATGCCCTGAACACATGGTCGGAAATTCCGCCGAAAAATGTCCGATTGTATTATGTTGTTGGAAACTCCGATCGTGTGGGCTCTATCAGAAAAAAGTTTGAGAGCTTGATCTAAAATTTTCCGACAACAAAATCCGATCTGACTTTTTCTGATCGTGTGTAGAGAATTCCGATGCACAAAGTGCCACGCATGCTCATAAAAAATTTGGAGATGAAAGCTATTGGCTACTGGCCTCTACGTAGTCCCGTCGTACGATTTGTACGTCACCATGTTCCGAGCGATCGGATTTTCCGACAACTTTGTGCGACCGTGTGTATGCAAGACAAGTTTGGCCCAAAATCTGTCTGAAAAATTCTGACAGATTTTGTGGTCGGAATGTCCGACCGCGTGTATGGGGCATTATATTGACAGAGTCACTTTAAATATAGTATTTGTATATAAACGAGTAATTCAAGGAAACCTGTACTGAAGAAGTGTGGAGCCTGCCATTCACATTAGTGTGATTTAGATGCAGGGTTTACCCACATCCAATTCGCATGACAGGATATTGTGACCTGCTCTCTATGGAGCCAGTTCACACATCTCGGTGGCGACTGCGGAGCAGCTTGCACAGGAGTCTTGTGCGTCTTTGGCTGTGAAACAGGGCCAAATCCAGGCAAAAATTCAGCCCTGATTTGTCCCTGAAATGAAGAACACTTGAGCACTTGGCCCCTCCCTCTCGTCCCCTCCCATATGGTTGGAGGACTGTGGGGGTTTGGATAGGTTCCTCACTGCGCATTGGCGCCACGCACATTCTCCACATATGGTGTCATCATTGAGCGCTGTATGTGGAGTGTTGCCTTCATCTTGGTTGACATTTGGGAAGTTTGGCGCCAACCGCAGACTCTCGCGCCCAATTGATTGACAGCTCTTCCCCTCCACGTTCTGCCAGCGTGACGCTGGTGGCTGATTAGTGGGCGAGTACTTTGGATGCACGCATAAACAGCCTTCGTTACCTTAGCCCCTTCATTGTGGCTTCTACATGACGCACCTTACACTTGGCTCTTACTATTATTTATACACACAAGGTATTAAGCTGGGTTCATTTTGGCTCACATCTTATCACCTTTTTATTCCACTGTCTGGCTGCTTTCTCTTGGGAATCTGCATGAGGGTTTCATGCAATATTTCTACACACTACTATGTTGGTGATCTTTTTCCACTGGTATAACCTACCCTTTTTTCACTGCACGTTGTTACTTTCTCCCTATTTCTTTCTATCTTCCATGGTATGATGATTTACATCTACACAGATTCAATGGCGGCTGGTGCTCAAAGTTTTTGAGGGGGTGCAAACAAACTGAAAAATTCTGAAAAAACCCCCATCAATTGCAGCCTCTCTGTGCCCCATCAAATGCAGCCACTTGTGCCCCATCATATGCAGCCACTTGTGCCCCTTCATATGCAGCCACTTGTGCCCCATCATATGCAGCCACTTGTGCCCAGTAAATCAACTGTCTCCGAAAGCCAGCCCAGAGCAATGATACGTAGCCAACATCCGAGCAAGTGAATGTAGACAGAAGGTCACTAAAAGAAGACGAGAATATCAGCAGCTAAGAAAAGGGAATTTAAAAATGTGAAATCAGTACAATATTCATTGTAGCACAATCCCAGGCCCCCAGAGGTCTAATGGTGACCTCAAGAGTTTGGGAGAGCTGACATTCTTCCTTGTAAAGTGGGTTACCAGGCATGGTGGGTGTAATGCAAGATGAAATTATGGGCGCAAGTTACTTTTTGAATGCAAATAAGATTTATTGTCTCTTAAGAAGAACTGAGGGAGAGCGGGTTAGGGGCAGGACACCCTTAAGTAGATGCAATGTTAAGTAGCAGACTCCAAAATAATATAGGAAGACAGCTATTCAGGGAAATGCTTCCAGCCGGATGCCACGTCTGTATAGGTAGGACCGCTGTCTCCTATGGCACTGAACTTGTAAAGGTCGACAAAGGTAGTTGTACCTAACACTTAATAACACAGAACAGTCCATTTCTTATCTCATAGTATCCCACTGTAGGTCTTCAAACACTGTGATCCCCCCAGTCTCTCACTAGACTTCCAGATTCCAGATATCCTGAGCTCCTCCACAGCTATCCCGCTGTATCCAACTCAAGCATCACCCCCGCTAACCTGCTGGGTCCCTAGCTTGGCACTCGCTGAAGCTTTCCCACTTCTTCACCATCCCCGGCTGGTGAGAAGACTGCTCTGGTACTTGCTCAAGCTTACTCACTGTAGTCTCTGGTAATAAGGTGGATGGTCCCTTAGTGGCGACTGCTTCCCCTTTACCTCCGAGCACAACTGGTTCCCTGTCCGGCTGAACCTTCACAATCCTGGAGTCCCAACCATACGTGGCTTCTCCTGCTCCTGGATAGTCCTCAGGCAGCCTAGCAGCTATTTGTCCCCGCGATAGGCCTCAGACTTCCGGCCTAGCAGCCCGAGGCGACATAACACACGTCCACCTAGACAGCCATCCAGGGCTGGACTGGAAATACAATCCAGCCCTGGAAAAAAGTTCATAGCAGCCCCACAGCATTATTAAACCAGCGCAACAGCATAACATCATTATTTTCTTGTTCATGAAAGGGAAAACCATACATTTTAAAGCACATTTGAAGAGTGTATTATATATAGATAAGACTGATATGAAATTACATGGGGCAATTTCTAGTTAAAAGTGGTCAATCATCAAGGGGGACCCCAGGAACTCAGAACATGGGGGGGGCACCTTCCGCAGAAAGAATACACTAAGATAAGGGGGGTGGGCTACTGAAATAAGGGGGAAACCCTTTATATCAGTGCCCCCTTACATTATCATATTCACCCCCCCTTACATCAGTGACCCCCCCCCCCCCTTCAGACTGGCCTAGCGGTGCTGTCACCGACTTCCTCTCAGGTGCACCGTGCAGGGCTCAGTCAGTCGACTCCCGCTTGGGGGCTCTGGTTTTATCCTATAGTCTCCTCTCCACTGTCCACACACGTCTGACTTCTCCCATGACCCCCATCCAGCAGCGGGCAGGGTCTGTTCTCGTTTTGGATGGGGACAGTGCTCCTTCCAGAGGATCTGTTTGCTGTGAGATGGAGTGGTCCCTGGCCACCTGCACCTTCAGCCATCCTAATTTTCCGGCCCCAGTCAGCCTGTCCTCTTTTCCTGGGGAAGTGGAGAGCACTGGGTGGGAGCTGGAGAGAAGGGGGAGCACAGAGTACTGGCGGGGTTGGAGAGCACATGGGTGGGGGCAAAGAGAAGGGGGGAGTGGAGATCACAGGGGTGGGGAGTGGAGAGCGCTGGGGGGGAACTTGAGAGCACTAGGGGGCATAAAAACTGGTCTGGAGTGTACTAGAGGGTACAGAGAGCAGGGGGGAGTGGAAAGCAATGGGGGGGCTTGCGGGCACCAGTGGGGGCCAGAAAGAACAGGGGTGGAAAGTATGGGGGACCGGAGAGCACTGGGGGGTAAGAGTGTGGGGTAGCGAAGAGCACTGGGTGAAGCTTGAGAGCACTGGGGGGGCATAAAAACTGGGATGGAGAGCTCTGTGGGGTACAAAGAGCAGGGGGAATGGAGAGCAATGGGGGGAGCTTGAGAGCACCAGTGGGGGCCAGAAAGAACAGGGGTGGAAAGCATGGGGGACTGGAGAGCACTGGCGGGGTTGGAGAGCACATGGGTGGGGGCAAAATGCATGGGGGAGGGGAGAGTGCTGGGGGGGAGCTTGAGAGAGCACTGGATGGGGAGCCAAAAAGAACAGGGGCAGAGAGCACTTGGGGGGCTGGAGAGCAATGGGTGGAGCTTGAGAGGGGGGCAGAAAGAACAGGGGTGGAGAGCACTGGGGGGAGTGGAGAGCACTGGGATGGTGGCTAGAGAAGGATGGGGAGAGCTGGAGAGCAGGGGGGGGCAGAAAGAACAGGAGTTGAGAGAACTGTGGTGGGGGGCTGGAGAGTGTAGTGGTGGAGGAGAGCACTAGGGGGGAGCCAGGGAGCATGAGGAGAACTGCCAGTAAAAAGTTGGATAGGAGGAGAAGCAGGGGATCGGCATATAGAGGAAATTAGCTTTCTATTTTCCTCCATGCAGCCGCTGAATACTTCTCTCCTGCAAGCATTCAGCGGCTACATGGAGAAATTTAGAAAGCTCATTTCCTCCATATGCCACCCAGCTGCCGATCCTCCTATCCAGGCACACAGGGTGCGCTGTACGGCGGGCATCTCCTCCTGTGGATCACGGAGCTGTCTGGGTTCTGTGTTCGGCGGCGGAGCTGTAACACGGTCCCAGACCAGCTCATGTGATAGGCGGAACACTGATTCTATCTACTATCACACGAGCCAGTCTAGGGGCAGGACCTTCTTACAGTGCCGCCGCCGAACACAGACCCAGCTAGCTCCATGACACACAAGAGCAGGAGAGAGGGGAGCACTGCAGCCGTAAAGCGGCCCCAGGGCAGGCGGCCTACCGGGAAATCTCCCGGTATCCCAGTTGGCCAGTCCAGCCCTGCAGCCGTCCAGGTGGCACAGAACCCCGATCCCCTCACTCCTCCTTTTCATCAAGTGCCCGCATGGAAAACTGCATTCCATGGGGGCATGCTCCCGAGTCCTGCTGCTGTGTCTATTGATTGACACAGACAGCAAGTAATCAAATCCAGTGACACGGGCCCCGCCCCTGGCTCCAGTGTCACTAGATTTGATTAACAGCAGAGGGAGCCAATGGCTCCTGCTGCTATCAGTCTATCCAAGGAGGATCTGGAACAGTGGCTGGAGCTGCTGGGCTTGTGCTTGTCACTGGAATGATCTGGTTCAGTTAAGAAAAAAGAGGGCTCTGGGGGGCAGCTGCAACACAGAAGGTTTTTCACCTTAATGCATTCTACAACTCATTTAACTATTAGGCCGCGTACACACGGGCGGAGTGTTCGCCCAACTTTGTTCGTCAAACAGTTTGACAAACAGTCCGCTCAAAATTAGCATGAGCGGACTTGACCACACACGACGAACGAACAGTCCGCTGAAAACTTGCGCGATGACGTGAACGGCACGTACGACGGGACGAGAAATTCGGCGTCCGATACACTGCAATGCAACCTTCGCCGTGTAAATTCTTTCTGAGCATGCGCGAGACTTAGGCCGCGTACACACGCGGGGACTGTTCGCCCAACTTTGTCCGTCAAACAGTTTCGGCAAACAGTCCGCTCAAAATTAGCATGGACGGACATGGCCACACACGACGGACGAACAGTTTGCTGAAACCGTGCGCGATGACGTGAACGGCACGTACGACGGGACGAAAAATATGACGTCCTATACACTGCATTATAACTTTCGGCGTGAAAATCCTTTCTGAGCATGCGCGCAACTTTGTTTGACGAACAAGCCTACACACGCGGGGACTGTCCGCTGAAACAAGGTTTCAGCGGACAGTTTTTCGGAATTTCCGAAAAACCTTGTTCAGCGGACTGTTCGCTGAAACTGTCCGCTGAAAGCCCACACACGAGCGTACTGTCCGCTGAAACTTGGTTTCAGCGGACAGTTTCAGCGAACAGTCCCCGCGTGTGTACGCGGCCTTAGTTTGCCGAACAAGCCTACACACGAGCGGACTGTTCGCTCAAACCAAGTTTCAGCGGACAGTCTTACGGAAATTCCGAAAAACTTTGTTCGTCAGACTGTCCGCTGAAACTGTCCGCTGAAGCCCACACACGAGCGGACTGTCCGCTGAAACACTGTTCAGCGGACAAAGTTGGACGAACAGTCCGCCCGTGTGTACGCGGCCTTACTGATTAGCTAGCAATCATCAGAAGGAATAGCTTTCTACCCCATACAAAATGCTTTTTTTTACTATATTAGATCAAAAATATTCTTCCATAATCACCTTTACAAAGCCAAGACTGGTATAAATTGAAAGGACTTGGGTGACAATATGTGATTATTATATATTAAAACTTAAATTCTGACAGATACTGTACAAAAAGCACAAATGAATGCAGTCCTGTAATCATTATTGCAGTGTAAGTACCCAAATCTGACAGTATCAGCCTCTTGCAGTCTACTTTACAGCAGAGCTCAGGTGGGGTAGGGAGAAAAATGAATTACTGAAACGTCTCCTTAATGCAGCGAAAGCCTGCATTCCAGCACTATGGAAAACTACTGTACCCCCAATAACGCACATTGGCTTGCTCGCAGGGGCGGACTGACAATTAATGAGATCCAAGTGATGGATAACTTGACTATGATGCTCAGGGAACAAGAAGAAAAGCACTGGAAAGTTTGGACTCCCTATTTATTTTATGATGGTCAAACAATGCTAGCTTCCCGACCATAGGCCAAGGTGAGATATCGCGACACTCTTTTTACTTCCTGGAGGTAAAAGGTTCCTCAGGCTTCCAGGCCCAGGGGGATGGGTGGGTTTCTCCCCCCTACAGACCTTCTTTGCTTCCGCTGCCCCCCCCCCCTCCTCCTTTCTCTGTCCCTCTCTTGTCATCCATTCAATCCCACTTTTTATCTAACTTTTCCACTGGGGTTAAGTGTTAATTTTCCCCTGTATATTGTAAAAAAATATATACAAACATGCGTAGAAGGAAACGGTATACGCCAAGGGTATGTACGAGCAGCTCTGCTGAATACACATGTCAAATACATTTCACCATTGGTGGCTGGTTGGTTTTTCTTTTGAGGGGTGGTAAACAAGAACCCCTCCTCCGGGCGGGCGGCACAGCAATGACACCAAAGCCCCCCTGGGGCATGGCACTGACGACCCCCCCAGTGCCCAGCCAGAAGTCAGGCGCCTTCCTGATCTAAGGCTGCCAGGCTATGTTGTCCTCTTCTCCTCTCCTGGGGTGCAGCCAGCAACTCCAGTGTCCGGTCCTCCTGCGGCTTCCTCCGCCATATGTCTCCTCTGTTCCTCCAATAGGATCTCCTGACGATCTGGCCAATCGGGAAACAGGTCTCACAACCTGCCTCCTGATTGGCAGGGAGGAACTTTAGTGTGAAAATAGCACAAATTCATTCGCTACCATTATACAACTGGGTGGGATCGGGGGCACAGAGTTCTACTCCAGAGACCACCCTTTTTTGAAGCCTATTAGAGCAGCTAATGAGGTGCTTAAAAAAAAACACCCCCCCGCCCCAATTGGAATCCATAGTCTGGTGCCCTGGTATGTAGATCAGGAGGCCAGATGCATGGATAGAGGAGGTGGCGCCTGTGCTCCCTCTATGGATGGACCACCACTGCTATTCACACCTTCGATCTATCTGTATTTGACTTTTTGTTTTGGTGTACTATGTTGTGTGCATTTCATGCCGATATGTATGTGTTGAAGCACATGGTATACCGCTTTGTCTAAATAAAGAATTTAGAATAGAGAATTCGAATAAAGAGGGGTAGGGAGGCTTTGGGAATTTCAGTACAAGATGGACATGAATACAAACTCTTTGGCAGGTAGGACAGTGTGTGTATATTTACCTGTTTGCAGGAAGTTCAGCTTTATCAAATCAATGTACCGTAATACATAATATCCTTGTAACGTATTCTAAACAGTTTAAAACAAAAAGAAACTGCAAAATAAATGTTTGCTTACATTGGCAGAATTCATCATGGGAAGACCAACGGGAGTCCTTCAAGCAAGTAACATAATTTTTAGTTCCTGGAGCTCGTATAAATCCAGGCCTGCAATCGTACTTCACAGTGGATGCTACAGCAAAGCTCATTTGATCTGTAAACTCTGGTTTTAGTGTTCCATAGGGAATATTTGGAGGCAGTCCACAATCACCTGTCAATAAAACATAAATACTTTTTTTTGCACAACATCATAAAATATCACCTCTATGATACTTACCTCCTGTTTGGTGATATCCTTCCAGGAAATTTTGCAAATAGTTCCAGGTGACATGGAGCAGATACTTTGATAGCATTATGTCTTATGAACATCTATATTTTTTCAATATGCGTTAATGTAATTTGTTGGGATGCTGAAAGAAAAGTTACACCATTATCCCTCAATGCCCTGTTATGTTGCTCCAGTTGGCATGTGTTGCTTCGAGGTGCTGGTTGAGTTGCATGAAAGCTCATCAGGCTAAATCCCGGGACTACAACAAAATGGTCCACTGCACACTGTTAAGGCACACCAACGGCCTCTATGGTTAAGCCCTAAACTGGGTGAAATGCATTAGAGGGGAGTTCTGCCACAGGTGGAAACCAAGCTTTAGTCTATGACCTTTGCTTTGCCTTTGCAGCGTGCAGGGGAGCGCCGAGCGCCATTTAGTTGTTGTTTGGATTCGGAACATTGAGAGTATGGTTTGAGTTCAGAGTACTTTCCTGTAGTTTCTTTGTGTGATAAGTGTACTTCATAGAAATGAAGGAATTTGTGATTTTATCATTAAACATCATAATTATATGCAACACGTGCGAAGAGGCTGGTTCCAGAGGCAACACCATTAGGGTTTTTAGTTATTCTATACGGCAAAGCAGCAGAATGTGATGGTTCATTTATTGGTCTTATGTAAGGGGATTCAGACTGTATTCCTAGGGCCCACCAGATTTGTAATTCTGTGTGGTAAGTCTTGTGATTTGCGCACATCGGCGGGGTCATCTTTTCTATTAGGGACGATAGGCTCATGTCTATGGGCGCCACTCTGTTATTTTGACAACTAAATCTCCCTCTGTCACAGGAGCAATGGCATTGCCTCTGTATGAAGGAAGACTGCATGTCAGGCCTAAAAAACGAAAAGGTTTTACCCCTTTTCATGACCAGGCCATTTTTTGCTATTTAACACTGTGCAATTTTAAATGGTAATTGCACGGTCATGCAACTCTGTAACTTTATATCATTTTTACACCCCCCAAACAAAGCTTTCTTTTGGTGGTATTTTTTATTATATAAACAAACAAAAAAAGGAATATTTTGGAAAAAAAAACTATATTTTTTACTTTCTGCTATAAAACATATCCAATAAAAACCATTTAAAAAATATAATTTCTTCATAAATTTTGGCCAAAATGTGTTCTGCTACATTTGTTTGGTTAAAAAAAATCCCAATAAGTGTATATTAATTGGTTTGCATGAATATTAAAGTGTCTACAAACTATGGCATATACAGTGGATAAAGTAAGTACTGAACACGTCACCATTTTTCTAGGTAAATATATTTCTAAAGGTGCTATTGGCATGTAATGTTCACCACATGTCAGTAGATCCCATGCAATCCATACATACAAAGAAACCAAAACAAAAAAGTTCAGAAATGAAGATTTGTGTAATAAAATGGAGTTACAGAGGGAAAAAATATTGAACACACATGGAAAGAGAGCTGCAAAAAGGCATGGAAAGCCAAGACACCAGCTGAAATCTATCCATAATTAAAAAGCAACCCTGCCCCTTGTCAGTGCAAATTAATATCAGCTGGTTCAGTCTCAACTGATGGCCTATAAAAAGATATCTCATTATATCTCAAGACCTTCATAACATTAGTGTTGCAAAACTCGCGGGGAGAGGCTCGTGGGGAGAGGGGCACTTTAAAAAAAAATGTCTTCTTATTTATTTTTATATTATTAAGTTGTGTTAAAAAAAAATATTTTGATCACTTTTATTGCTGTCATAAGGAATGTAAACATCCCTTGTGACAGTAATAGGTGGTGACAGGTACTCTTTATGGAGGGTTCGGGGGTCTAAAAGGCCTCCAATCCCTCCTTTGCACTTCAAAGTATTCAAATCGCCATTTTTGCTGATTCTGATTACTGTATATTTTTTTTAAACCGGCAGTCGAGTAAACCGGAAGTGGCGTTGTGACGTCGCTTCCGTATTTACAATCAGGAGGCTGGAACGAAGCCGTTACCGGCTTCATTTCCAGTCTGTCCCTAGCCACCAGAAGCGGTGGATTGTCGATCGGGCCTCCCGTTCTACCGGTGGGCCCGGGAAGAGCGACCGAAGGCGGCGGGGGGGGGGGGGGGGGGTGCATCGAATGTTATCCCTGGATAGCCGATCGCCCGCTCTAAACAACGTCACTGGGATGATGCCTGCAGCTGTGGGTATCATCCTGGTATAACTCCCAAAAGCTGAGGCCGCACATCTGCATGCACTCGGCGGAAACGGGTTAAGAAACAGAGATCATTCCCTCTGTACAGAGCCATGTGTTGATTGATCAGCAGGTCCCAGCTATGAATCATTGGCCCTGACCTGCTGACAGACTTCCGCTCTGTACAATCACAGCGGGTATCAGTGGCAGGGCTGCTGTTAGAAATCATAGGGCCGTGTACAGCTTACCAGGCCCCCACCCCACCCCAATATATCAAATATATCAAAACAATAGTTTCACTAAAAATACACTAAAATCATTATTAGTGGACAAAAACATAACAGGGAACCTGTGTGAATTAGCCCTTTTTTCATAGTGTTTGTGTCTTTCCCTGAAGCTGAAAGTCAGCGGGAGGGAGAGAAACTGCCTTTCAGCTGCTGCAGAGAGCCTCAACGATTCCTCCTGCTGTTCGGCAGGGCATGCATGCCCTAAACCCACTGGTGGAAGGAAAGAAAATCACTTGATTCCCACATTAACATAGTGACTGTTGAGGGGGGAATCTCTTCCACAGTGCTATTGTGTCCAGGCAGCAGGGAACCTTCCTGACCGGGGTGCAATCAGCCTGCCCATAGAGGGATCGAATTTGATCCATCCTGGATCCGCTTAATCCTGTCACACCCCACCCCATATAAAGGAGATGAACAAAGGCAGACATATTTGATATCCAACCTAGTTATCAACCATGGCTTTCCCATATATACAGTGCAGGAGTCAGTGTAGCCGCCCAGGGACAGGAAATCTGTTATCTGCATGATTACCAAGCGAAAATAAAGGGGCCTGAAAAATAAAAATGAATAAACTGCAATATATGATATTTATGTTTTTGGCTCAAGATGAAGTTTACAGAAACCCTCAGAACTTCATCTTCATGGATGAAGTGGATTGATGGAATCATGGATCGCAGATCCACTTAGCACCTCATAAAAGGCATTTCACTGTTTTTCCAACTTGACAGATCTAAATCATTTTCAATTCTGTTAAAAAAAAAAAGAAATGGCAAACACTTCAGAGTTTGTTTAGAAAAAGCCATGAAGTAAGAATTTGGGAAGCTGAGTCATCTAATGCCTGGTCTACATATTGACAACTCTGTGTAATGGGGATCAGGCTGGATTATTTTGAGTGAAACTCAGGTGTAATTTTCTTGTAACAGCATGTTAATCATATCTGGATGGTATAATGATTAATTATCTTAAGTCTGTTATTACTTACAGTGAACAGCGCTGATGAAGGAGTGAAGTAGAATGAGCCACAGTATGGATGAAAGACACTTTCTCTCCATTGTATAAAGGTGATCCTAAATCTATGAGAAAAGACAAAATTTGTAATTCAGCTCTGGGCCACTTCTGACACTTCTTACAAACATGTAAACATGTAAAAATATAAAAAATTTTGCTACACAATTACTTAAAACCCCCAAGCATTTTATATTTTATATATATATATATATATATATATATATATATATATATATATAATTTTTATTTTATTTAATTTTTTTAAAGAGACCAAAACTGGTCAAAAACCACGGCCTACAGATATGAACGTAGGCTAAGACACATAGACGGTGAGGCAAAACTTCAAGGTATTAAATTCAAACCATTCCCTAGATGCAAAATACATAAATAATGGATAAAAAGGAAGGGGAAGCCAACTGCATCAGGCGTTATCTATAAAACTGTTAACATCTCAACTGATGTTCAAACCATGTGAAACTTGACTCTTAATTGTATATATCCACTTGGTTTCCATCTTGGACTGCTCTCTGACCATGTAACTCCCCCTCCAATGGGAAACAAAATGATCAATTCCCAAAAAAGGGTACCAGATGGATCTCTATTACTGAAAACCCCCAAGTATTATAGATATATTTTTTTTTAGAAGATGCCCTACATAATAAAATGGTGAGGGTTTCAGTAATTTTTATATCATACCGTATTTACACACCAGCTTTTCAACCGCATATTTCCCCCACCTGTAAAATAATCCAGCAGCTCTTTGGCTGCTTGGATTACTTTTACTTTGTTCAGCTTCGCTTGCTCTAAAAATTATATATTTCATTCATATCATAGCTGCAGCGATGACTGAGATATCACCCTAGCAATCAAGCGATATACCGGTGCATAGCGGGTCTGCAAATAGTTAATGTAACATATAATGCCTGTATCTCAAGCGGTTCAAATAGGCATGAAGTTTGAAGCTCATCTAAACCCAAGAAAAAAATGGGGTGGATATACTTAAGGAAAATAGACTGTGAACTTTGCATGTGCAGCTACACACATTTTCCCTAGTAAATTTGGTAAAGCTCCACTTTGTAAAGAATACCCAATTACGTGCAAGGAAAATCCCAAAAAGTATATTTTCTTGCACAGGGTTGGATAATGGAAATCAACAGAGCTAAGCTCTAGGCAAAACTAATGCACTGCACTTGCAAAGTGCACAGTCTATTTGTCTTTAGTAAATTCACCAAATGTAATATACAGTATTACAGCTTACCAGTTTTCAGGTGTAGCAGATCAAATTTTTTAAAGGTTTTTTTTTCCTTTATTTTCTGTGATCCTACCAGATCCTGCCACTTCCTGTCCTAGGGTTAAAACATTCTACATTATATCTAGGGAGAAGCAGCGTTGTCATCCTAGGACAAGACAACAGAACACGTCCCCCTCTCCTCATCTCTGTATTTTATAAGGGAGGTGTTCTGTATTTCTCAAGAGAAGCAGGAAGGATGATAACACTGACAATTCAGTTCAGTGCACCAATTACAGGGACACTGGATTTCTGATAAGATCAGTATGTCATTTCTGTATTTGCAGAACATGTACTTAAAAAAAGAAATCTCATTTAATTATATGTTTGTTCTTGGATTTAGATATACATTAGGATCCAGTAAATTGTGAAAGAATCAAAAACATTCACTTTTTTTTTTTTTTAGAAACGCATATATTTATCCCAAAGCTAGAACAGTCTGAGTTCAGGTACCTTGATGAAAAGCAGACAATTCCTGAATGGCTTGTTTCAACTTGCGTTAGTCTTCTGAAGGGTGATCCAGGTATATCACTTTTTAAATGGCTTTTGGCAGATTGTGAGGAAGTGTTGTGTTGCTTTCTCATGGCCTGTTTTAACCCCTAAAAGCCTGCAGAACCGTGGCTCTGTTCTCTTAAATGGGATAATTGTTACCACATCATGTATATACCTCTGCACAGCTGCATTTGCAGCTTGAGGGGGGTGCCTAAAAATGCTGCTTACAGTTTACTATAATTACAAATCAAGCTATGCTCTGGTTATCAGAGAAAAAGTGTCATTGTGACCGGTGAACACTTCTCTGTATATTTATTAGACATGTGTGATTAGTTTTGTACGAAACGAAAATTTGTACGAATTTCCGTAAATTTGTGCATTCGGAAGGATCCGAAATACGAATTGCTATGCTTCTGAATTTTGTACAAAATACGAAATTTCGTTTACAAATTTTAGGATCCAAATTCCGTTACAACGTGACTGGTGTTTTGTTGACCAATCAGAGGTTTTCTTTGCTGCTGAGTGAGGATTGGGAAAATTACCTTTTTTTAAATGGGAGTGGGAGAGTGGAACTGGTAGTCGATGGGAGATTCAGAATCGGACAAAATAAGAATTTTCGTTAATTGTGATTATTTGTTATGATGAAGTTGAAAACCCAGGAAGTCAGCACAGCCCCGGGATGGTGGGAGCCCCTCATAATGATAAATTCATAACGAACGTTTGTAATTGTTACGAAAAGTTAACGAACCTAGTGAAAATTCGTATTCGTACAAATCCGAATTAACGGCTAATACGAAGTGGAACGAAATGAAACAAATTTATTGATGACGCACATGTCTAATATTTATGTATTTTAAAACATATGTAAACCCAAAAACAAGAGTGCCATAAATAGCAGCTTATCAGTCCTTATCAGTCCTCAGGTAGTGGCTGCATTAATTTTCTTTTTCAGGCTTTCTTCCCTTTATTTTCACCTGATGATCCTGGCAGTAAAGGACTTCCTGTCCTAGGTTGACAACGTTTACTCACTGTACTATATCTATGGAGGAGCAGTGATCCCACCCTAGGCTGCTTTCCTAATCTCCATTACATGGGAGATGTGGGAATTTGTCATTTACAGAAGATAGCTGAGAAGGATGATAACATTGTTTGAGATTTTAGTTCAGCAAACAGAAAGTGACAAGGACACTAGCTTTCTGGAAAAGTCCCCAGGTATTTTTGTAAATATTCTTAGCCTAAAAAAAAACAAAAGAAATGTAGCTGCTATATCTAAGGACTGGTAAGCTGCAATATATTCACTTTCTGTTCTTGGGTTTAGATATACCTTAATGACTTGACTTTTTACTGGCCATACACATGATAATTTTCAGGCAGTTTCAGCCATATTCAATCAGCTTGTAATCTCAGATACAATGGTATGGATTAAGGCAACCCATCACCAACAATTTCTGTTGAAACCGTGAAAGGGTCCAAACGGTTGGTGGTAGATTGACTTTACTTTCACTCTGTTCCTTCAGGTTTCATTTTGATCAAGAGCTAAGGGTGCCTTAAGAATCCTCACACTTCTCGGGGTCAGTGACTTCACCTCCCATCCTTCCAATTGACATTAATAAGGATTACAGTTGGTACAGAAAAGCTACTGCATTTGGATTGTCTGTACTGGTCTGATCCCATCAGACATTAACTGCTGATAAGTGCATGCCTTGTGAAGTATCAGAAGCACTCTCCCCCTAGTTTAGTGCATGAGCATATTTTAGCTGCCTGACATCCACCAGGTCTTATGCCGCGTACACACGACCGGACTTTTCGACGGACTAGGTCCGACGGTCTTCCCGATGGACTTTCGGCGGAGGTACCACAGACTTTCTGAACGAATGGACTTGGCCACACATGAACCGACTAAGTCCATTCATTTTGAATGTGCTGACGTAAGATGGGACTAAACAAGGAAGTTCAATAGGCAGTAACCAATAGCTGCCCTTGCAGCGTATTTGGTCCGTTTTTTAGTGCGTTGGACTTGAGTCCGTCGGATAGATTTGAAACATGTTCTATTTCTAAGGTCCGTCTGATTTTTTTTATAATAAACGGTCGGGCTAGCCCACACACGATCGGATTGTCCAACGGACTGATCCCGTCGGACCTAGTCTGCCGGAAAGTCCAGTCGTGTGTACGCGGCATTAGGCATCTGTGTAACATGCCTAGTGGATGATCTAGCTCTGCAGTGGTGAAATGTTCTTTTCATATACAGTCCTTTGTATTCCATTTGTAATAAAGAATAGACTTTTAAAAGGCAATATTAGTTTATTTACTGAATAAACTGTACTTTTATTTTAAGCATATTACTTTTATATACACTACATTTCACCTTCCCAGTGTAACAAAATTACTTTAAATTTGAAAAACTACTTTTTTTAATTTTTCCGAAAATTTAAATTTTTTCCTATAAAAAATGTTTCTTTTTCCCATAACTTCAAAATTTATGAAAATTTACAGAAAGGTTACATCTCTAATCCAACTTACTTTAACACACACAATTATTCTTGTGCTTTTCTCTGTAACAAACAATAAGAATCACATGCAATTTTTGATGTCGGAGCATGAAGATGAGCATTACATTGCTATAGGTGTAAATACATCCTCTGCACATTTACTGTTTCTTGAGTAGACTTTCATTATCTTTGGTTGTCAGAAAATGTCTTCATTATCTTTGGTTGTCAGAAAAAATATTTCATGTAAGACAGAATGGGATAGAATAGGAGAAATTTTGGAAACCACCAAATGTCATTGCAAACAACTAGTGGTACTTGCTTGTTTATTGTTTAACTGCTTGTAACTAATTTATTCATTGGATTGGAAATTACCTACTTCTGATTAAAATATATATGTATGTAACAATATCAAACTTAATCTTTCAACTCTAAATAACAAGAACATAAACCTTACCTTGTGGTAAGCTCCACTCTTACCAGTGAACTGGTGGCCTATACTTTGTTGTCACTGTTCTAAGTAGAGTGTGTCAATATATCACCTGGTCAATGCACTGAATTCTCTGTTAATAATTAGACTTTTGTTTTACTTAGTCTTAAAACATTACACCATTGACCTGTGTCTATGTTTATTTTATAACTGCAATAAACAATTTCGGGAAGTTCCGTACGAAACATGGATGCAGCCAGTGTACAACATTTTTAGTACTGTTGTGCATGGGCGCCAGATCGCCAAAATGTAAATCGCTCAACTGCAATCACATATTGTAGAATCGTATGTGTTTGGCATTTGGAGACAAGACAAAGGTGCTTGGTGCATCCAAACTTTATTCTTAACATATCAGAGAACTTACATGGTGTCAAACCTGACCAGCTACTGTAAATATCAGGACTGTATACCTTGTTCTGGTTAGAGTTATCGCCTTTCCTAGAAATAGAAATGGCAGTGGTGATGGATGCGGTTTGTTGTGGATGTGGCAGGATGGTACATTATTATAGGATGGTCACAACTGACACTGGATCTTGTTATTCCTAGTTACAGTATATTGTAATTCCCAGTTAAATAACTGTGATGCTTCATGTTATGTTTATTGTAATTCCTATCTGTGACACTTCATGTTATGTTCATACCCTGTAAAGCAAATATTTCATATATGTTATCGTAAATTTACAGTAGTTAACCCCTTCAAGCCTAAGCCTTTTTCTGACACTTGTTGCTTGTTGTTTACAAGTTAAAATCAGTATTCTTTGCTAGAAAATTAGAACCCCCAAACATTATATATATTTTTAGCAGAGATCCTAGAGAATAAAATGGCAGTTATTGCAATATTTTATGTCACACTGTATTTGTGCAGCCTTTCAAATGCATTTTTTTTTGGAAGAAATATACTTTAATGAATTAAAACAAAATAAAACAAGTTATCCCATTTTATGTTTTCATGTTTTAATGTGAAAGATGATGTTACACTGAGTAAATAGATACCTAACATGTCATGCTTTAAAATTGTGCACACTCGTGGAATGGCTTCAAACTACAGTACTTAAAAGTCTCCATAGGCGACGCTTTAAAAAATTGAAATGGTTACCAGTTTAGCATTACACAGGAAGTCTAGTACTAGAATTATTGCTCTCACTCTATCGATCATGGCAATATCTCATATGTGTGGTTTTAACACTGTTTACATTTGCGGGCGCGCCTTATGTATGTGTTCACTTCTGCATGTGAGCACAAATGGATGAGGCGCTTTTAAGAAAAAAAAGTCTTATTTATTTATTTATTTATTTATTTATTTATTTTTGCACTGTCACTTTAAAAAATAGTTTTTGATCACTTTTATTGCTGTCACAAGGAATGTAAAAATCCCTTGTGACAGTAATAGGCAGGGACAGGTACTCTTTATGGAGGGGTCTGGGGGTCTATAAGACCCCAGAACTTCCTCTGCACTTAAAAGCATTCAAAACGCTAAGTTTGGCTGTTTTAAATACTGTAATTTTTTTTAATCTGGCACCTTTAAGGCTCCAGTATACCGGAAGTGATGTCATGTCTTCGCTTCCAGGTTACTAGATCTGAGACCCGATCAAAGACGATCCGGCTTTGTTTGGGTCTCTGGCTCGCCGGCGGACGTGTCGGCTGGTCGCCCAGGTCTCCTGGTGGGACGTGACTCTCCCCTCTCCCACTGCTTGTGATCACAGCCAAGCAGCTGATTAGCCTCATCAGTTGTTATTACAAGAAAGCCGATCGTCTGCTCTACCCCGGCATTATCCCGGTACAACTCCTTGAAGCAGAAGACTGCATAATTGCGTTATGTCGGCGTGAAGGGGTTAAAATAAAGTTTTGTAAATAAAACAGCAACCTGTCCACATATCAAGCTGAAATATTAATACTGCGCAATACTGTGGCTTTGAAGGCACATTCACACAAGCAAGAGCAGCCCCAAAGCAAGAACAAGGCAAACTGCATTGGTGGGCACTGAAAAAAGTACAATATATTGCATTTTTGTACATTCTTATGCACTGTACATACCATGGTGCAGCTATTGTGCATTATGAGCAAAGTGGCACATATTGCGGTGTGAATGGGTCCTGGGTTATGTCACACAAGCTGTACAGAGCCCGACCCACAAGGGACATCAGAGATGGAAGACTTTCTTCGCTTTAGTCAGCGGGTTGATGGAGCAGATTTACCTTACAGTATTACAACGTAATTGTGATATAGTAGTAAATGTTCCAAGTACCTGCTGTGGTAAAGTTGAGGTTTATAGTAATATTCACCACCAGTGGCAAGAGTGTTGCTAGAGTGTAGGCGCAGGTGCAGTCTGTACTCGCCACATTTGGGTGTGGACCGGCCAGGCCACATTCCCACTCCTCATTGCAGAAGCTGTCAATATTATTTCAAGATAACGCTCCTCTGCTTCAATTTTTAAGTGGCTTTGGTCGGCTGAGCCTACACATCAGATCTAATTGTGTTCTTGGGACTTTCTTAATACACTATTCTCCTTCACCTTGGCCTCTGTGTGGTCTCTGCGCGCTGACATATAACTCTAATAATATGTATATCTGGTGGTCAGCACATTATGTTCAGTACATCTAAAAATGAGACAAATGTACAGAGAAAGTTCTAGCATAATTAGTAACCATAGTGGTTAATATGTTTATAACTCAAGATGATGCCATGCCTTCACCAGTCATCAAGTTTTGTAATTAATGCTGTGCTGTTTTCTGCTGTGTTGGTGGAAACAGTTTTTGGTTCAGAGGCTTTTTTGTCAATCTGCATATTCTCCAACCAGTCTAGGATATAGCCCATATCCACTCCATCTGAAGGCAAAGGTCTCCTGTGTATGGATTTTCAAATGTGACCATTGAATTTGTCAATTCTTTGGGTTCATCAGCTATGGCAATCATACCTAGGTACTTCCTTTTAAACTGCAAATAAACCAAATGTTCTTTTTAGTTTTGGATGGCATAATGATGGACTAGAACGCCTGTCAGGTTTGTATTACTGTATTTCTCTTGGTGACCATTGATACTGGGAGTAAAACTGAAGGGAAATCTGACATTACCCCCATGACAACAAAAGAGGGGAAATATTCTATTGAAAAAAACTGCCTAGAAGCAGATTTTTCTCATTTTAGAAAAATTTTCTTTCACTTCCTGTTGTGTCTATAGGACAGATAGTTAAGAAAAATCTCTGCCATAGGATGGAAAAAAAAAAAACTCACAGGGGTTACAACCATTGGCTAATCATTATTCCAGGGGTTTAAATCTCTACACTTGACACATTCTCCTTCATTAGTGATGGCCGAACGGTTCGCCCGGCGGTCGTTTCGCGGCGAATTTCCGACTTTCGCCGTCCGCGGGTTCGAACGCCTTTTTCCGTCGTTCGCCCCGGCGGACTTACGTGTTTAATGTATACAAGAACTTTAACCTTTCGTGACACGTTTATCATGTGTTACAGGACAACCAATTGAGACATGACAGCTCATGGACACTTGGACATTCCCCCTAACCTATAAATACACCCGATCCGGTGGCCATTTTACATTCTTTCTTCTGTCACTGTAGGGAAAGGATCCTGTGTGGAGTAGGGACAGAGAAAACGCTAGCTATTTGGTACACAAAAGTTCTTTTCAGGACTGGTATAGGTGTTAGGTCAGCAGCCTGAGTTTCTTTTGTCAGTTTAGATAAAGGGACAGAGCGCTGTATGCTGCTATTTTAGGGACAGCTCAGCCAGATTAGTCTTTCTTCATCATCATCATCATCATCATCATTAGCTGTTACTATCAGGTCCACAAAAGAGCTGTTCCAGCTAATCGTTCCAGCCTACTCTTTTTTGCCAATTTGTATAGGGACAGGCAGGAAGCAGTGTGTCAGGCAGTGAGGATAATTTTAAAGACTTGCTGTTACTATTAGTTCCACAAAGGTTCTTTTCAGGACTGGTATCAGTGGTACGGTAATAGGCTTGTACACGTATAATATTCTTTCTTCCAAATATAGAAAGAATATTATACTTGACTGCTGCCCTTCTGCTGCAGTCTGCTAATCATTCACAACTCACTTGTTCCACAAAGCTCTTTATCAGGACTGGTAACTTGGTCTGTCTAGGGTGCTACGGTACATAGGCTTGGGTGCGGTACAGTCTGCTGTTCTGTAAGGACCGCTATCGGTCCACAATACATAGGGTTGCCGTGCACTACTGCTGACCGCTGCCCTATACTGCAGCAGTCCTTCATTGGTATAGGGACTGACGTACAGTCTGCTAATCACTAACACACAACCTGCTTGGTCCACAAAAGTTCTTATAAGGACTGGTAACTTGGTATAGGGTGCTACGGTACATAGGCCTGAGTGCGTTACAGTCTGCTGTTCTGTAAGGACCGCTATCGGTCCACAATACATAGGGTTGCCGTGCACTACTGCTGACCGCTGCCCTATACTGCAGCAGTCCTTCAGCGGTATAGGGACTGACGCACAGTCTGCTAAACACTAACACACAACCTGCTTGGTCCACAAAAGTTTTTATAAGGACTGGTAACTTGGTATAGGGTGCTACGGTACATAGGCCTGAGTGCAGTACAGTCTGCTGTTCTGTAAGGACCGCTATCGGTCCACAATACATAGGGTTGCCGTGCACTACTGCTGACCGCTGCCCTATACTGCAGCAGTCCTTCATTGGTATAGGGACTGACGTACAGTCTGCTAATCACTAACACACAACCTGCTTGGTCCACAAAAGTTCTTATAAGGACTGGTAACTTGGTATAGGGTGCTACGGTACATAGGCCTGAGTGCGTTACAGTCTGCTGTTCTGTAAGGACCGCTATCGGTCCACAATACATAGGGTTGACGTGCACCACTGCTGACCGCTGCCCTATACTGCAGCAGTCCTTCAGCGGTATAGGGACTGACGTACAGTCTGCTAAACACTAATACACAACCTGCTTGGTCCACAAAAGTTCTTATAAGGACTGGTAACTTGGTATAGGGTGCTACGGTACATAGGCTTGAGTGCGGTACAGTCTGCTGTTCTGTAAGGACCGCTATCGGTCCACAATAGATAGGGTTGACGTGCACCACTGCTGACCGCTGCCCTATACTGCAGCAGTCCTTCAGCGGTATAGGGACTGACGCACAGTCTGCTAAACACTAACACACAACCTGCTTGGTCCACAAAAGTTTTTATAAGGACTGGTAACTTGGTATAGGGTGCTACGGTACATAGGCCTGAGTGCGTTACAGTCTGCTGTTCTGTAAGGACCGCTATCGGTCCACAATACATAGGGTTGCCGTGCACTACTGCTGACCGCTGCCCTATACTGCAGCAGTCCTTCATTGGTATAGGGACTGACGTACAGTCTGCTAATCACTAACACACAACCTGCTTGGTCCACAAAAGTTCTTATAAGGACTGGTAACTTGGTATAGGGTGCTACGGTACATAGGCCTGAGTGCGTTACAGTCTGCTGTTCTGTAAGGACCGCTATCGGTCCACAATACATAGGGTTGACGTGCACCACTGCTGACCGCTGCCCTATACTGCAGCAGTCCTTCAGCGGTATAGGGACTGACGTACAGTCTGCTAAACACTAATACACAACCTGCTTGGTCCACAAAAGTTCTTATAAGGACTGGTAACTTGGTATAGGGTGCTACGGTACATAGGCTTGAGTGCGGTACAGTCTGCTGTTCTGTAAGGACCGCTATCGGTCCACAATACATAGGGTTGCCGTGCACTACTGCTGACCGCTGCCCTATACTGCAGCAGTCCTTCATTGGTATAGGGACTGACGTACAGTCTGCTAATCACTAACACACAACCTGCTTGTTCCACAAAAGTTCTTATAAGGACTGGTAACTTGGTATAGGGTGCTACGGTACATAGGCTTGAGTGCGGTACAGTCTGCTGTTCTGTAAGGACCGCTATCGGTCCACAATAGATAGGGTTGACGTGCACCACTGCTGACCGCTGCCCTATACTGCAGCAGTCCTTCAGCGGTATAGGGACTGACGTACAGTCTGCTAAACACTAAT
Organism: Lithobates pipiens; assembly: GCF_037356315.1. Lineage (NCBI taxonomy): Eukaryota > Metazoa > Chordata > Amphibia > Anura > Ranidae > Lithobates > Lithobates pipiens. Next base: position 217,519,439 of record NW_027507790.1, read on the forward strand.
ACACAACCTGCTTGGTCCACAAAAGTTCTTATAAGGACTGGTAACTTGGTATAGGGTGCTACGGTACATAGGCCTGAGTACGTTACAGTCTGCTGTTCTGTAAGGACCGCTATCGGTCCACAATACATAGGGTTGCCGTGCACTACTGCTGACCGCTGCCCTATACTGCAGCAGTCCTTCATTGGTATAGGGACTGACGTACAGTCTGCTAATCACTAACACACAACCTGCTTGTTCCACAAAAGTTCTTATAAGGACTGGTAACTTGGTATAGGGTGCTACGGTACATAGGCTTGAGTGCGGTACAGTCTGCTGTTCTGTAAGGACCGCTATCGGTCCACAATAGATAGGGTTGACGTGCACCACTGCTGACCGCTGCCCTATACTGCAGCAGTCCTTCAGCGGTATAGGGACTGACGTACAGTCTGCTAAACACTAATACACAACCTGCTTGGTCCACAAAAGTTCTTATAAGGACTGGTAACTTGGTATAGGGTGCTACGGTACATAGGCTTGAGTGCGGTACAGTCTGCTGTTCTGTAAGGACCGCTATCGGTCCACAATAGATAGGGTTGACGTGCACCACTGCTGACCGCTGCCCTATACTGCAGCAGTCCTTCAGCGGTATAGGGACTGACGTACAGTCTGCTAAACACTAATACACAACCTGCTTGGTCCACAAAAGTTCTTATAAGGACTGGTAACTTGGTATAGGGTGCTACGGTACATAGGCTTGAGTGCGGTACAGTCTGCTGTTCTGTAAGGACCGCTATAGGTCCACAATAGATAGGGTTGACGTGCACCACTGCTGACCGCTCACCTATACTGCAGCAGTCCTTCAGCGGTATAGGGACTAAGAGTTTTGTCACAGGGTCATTTAAAAAATGACATGCAGAGGAAGAGGCAGGCCCTTCCGCAGGGGTGGTAGGGGTAGGGCAGGAGCAACAGGCTTGAGCCAAAGTGGGAAGTTGCAGAAGGTGCGTTCAATTACTTTAAAGGATGCACCAGACTTGGTTGAGTGGCTCGCTCAGCCTTACTCTTCTGCACCCTCCTCATCCTCTCGATCTGCACCCTCTTCTTCACTCTCTGCTATGTGCACCCCCAAAGACACTACCACCAACAACACGACCACCACCACCACCACCACATACCTTCCGCTTGAGTCACTGGAATTATTTTCCGATCCATATCAAGAGGACATTTCTGATGCGCAGCCACTCTTGGTATTGGATCAGGAAGAGGAGGTAGCAACAAGCGCTACTCAGCAGTCTGACGCCAGTACCCAGATCAGCCCAAGGAGGAGGTTGGTCCCCGGTGTTGCTGCCTACTCTACTTATAGCGGTGGGGAAGGTGACGTTGATGATGACGTGTCTAGTGATGTCACGTGGGTGCCCACAAGAGAGGAAGAGGAGGGGAGTTCAGAGGGAGATATGGACCAGCAGATAGGGAGGAGAAGCAGCAATGACTTACATTGCACAGCAGGGACAAAGCAGACTGCAAATGTATCAGGAGCGAGTCATCGACCATGTACGGTCACATCTGGCGCTCCCAGGACACCGGCACATGGCTCCGCAGTGTGGGCTTTTTTTAACGTGTCCGCTGCTGACAATAGCGTTGCCATCTGCAATCTTTGCAGTCAACGCGTTAGTCGCGGTAAGCCCAATACTCACCTAGGGACGACCGCCTTAAGAAGGCACATGAGCAGCCATCACCGAGCCCAGTGGGAGCAACGGAACACACAAAGCCACACTGCAGGCTCTCACCGTCCAGCCTCGTCTTCTACTTCTCCTTCTCCTCTCTCCTCACAATTGTCCTCCACTCCACCTTCCATCACGCCAAGCTCACATTTTTCTGCAAAAAGGCAGGCTTCCGTGGGCCTAATGTTTGAGCGTAAAAAAATGATGACGCCGGATAACCCTCTTGCCCAACGGTTGGCGGCTGGCTTGTCAGAACTCATAGCCCGCCAACTACTGCCATATAAACTGGTGGACTCGGAGGCCTTTCGCAAATTTGTGGCCATTGGAACACCACAATGGAAGGTCCCAGGAAGGAAGTATTTCTCAGAGAAGGGCATCCCAGAGCTATATGGCCATGTTCAGCGGCAAGTGAATGTATCTCTGGCACACAGTGTCGGTGCCAAGATACATCTGACCACAGACACGTGGTCTAGCAAACACGGGCAGGGAAGGTATATCAGTTTTACTGCCCACTGGGTGAACCTTCTGACGGCCGTCAAGCATGTAACCCGTGGCACCCGTGTAGATTTGGTTTTACCGCCACGGATTGCATGCAGGCCTGACTCTTCTTCTCCTCCTCCTACTCCATCCTCCTCCCTCTCCTCCTCAGCTGCCTCCTCCTTTTCCGCTGCTAGCGTCTCTTCCACTGCACCGCCCAAGCTCCCCAGAACCTATTCCACATGCCAGGTGAGACGTTGCCATGCCGTGCTGCGTCTGTTGTGCCTGGAAGCAAAGAGCCACACTGGCCCGGCACTCCTTTCAGCTTTGCGTTCACAGGCAGATGAGTGGCTAACACCGCTCAATTTGACAGTTGGTAAAGTGGTGTGTGACAACGGTGCCAATCTGCTTAGCGCATTGAAACAGGGCAAAATCACGCACGTGCCGTGCATGGCACACGTCTTAAACTTGGTCGTGCAGCGATTCCTTGTCAAATACCCTGGGGTCCAGGACATCTTGCGGCAGGCAAGGAAAATCTCGGCCCATTTCAGAAGATCTTACACGGCCATGGCTCGCCTTGCTGACATTCAGCGGCGACACCATCTGCCGGTCAGACGTCTTATTTGCGATTGCCCGACGCGATGGAACTCAACCTTCTATATGCTTGATAGGCTGCTCCAGCAGAAACGTGCAGTTAACGTCTACCTGTATGAACTCTGCGAAAGAAACGGTTCTGGGGAGCTGGGTTTTTTTTCACCGCGCCAGTGGCTGCTCATGCGCGACACATGCAGACTTCTGCGGCCATTTGAGGAGATCACCAAACTGGTCAGTCGCAGCCATGGCGCCATCAGTGACATGGTACCTTATGCCTTCTTTCTGGAGCGTGCATTGCGTCGTGTCATTGATCAGGCTGTGGAGGAGCAGGAGCGGGAAGATGAGGAAGTCGCAATGCTGGATGAATTCCCAGGGGGGGCTACTCTATCTGAGACAAGTCAACAACAGGAGTCTGATGAGGAGTCAGAGGAGGATGGTGCCGGGGCGGATGAGCAGGAGCAAGAAGAGCATGCTTTAAACCTTTCTGGGATCCCTGTTGTGCGAGGATGGGGAGAGGAGAATGAAGAGGACGACATTATCCTGGATGATGAGCAGGAGCCAGGCCACCACACCGCTTCCACTTTAGTGCAAATGGGGGCCTTCATGCTCCAGTGTTTTAATAGGGACCCCCGTATAAAAAGCATGAGGGTCAAGGACCAGTACTGGGTGGCAACGTACTTAGACCCCCGGTACAAACACAAAATGGCGGAAATGTTACCGCCGTCGCAGAGGGCTGTCAGAATGCAGCACTTCCAGGCCTTGCTTCGAGAAATGCTGCATTCTGCTTTTGCGTGCGCTGGCAGAGGAGCAATTCCCACTCCCAGAGAAGGATTTGCGGGTACCAATCCAACAGCGCCTGCAAGAAGAGGCCGGTTTGAAGATGTGTTGGTGACTTCGGATATGAGGTCATTCTTTCAGCCGACCCATCGACAGGTGTCATCCGGATCCAGCATCAGGGAACGCCTAGACCGTCAGGTGTCCGACTACATTGGGTTAACGGCCGATGTGGACGCTCTGAGGAGTGATGAACCCCTAGACTACTGGGTGGGCAGGCTTGACCTCTGGCCAGAGCTTGCCCAATTTGCAATCGAACTGTTGGCTTGCCCCTCATCCAGTGTCCTGTCCGAAAGGACGTTCAGCGCAGCAGGGGGGATTGTGACCGATAAGCGTACTCGCCTAGCTCACCACAGTGTTAACTACCTCACATTTCTAAAAATGAATGAGGCATGGATCTCGGAGGAATTCAACACATGTGATCAGTAGACCATGTATATGTCTATAAACAATTTTTGGAATCAAGCACACAGACCTTCTTAATTCATTTGGCTCACTTCCCTGACCCAAAAAAGCACACCGTACTATATGCCCCTACCCTCCTCTTTGAAGAGGTTGAGCGGTGTCATATTTCTACTGGGGCTGCTTATTATGAGGGGTTCCCACCATCCCTGTGCTGTGCTGACTTCCTCCTGGGTGTTCTTATTATGAGGGGCTCCCACCATCCCTGTGCTGTGCTGACTTCCTCCTGGGGGTTCTTATTATGAGGGGATCACACCATCCCTGTGCTGTGCTGACTTCCTCCTGGGGCTGCTTACGGTGCTGCTGTCAGCGCTGTATGTCACGGAGCTGCTGTCAGCGCTGTATGTCACGGAGCTGCTGTCAGCGCTGTATGTCACGGAGCTGCTGTCAGCGCTGTATGTCACGGAGCTGCTGTCAGCGCTGTATGTCACGGAGCTGCTGTCAGCGCTGTATGTCACGGAGCTGCTGTCAGCGCTGTATGTCACGGAGCTGCTGTCAGCGCTGTATGTCACGGAGCTGCTGTCAGCGCTGTATGTCACGGAGCTGCTGTCAGCGCTGTATGTCACGGAGCTGCTGTCAGCGCTGTATGTCACGGAGCTGCTGTCAGCGCTGTATGTCACGGTGCTGCTGTCAGCGCTGTATGTCACGGAGCTGCTGTCAGCGCTGTATGTCACGGAGCTGCTGTCAGTGCTGTATGTCACGGAGCTGCTGTCAGCGCTGTATGTCACGGAGCTGCTGTCAGCGCTGTATGTCACGGAGCTGCTGTCAGCGCTGTATGTCACGGTGCTGCTGTCAGCGCTGTATGTCACGGAGCTGCTGTCAGCGCTGTATGTCACGGAGCTGCTGTCAGCGCTGTATGTCACGGAGCTGCTGTCAGCGCTGTATGTCACGGAGCTGCTGTCAGCGCTGTATGTCACGGAGCTGCTGTCAGCGCTGTATGTCACGGTGCTGCTGTCAGCGCTGTATGTCACGGAGCTGCTGTCAGCGCTGTATGTCACGGAGCTGCTGTCAGTGCTGTATGTCACGGAGCTGCTGTCAGCGCTGTATGTCACGGAGCTGCTGTCAGCGCTGTATGTCACGGAGCTGCTGTCAGCGCTGTATGTCACGGTGCTGCTGTCAGCGCTGTATGTCACGGAGCTGCTGTCAGCGCTGTATGTCACGGAGCTGCTGTCAGCGCTGTATGTCACGGAGCTGCTGTCAGCGCTGTATGTCACGGAGCTGCTGTCAGCGCTGTATGTCACGGAGCTGCTGTCAGCGCTGTATGTCACGGTGCTGATGTCAGTGCTCTGTATTACGGTGCTGCTGTCAGTGCTCTGTATCTCCTGCACCCTCTTGTTTGCCTACCCTGGTCCCTGACCTTCCCTCTCCTCCATTGCCTTCATTAGCTCCATAGTCCTGAATTGTCAGAACAATTTCCCAAATAAAAAAAAAATGCTTGTAGTTATCGATCCCAAATTCACCTCATACATGTATTATGCTATTGTCCAGGTGGTGGGACTACGTGCTACCCCCTAATAATTACCCCGTGGCCGCAAATTCGACCTAAAGGTTTGCGAAATTCGCCTCCCATTGAAGTCAATGGAGCCCGCGGCGAACGGTCGTTTTCGCGAACGTTTGTGTCCGTTCGCGTTTCGCGTTCGCGAAACGTCCCGTCGGAAGTTCGTCCATCACTATCCTTCATTACAAAATTGGTTGGTTTGGTGGTCAAAGGCTTTCGATTTGGAAACGTAGACAGTACTCCTTACAGACTAGAGAAGGAAACCTTTCCCTGAGCATGCATTTTCCTGGTGCATCCTTTTACAAAGAAGAAAGAACCCAAAAGGTTAAAGTTGGGATTTCATCATCATGGCACATAGGTAATTAAACAAGTTGTTCCAGGACATTTCATTTAGATGAGCCCACACTGTGTCACAACTACGGTAAGAAGCTTCATAAGGTACTCCTAAACTACTGAGGTGGCACAGTAGAGGTAAAATAAACATTTTGAATCAAGAGACTGTTTGGATCAAGAAATGACATACTTTTTGTCCTAAAGGCAAAAATTAAGAATGAGATTTACCCATACCCATTGTGATTATCCTTTAAATTACTTTTATTGTGATACATTACTGTTAAGTATGTCATTTCTTATAGGCTTGCACATATTTTTTCATACAGTAACTATATTGTTTATTTATGAAGAGACATGGAAAGAACTAACTGACCATAGGTGATATTCATACACAACTCTCGCAGCAATGCTTGTGTGGGTTAAGGTCGGATGCTTACCTTAAGATCCTCTGTTATACTTTTTGGACAATGAGAAGCCTGAGAACATATTCATGTCAAGTTTGCCATCAGCTCTAACACTACCAGTTTTTTTACATATATTGGGGCAGCTTAGCAAAGCTGGTACCTATTAATTAGCTGCTCTTCATGGGTGGTTCTTCTTTGTTTTTGTGGGTTTTTTGTTCATGTTTATTTACAGTATTTTTTTCTGTTTTAACCTTTTTTGCCTTATAGACCTATGTCATGTGTTCCTTTTTTAGAAAGAGTGCAATGAAGTTCAACAAAGCACTTGACTGCTACATCCAAACACTGTCATAGGGGAGCAGGTCACATACTCCCCCCATACCTAGGAGTGCCAGGTAATCTTGCCTGCTGTGGAGGGACCAAGGAGCTGCAAAAGAAGCAGAAGTAACCACAGTATAAGTAGGTAAGGGCAAGCTATTTGCGGAGGCACTGTTACTTTGCCTGCATGGGTAAAGTGACAGTGTCTCTTTAAGGTATATTTTTACCCAAAATACTTTTGCCTAAAAAAGATCTGCCAGCCACAATAATATTGACAATAAAGCTTTTTTTAGGTATCAACCAATCTTGTTGATATTAATGCAGATTTTGATAAAATGAATGACTGAAAGCATGATTCAGAGGCATTTTCGGGAAGTCAATTAGAATAGCAATACATTTAAAAGAATAATGTTGTATATTATTAAAATTCTTCACGACATTCTATAAATTTTATTTAATTTGGGTTTTTTAGGCAGTTTTGATATGAAAGATAAAATGGGAAGTTTGATAGGACACAGAAGTGATAAGGTAGAGTAACTAAGGTAACTATATATTGACAAGTACTGTATATCTGACTGCTAGCAATTTACTCTGACAATTCTGACTGCTGATAAGTGACTCTTACGCCTGACAAATGATAATGACCCCTGAAAAATGACTTTGACTCCTGACAAATGATAATGACCCCTGAAAAATGACTCTGACTTTTGACAAATTACTGATTTCTAACAAATGACCCTGACCCTCGACAAACGACACTGACCCTTAACAAATGACACTGACTCCTGACAGATGACTCTGACTCCTGACAAATGATTCTGATTCTTGACAAGTGACCCTGAATCCTAACTAGTGACCCAGACCCTTGACAAATGACTCTATCTCCTGACAAGATATGCTAACTCCTGACAGATGACTCCTGAGAAATGACTGATTCTTGACAAGTGACCCTGAATCCTGACAAGAACCCTGACCCTTGACAAGCGACTCTATCTCCTGACAAGTGATGCTGACTTTTAACAAGCAACACTGACTCCAGACCAGTGATGCAGAGTGCTGATAAGTGACAAGGACACTGGTTTTAATGAGCAGCAGCAGCAGACAGGAGACCTGCTGCTTAATGGGTAAGAGATGGGTCTTACAATTGACCTTTTGGATACCTGACTGAATGTTGAAGGAAGAAGACAGCGTTTTGTATGAGGGGCATAGTTTAAACTAAGTTACACTATATTACCAAAGGTAGTGGGACGTCTACCCTTACATGCACATGACATGAACTTTAATGGCATCCCAGTCTTAGTGCGTAGGGTTCAATATTGAGTTGGCCCACCCTTTGCAGCTATAACAGCTTCAACTCTTCTGGGAAGACTGTCCACAAGAGAGTGTGTCTAATGCCGCGTGCACATGACCGGTTTTGCCATCAGGATTAAACTTTCTCAGACAGAATTCCGCTCAAGCGGTCTTGCCTACACACGGTCAAACCAAAGTCTGACCCTCTAGAATGCGGTGACATACAACACGTACGACGGGCCTAGAAAAAGGAAATTCAAGACCCAGTGCGCCACCCTCTGGACTCCTTCTGCTAATCCTGTGTTTATCTCGTGTTAGTAGAAGTTTGGTGAGACACGATTCACACTTTTCAGCTTTCGTACTTTTCAATCCGTTACTGCTCTTCAGTTTGTGCTTGTGGGTTTGTATCTGCTTTTCAGAGCATGTAAACAGTTCGTATCTGTTTTTTCAGTGTGTTCTTCTCGTTTCTGACTTTCAGCAGAAACAGGCCTTGCTGTTCTTCAGTGCGTTCTGTTAGTGCATTCTGACCACCCGACTGTTTTGAAGCCATGTTGTGTGTACATACTCGTCGTAGAGTTCGTGCTGTGTGGAGACTTGGTTTTGGGTGTTCATTCTTTGACCCAAGCCCAGTCCATGAACAGGGTGGGAAGGAGTTCATGGGCCAAGAATTGGTTACTCCAGCGTGACCAATTCTCTCATATGCCTTTGCTTTGTGAGATCCCGGAGAATAATCCTGATGATTTCAGGAACTTTCTGAGGATGATAGACCCCATTTTTCACCGTCTGTTGGCTTTGCTAACCCATTATATTAGCATGAAGCAAGCCATCACTCCGGAGCAGAGGCTAGTCGCCACGTTGCGGTACTTGGCTACTGGGAGAAGCCTGCAGGACCATAAGTTCTCAGCAGGCATCTCCCCCCAGGCTCTGGGGATCATTATGATAGAGACCTGTTCTGCTATTATTCAGGTCCTGCAGAAGGACTATATTAGGGTAAGTTTTGTCCTTTAACATCACATTCTATTTTATTTAATGTTTGTTAATGTTTTGTATTTCTTTCATCATTCCTTAATTACCATGATTGTAATATGCTGTGAATGTCCCCTTTGTGCCCATGCATCCTGTAATCTTTTAATGCTCCTTTTTTGGGCAGCATGCATATTTTCCTTCACTAACCTCCCCAGCATGCTATCCTGGGCCCATATACACCTATAGCCTAGTCACTTAACAGTGTATTTTGTCAGCTCCATTTTAGTGCTTTACCCCAAAGACCCCCTCAAATCTGTACAAATGTTATTGTTGTACTTAAATTCAGGCAGAGTGCCAGAGGTTTTTTTTAGGGGACCCAAACTCATCTTGAAACCCTACCCCCCCTAAAAATTTTACAATGGAACATCGTGCCACCACCCCAGTCGGGGTCATACTATTTTAACTATAAGGGGTTTCATAGTAACGTGTTAATGGCAGTGGTGTCGGCACAATATGAGTTCCTCTATGTGGACGTGGGGAAGAATGGCTAGATGTTGGATGGAGGAGTATTTGCTTTACCAACGGCTCCAGAGTGGTGGCCTGGGTTTGCCAGCTGATGCGGACAACGTTGATGGACTTCCGTTCATCTTTCTTGCTGATGAAGAGTTCAGTCTGGGCAAGCAACTGATGAGGCCATTCCCCCAGAGGACCCTCACCTCGGAAAGGAGGGTTTTTAACTACCAGCTGGCCAGAGTTAGAAGAGTCATGGAGAATATTTTTTTTCCTCAATTATTTTTATTTTTTTTTAGAAACAGGCATGTTTTAAAACATAACATGCACAGCTCTGGAACTTACAAAGTTCAACGTATAAAAACTGAAGGCAATATCTGACATCATAGTGTCAAAAATGTCTTGATATTGCCTTCATCAGACGGGATGATGTCACCCATGTAAAAGCCAAATTTTGAAGATGCACACAAATTGGAAGTCCAAATGGGTATTTCCGTCCTGATCTCATGCCTAATGTCAACATGTGCTATCTCCCATCATGGGGGATCAATGGACATGTTTTGGGGGTGCAACCCCTTCCTCTCACCTACTAGAGTTACGAGGAAGGGGTTGCACTCACAAAACGCATACATTGAGATCCCCTGATGGCAAATAGCACATGTTGACACACCGTATGCATCTTCAAACTTTGGCTTTTAAAATGTACAAACAAAAATTGGGTGTAGTCCAAACAATGGGTAAACGGATGGGATTGGAAAGCAATGTATATTCTCCTCAATACATCGATCATGTTTGTTCTTCATTTGTTGTTCCATAACATTCAGTTTCTTCCTTATAATGTCTACTTCACCATTCCATAGCATGATGTCATGAATGAGCCTTTGGGCGCTGTCACTTGTGAAAGGTTCAGCTTGCTCTTCAACAACCATCACATCACCCAAAAATTGGTTAAAAGACATGCATTATAAATATGCAGGCATACATAGATTACCTGAAGCTGGGGTGTCAGACACTCACCTGTTTGGGTGACAATCTCACCCATTTCCTCCACCTCTCCTTCCTTCAGATCCTCAGGGGGTCTTGGGCTGATTTCCCCTTCTTGGTGATGTGGGGGGTCCCTGTTGTCTTCTGAGTGGTGTCCTCCGAGTCTTTTCTCCCCTATGAGAATGAAACAAAAGGTATACTTAGCACACAGATATTTGAGTTAGAAATAGGAATATGAAACAATGCTGGGAAATGGGGTACAATTGTCTGTTTTGGGCAGAGTTCCAAGCTGAAGACATGATTTTTTACCTTATCAAAGCTGGAATACTTACCTTTTTGTGACAATTTCACACATGGAGACACCCAAAGTATCTACTGGGGCACCTGTGTGAGACACCTTAAAAAGTTGTTCTTGTGTCCCACACTAGTGCTCCTGGGCCCAGATGTGTAAACAGCTGCTGAATGTCCTCTCCTTACATTACACTGAATCAAACTTGCATCTCATTCTAGTTTCAAACACAATGTGCAAAACTTAATTTTATACAAAAATGTATTTAACCTGTATCTGCCCAAAACATTGTATTTAATGAGTGAACGATGTTTCCTACGACCGATTACTGTGCCCACGAACATGAAATTCACCATTTTAAAATGTAAAACAGAACACATGACAAGTACTTACTTATTAGAAGCACTCTCTTTATTCTTCTATACTGATCTGGCTTCCTCAGTTTCAGGTCAGACCAGTGTTTCCTTATTTGCTTCTTGGAACATCGTACCCCAAAATTCTGCCGCAGACTCTTCACAACTTTCGCCATGATCTTGGCCTTTCGCAAATTAGGGTTTTGGTATGGTCCATGCTTCCCATCATAGTTGTTCCTCCACAAGATGTACACCATCTCCACCATCTCTTCAAAGGCCATATTGGAGGCTTTAAATCTCCTCCTTTGGGGTAGGGTCGTTTCGGGCTCTGGGCTGGCTTTAAATCTCCTCCTTTGGGATTGGGTCGTTTCTGGCTCTGGGCTTTCCTCCTCATTAGTGGAATTACTACATACCTGCTCTTTATCTCTTTCGCCTGGTCTTGTTGCTCCCACTGCGCGCCAAAGAGAGAAGGAGCAAGGAATCTTCGAGAAAGAACATAGGGCAGACGCGGGCAGAGTTTCACGCATGTGCAGTCTATATCAAGCTAACACGCATGTGTCGTACGTATGATCTGTGTGTGGAGGAAGCATGAGCAGAAGTGGGGAGCATCCTAAACAAAGGTAAAATTTGAACTTGGCCCATCACAGTGGCCTATACTGCTTAACCCCCCTGGCGGTATTCCTGAGTCTGGCTCAGGGTGGAATTTTTATACCAAAAGCGGTAACCCCGAGTCAGACTCGGTACCGCATCACTGGATCCAGCAGGACGCTTACTTACCTTCTCCCTTGGATCCAGCGATGTCCCCGCGCTGTACAAGCGGCTCGATTCATCACGGAGCCAATCTCCGTTCCCTGGGACCGTTGCGACGGGGACGGAGTTCGTCGCCAAATTCAAAAAGTGAAACACACAGTATACATACAGTATAATGTAATCTTACAGATTACATTGCTGTATGTAATTATTTCACATCCCCTTTGTCTCTAGTGGTCTGCCCAGTGTCCTGCATGCAGTTTTATATTATGAAAACTGTTCTTTATGCCTGGAAACTGGAGATTGTCCATAGCAACCAAAACTGTCCCTTTACATCAAAAATGATTTTAGACCAGCTAGAAAACAGCGATAATAAATTAGAATCACTCGCAGAATTGAGCGATTTGTGGGGAGATCCGTCATCAAATATTGAAAAGTAATGACAGTGACAATTCTGCAACTGCGCAAATTTCAGTGTTTTTGATTTGATTACATTATTGAATAATTGTTATTATTGTTATATTATTATTTGGTACAATTATTTATAATTATTTATTATATTATAATTTATGATTTCATTTTTCAAACTTTATCATACCCGGGATGTCTTCTAGACTCTGGTTTGGACAGATTTAAGTGAGTTATTGCTAAGAATTACAGGACTACAATATAAAACGCCAAATTTTCATGCAAAATAATTGTACCGCTTTTAGCACCTAAAATTCGAAATAACCATACCGCCAGAGAGGTTAAAGATTGAGGCCTATATTGGGATATGATAATGAGAGTTTAGGCTGACATTAGTGTTTTTATCTTGTGTATTGTCTTACCGCAAAGATGAATCACTTTAACCACTTTCAGACCGGACCATTTTGCTGGTAAATGACCAGAGGTCTTTTTACACTTTGGCACTGCGCTGCTTTAACTGGTAATTGCGCGGTCATGCAATGTTGTACCCAAACAAAATTTGCGTCCTTTTCTTCCCACAAATAGAGCTTTCTTTTGATGGTATTTGATTGCCTCTGCGATTTTTATTTTTTGCGATATAAACGTAAAAAGACCGCAAATTTTGAAAAAAAATGATATTTTCTACTTTTTGTTATTAGAAAAATCCAATAAACTCAATTTTAGTCATACATTTAGGCCAAAATGTATTCAGCCACATGTCTTTGGTAAAAAAAAAGTCAATAATTGTATATTTATTGGTTTGCGCAAAAGTTGTCACATCTACAAACTAAGGTACGTTTTCTGGAATTTACGCAGCTTTTAGTTTACGACTGCCTATCTCATTTCTTGAGGTGCTAAAATGGCAGGGCAGTACAAAACCCCCCCAAATGACCCCATTTTGGAAAGTAGACCCCCTAAGGAAATTGATAAGAGGCATGTTGAGCCCATTGAATATTTTATTTTTTTGCCTCAAGCGATTGAATAATGACAAAAAAAATTTTTTTTTTTTTTTTTTTACACAAAGTTGTCACTAAATGATATATTGCTCACACATGCTATGGGCGTATGTGAAATGACACCCCAAAATAAATTCTGCTGCTTCTCCTGAGTATGGGGATACCACATATGTGGGACTTTTTGGGAGCCTAGCCGCGTACGGGGCCCCGAAAACCAAGCACCGCCTTCAGGCTTTCTAAGGGCGTACATTTTTGAGTTCACTTCTCACTACCTATTACAGTTTTGAAGGCCATAAAATGCCAAGATGGCACAAAACCCCCACAAATGACCCCATTTTAGAAAGTAGACACCCCAAGCTATTTGCTGAGAGGCATGTTGAGTCCATGGAATATTTTATATTTTGCCACAAGTTGCGGGAAAATTACAAACTTTTTTTTTTTTTTTTTTTTTTCACAAAGTTGTCACTAAATGATATATTGCTCACGCATGCCATGGGCATATGTGAAATGACACCCCAAAATAAATTCTGCTGCTTCTCCTGAGTACGGGGATACCACATATGTGGGACTTTTTGGGAGCCTAGCCGCGTACGGGGCCCCGAAAACCAAGCACCGCCTTCAGGCTTTCTAAGGGCGTTACAGTTTTGAAGGCCATAAAATGCCAAGATGGCACAAACCCCCCCCAAATGACCCCATTTTGGAAAGTAGACACCCCTAAATTTAGGGGTACACTAGTGAGACTAGGTAATAAATGGCGGGTGCCCTGAAACTATAAAAAAATAACTAACCAACCAGCGTCACCTGTAACAGTTATATGGTGATCACTGGTGAAAGGGTTAACTAGGGGGCAATTAGGGGGCTTTATGCGGTAGTATATGGGGGTCCCTGGCGCTATAAAAAGCTGCAGCGAACCTAAATACCTACCTGCCTAACTAGCGTCACCTGTGACACTAATACAGCGATCAGAAAAACGATCGCTTATTAGGCTGGGTTCACACTGGAGCGATGCGGGAACGCCACGAATGCGCGGCGGGTTCCCGCATCGCATGCCTCCCGGCGACAGTTCACACTGCCCTATGCGAACTGCTGGGAGTGTCAGTGAAATGTTACTGACACCCCCAGATCAGTTCGCATATCGCAGTGCGATCTGCAAACTCGGATCGCATGGTGTGAACACCCATGCGATCCGATTCTGCTGCGGGCCAAAAAAAGGGTCCCGTGCGAATTTGCGGCGGGTGCGGCGGGTGCGGCGAATGGCTGAACTCGAATCGCACAGAGATCGGATGTGATTTGCACTGCAGTGCGGTGCGAATCACATCCGTTCTCATAAACCGCTGCAATGTGAACCCAGCCTTAGTGACACTGGCGACGGGGGGTGATCACGGAGTTAAACCTTTATTGGGGGGGTTAGGGGGGTACCTTAGAACTAAAGGGGGCTAACCCTAACTGCCCTAACAGTTATTAGTCACAAATGACACCCGCCGGGTGATCAGGGGGTTAAACCTTTATTAGGTAATAAATGGCGGGTGCCCTGAAACTATAAAAAAATAACTAACCAACCAGCATCACCTGTAACAGTTATATGGTGATCACTGGTGAAAGGGTTAACTAGGGGGCAATCAGGGGGCTTTATGCGGTAGTATATGGGGGTCCCTGGCGCTATAAAAAGCTGCGGCGAACCTATATACCTACCTGCCTAACTAGCGTCACCTGTGACACTAATACGGCGATCAGAAAAATGATCGCTTATTAGGCTGGGTTCACACTGGAGCGATGCGGAAACGCCGCGAATCCGCGGCGGGTTCCCGCATCGCATGCCTCCCGGCGGCAGTTCACACTGCCCTATGCGAACTGCTGGGAGTGTCAGTGAAATGTTACTGACACCCCCAGATCAGTTCGCATATCGCAGTGCGATCTGCAAACTCGGATCGCATGGTGTGAACACCCATGCGATCCGATTCTGCTGCGGGCCAAAAAAAGGGTCCCGTGCGAATTTGCGGCGGGTGTGGCGGGTGCGGCGAATGGCTGAACTCGAATCGCACAGAGATCGGATGTGATTTGCACTGCAGTGCGGTGCGAATCACATTCGTTCTCATAAACCGCTGCAATGTGAACCCAGCCTTAGTGACACTGGCGACGGGGGGTGATCACGGGGTTAAACCTTTATTGGGGGGGTTAGGGGGGTACATTAGAACTAAAGGGGGCTAACTCTAACTGCCCTAACAGTTATTACAGTCACAAATGACACCAATGCAAAAAAAAAAAAAAAAAATGACATTGGTGTCACTGTGACTGGGGGGCAGGGGTAATTGGGGGGGTGATCGGGGGGTAAAGGGGGGGTGTGAGTGTGCCTGGCATGTTCTACTGTGTGTGTAGAGTGTTGGTGCAACTCACCGATCCGCTCTCCTCCGTGTCGGAACGAAAAATACCGACACGGAGGAGAGAATACATCACTTCCTCTCCTGTGTTTACATTACAGGAGAGGAAGTGATGTCACCGGGGATTTCTATTCGTCGGGAGCGATCGCGAGGGGGTGGCCATGAATGAATGGCCGCCCCCTCGTCCCGGATCGCTCCCGGACGAAAACCGACCGCCGCAGGCACCGGGCGGGGGCCCGATCGGGCCCCCGACCCGCGGGAGGCAAGGGACGTACATGTATGTCCTTATGCCTGCCCGTGCCATTCTACCGACGTACATCGGCGTGCGGCGGTCGGCAACTGGTTAAGGACCCAGAATTCATGGCCAGTTTCATAGACAGATACAGGGAGATGAAGAATTTGTGGGAGGTAAAACTCAGCTTATATTATAATAAACAAGCTAGGAGGTCATTACTGGAGAAACTGGGTCCTCGATGCAAACATGAAGTTTTTGGACAATAAAACTGGGATCTTGAGGAACATGTATAAGAAGGAGCATAATAAGAACCAGAACCAGAAATCACTCCGATCAGGAGCATCAGCAGCGCAAGTGTATGTTCCCAGGCTGTGGTACTTCAACTGCGGTTTCTGGACGACCAGACTGAAGCCAGGGAATCACTTTATACCCTTCCCTGCAGCCTTACCTCCACCCTTCCCTCAACCCCAGCAGAGGCTGACGAGGAACAACCTGGACCTTCCATCCTGGAAGAAGTGGATGCGCCCAGCTGGAGCCAGGTATATTATTTGTAGGCATATTTATTGTCCTAATATTAATGATGTTAACTAGATGTTATAATTGATAACTAATTAATGATTTTAAACAAAGTGATTTACATATGAATAGACAGTAGTGGCCAAAATGTTTGGGACAAGAAAGAGAAATGCTGGGGTCAGAATGATAGTCTTTTCTATTTATTAACATTCAATTTGCAAGTCAGGAGCTAAAAATTGTGTGTGATTGATGAACCCAAAACTAAAAATATGTCTCTTTTTTTTTTATACACAGGATGAGCTCAGCCAGGAGGAGGGTCCGGAAAGTGGCAAGCAGGAGGAGGCCCTGCCCAGTGATAGCCAGGAGATGACCGTGCCCAGTGTCAGCCAGGAGGTGGCTGGCCCCAGTAGGAGCCTCACACAATCCCAGGTGCCTCCCCTCTGCCTTCAAACAAAAAGGCCCAGGAAGGGGACGATGACAGAGGAGGCAGCACTGGGCCTCATTAGGGAAGCGAGTGTTGTGCTCAGAGGCCCCCCCCACGCTGAAGAGGCCTATGGCTGCTATATAGCCACAAGATTGTTGAAATTGGAGGAGGACCAACAGTTACTCTGTGAGCGAATTATTTTTGAGGGCCTTCAGAAGGGGTTGAGGGACCAGCTGACAGAGAAAAGCCATATATATGATCTCACCCATCCTCCTCCTTCTCTTCCTGCCACAAGTCCACCACCAGAGCCACAGCCTCCAAGGAAGGCTGCAGGGAAAAGTGGAGGGAAGGCTGCAGTGAAGAGAAGACAGTGATGACCTGAGTTCAGTCTGGTCTGACAGAAGACACAGGCTGGTGTAGTACCACAGCCTGGGGACATAGATATCATCTGTTGCTGGTCCTGATCTCGGGAGTCCTGGACCAGATTGGGCTCAAAATGATATGGACTCCTCAAGGTAACATTTTTTGTTTACACAGACTTGAGTAAAGAAAAAGTCTCTGCCACATACTTGAATGTAGAACACTTGAACAAAGTCTCTGCCACAGACTTGGATGTAACTGAGGGACGCAGGTAAATTTAGAGAGCTATCATACGGTACCAGTATCTTGCAGCCTGTCCTGCGATACCGTGTGAGTGTAGATCCACTTAGTGTCCTTCAAATGAGCCTCCAGTTGGCTCTGAGAAGCCAGCCTTATGCATGGCCTTTTTCCAAAGAGACCACCCCTGGGTGCTTCTCCAGTTGCTGGGCCTCTCCACAGATGAGACGGCACTGGACCACCTTTGAATCCTCCCTTCAGTTACTTTGCCTCAGGCTATCCAGCCCCGAGACTCGGAATTGGATGGATCTGCACCCCAGGCCATGAGGGCCATGGGGGCTGATCAGGAGGACCAGGACCAAACAGATAGAAAGATCTATTGGACCGGAACCCAGAAGGACGTGATGTCAGTACCTTAAATACCCTCTCCCAGAGTGCACAGCAGGATGACACTGGGCTGGTTCCGAGAAAGAATGGCACTCAATACGCCTAGCTAAACTGCTTTCTCACCCTTGCCAGGGGTGACAGTGACACCTGTGGCCAAGGAGAACCCAGTGCAATCCAGCTAGACTGGTACTGAAACCATAATTTGGCATAATTAACCCTAAAACCCAACTGTGGTTTTAGGAACATTAAATTTAAAAAAACACATAGCCGGCGCTACATATATATCTATATCTATATATATATATATATATATATATATATATATATATATATATATATATATATATATATATACATACAGTGTTGGTCATCTTACTTTAAAAAAGTAATTAGTTAAGTTACAAATTACTTCTTCCAAAAAGTAATTGCGTTGGTAACTCAGTTACTACATTGGAAAAGTACTGTAATTAGTTACTCAGCAAAGTAACTGTGACTTTTTTTTAAATATTCTATAGACGGGACTAGTGAAGGAAGTGAATGTCACCGCCTCCATCGGCGAGATTGACACCTCGCGAGCCCCGTCGCCTCTATGGATTTAAAGGGGAACCCCTACGCCAAAAAAACGGCGTGGGGGTCCCCCCCCCAAAGTCCATAGCAGACCCTTTTCCGAGCACGCAGCCCGGCCGGTCAGGAAAGGGGGTGGGTACAAGCGAGTGCCCCCCCCAACCGTACCAGGCCGTGTGCCCTCAACATGGGGGGTGCTTTGGCCCCCCCCACCCCAAAGCACCTTGTCCCCATGTTGATGAGGACAAGGGCCTCTTTCCGACAGCCCTGGCCGTTGGTTGCCGGGATCTGCGGGTGGGGAGCTTATCAGAATCCGGGAGCCCCCTTTAATAAGGGGGCCCCCAGATTCCGACCCCCTAACCTATGTGAATGAGTATGAGGTATGATGTACCCCTACCCATTCACCTGGGGAAAAAAGTGTTAAAAAAAACACAAGACAGGTTTTTAAAATACTTTATTAGACAGCCCCGGGGGTCTTCTTCCGACTTAGGGGGTCTTCTCACCGGGCTCCTCCGCTATCTTCTGCTCTTTTACAGCTAGCTATTTTACTAGGGGAGGAGCCTGGCTTTCTCCTTCGTCGCCGCCGCCATCCGGGGGTCTTCTTCCGACTTCGGGGGTCTTGTCCCGCTCTTCGTTTCTTCTGCTGGGCCTCGGCTATCTTCTTACAGCTCTTTTACTAGCGTTGGCCCGGTCTTGTGCGATCGTGTGTACAAGACGGTCTTGTCCGATTGTGTGTACGCGGCATTAGAAGCAGAGGTGGTGGAGGACTTGGTATGGATCGTTTGCACAGTGCACTGCAATTCAAATCATCAGACAGTCACTTACTTGAATGCCTCCAGAGATGCCTTTTCTCATGGGGAGAGAGAGAGAGACCATCCCCTTCACTCGATTGGTGTCAGCTGGTCAGCTGACTTCATTTTTCAGTGTCCGCCCCGCCTCCCTACATTCTCTCTCTCTGGATAGGAAGAGTGGGATGGGGCGGTCCAGACAGGATGTAATTGTAGTAACGCCGCACAAGTAATGGGAACTGCGTTACCATGAGGGGAAGAGTAATCAGTTAGATTACTAGTTACCCTCTAAAGTAACTGCGTTAAGTAACTCTGTTTATTTTAACAGAGTTACTTACATCACTGTATATAGATATATATATAGATATAGAGATAGATATATAGAGATATATAGATATATACATATATATATATATATATATATATATATATATATAATGTTTGGGGGTTCTAAGTAGTTTTCCATTGGAAAATGGAATTGGAAATGGCCTGGACTGGAGGGGGACAAGCTGACATTAGGAGAATTTATCTGACCAGGCTGTTGCTGGTCTTTCATTGTCCAGTCAGAAGTCACTGAAGCAGGCTTAGCCCTTGTACACACGGTCGGATAATCTGTCGGATTGCGTCTTATCGGACCGTGTCGTCGGATAATCCGACTGTGTGTGGTATGCATCGGACTGATTCCGTCCGAATCTCCGTCCGATCCAATTTTCCAACATGTTGTAAATATTTCCCGACCAACTGGGCCGGACGGACCTAATCCGATCATGTGTAGAGCATTTTGATCGGACCAAGTGCCATGCATGCTCAGATCAAATTCCTACATCAAAGCTATTGGCTACTAGCCTGAACGTAGTCCCATCGTAACGAAATTATGTCATCACGTTCTGAAAGATCGGATTTTTCACCAACTTGGCCCGACTGTGTGTTTGCAACAGTTTCGGACAAGATCCGACGGACAAAATCCGACAGGCAAAATCCGACGGATTTGGTTGTGGAAATCTCCGACCGTGTGTACAGGGGCTTAGGCTGGGTTCACACCAGCATGGATCAGCTCACAGCAGGTGTCCGGAGCATCTCCATTCACCATTTCAGGTCTGATTTCAGCCCGAATTTTTGGCTGAATTTGGACCTGAAATGGACCAGAAGACGCAAGGGACTCCTGTGAAATTTGCACTGGGGCCACTCTGTTAGGGTTGCCACCTTTTCTTCGAGCCAAACCCGAATACTTTTCTGGTACACAGCATTTTTTTCTACAATACATTATAGACAATAGGATTGTAAAATAAGGAGCCTAAATTAGCCCACCCTACCTAGAACACCCCTTACTATCCACTGCACCCCAACCTTCCACTGACAGTTCAAAGTAGCCCTTCCTACCTATAGCAACCCACACTATCAACACCACACCAAAGTTGCCCATTCTATCTCAACACTCCAAATCAGTCCATCATATCTAAGGCACCCCAAAGTGGACCATCCTAACCACAGCACCTTAAAGAACTCCACACCAGCAGGATGCACAGGGGGAGGCAGCGGGGTGGATGGTGAGGGGGCTGCAGAGTGGTCAGGGGGGCCGCAGAGTAGTCAAAGGGGCAGTGTGATGGACAGGGGGACAGTGGGATGGATGAGAGGACAGGGGGAATATGGGATGGACAGGGGGACAGTGGGATGGACAGAGGGACGAAAAAAGGGGGACCGTGGGATGGACGGGGGACAATGGGATGAAAAAAGGGGGACAGTGGAATGGACGAGGGACAATGGGATGGATGGGGACAAGGGGATGGACGGGGGGACAATGGGATGGACGGGGGGACCATGGGATGGAAGGGCACCGTGGGATGGACAGGGCACCGTGGGATGGACAGGGCACCATGGGATGGACGGGAGGACAGGGGGAATATGGGATAAACAGGGAACAGTGGGATGGATGGGGAGACAGTGGGATGTATGGGGAACTGTGGGATGGACGGGAGGACTGTGGGATGGACGGGAGGACAGTGGGATGGACGGGGGGACTGTGGGATGGACGGGAGGACAGTGTGATGGACGGGAGGACAGTGGGATAGACGTGGGACAGTGGGATGGACGGGGGGACAGTAGTGCTCAGTGGTGGACTGTATATACCTCTCTCCTGCTGTCCCGTAAGCTGTGGGTTTCTCCCTGTACTGAGGCTGATTGCTACACTGCCTGCTCCTTCTGCTGGATTCCTGCAAGTAGCACTGCATTGAGAGGGGCAAGGAGGGGAACCGACATGACTAGTCTGTAACTTAGCTGTCATTTCACAAACAAGACATTAACTCTACTGGAGGCTGGAGCAGGAGAAGAAGAGGAGAGCGTCCTGCATGTGCTGATTGGCACATTGATGGGGGGGGGGGGGGCGATGGGGGGACTCAGTAGGGAGTGCAGCTTACCACTGAAGGCGGGGGAGGGGGGGCAGCTGCTGGCAGGAAAGAGTGCATCGGAGTAGGGAGCAGGATGAGGCGCTCACCAATGAAGCCACGGGAGCGGGGGGAATGCTGCTGGCGGGTCTCGGGAGAGAGCTCATTCAGCAGGGGGGTATAAGGGCATGGTGCTGGTGGAGGGCTGCAGGTACTTTCCACACTGGCTGGGACTAGAGCTTATGCTGTGGTGTCCGGGTTACGGGAGGATAAAAACCCAGGCACAGTGTTCAAAACCCGGATTGTCCGGGTCATTCCCGTACAGGTGGCAACCCTACACTCCGTAGATGTGTGAACCTGCTCCATAGAGAGCCAGTCACAATCTCCTGACATGCAAATTCCCCACATCCAATTCACACTGGTGTAAACCCAGCCTAAAACAAAACTAAACTACAACTAAAAGAGAATTCTAGAAACCAGTGGTTGCCATTATTTGTAATTTACTGGGAAAAAAATAAAAAATAAATAAATAAAAATGGGCTGCTCACTGTAAAATGTCCGGGCCTTTTTTTTTTTTCTCCGATTCTGAGCCTGACACCCACAACATCACTACAGAAAGGACTTTTCTAAAAGGGGAGCTATCACTTGGTTATAACTTTTAATTTTACCATACATTAATGAGAACAGAAATATCTAGCTAACAGCACCTGCTTACAAGCTGACCTAAGTTCAGAGGCCGGGCAGGACATTAGGGTTAAAAAAAAAAGATCGGTCTGATGAATTCCTGCATTCATCTGCAAGGTCTGCAAACTTCAAGCATGCAAGATTTGGCATGAATAATTTGCAAAGCCGTCCACAACTCTGCCCTCAGCTACATCACTAACCTAGTCTCAAGATACCAACAAAGCCGCTCTCTTCGGTCCTCCCAAGACTTCCTGCTCTCTAGCTCCCTTAGCCCTTGTACACACAGTCGGAAATTCAGACGGAAACGGTCCAATCTGATTATATTGTCGGAAAATCCAATCGTGTGTGGGCTCTATCTGACTTTTTCTGTCGGTAATTCCGACGGAAAAAATTTGAGCGCAGGATCTCACAAAATCCGATCTGACTTTTTCCGATCATTTGTAGAGAATTCCGACCGGACAAAGTGCCACGCATGCTCAGCTCAAAGTACGAGAGCAAAGCTATTGGCTACTAGGCTCAACGTAGTCCGACCGTTTGTATGCAACACCAGTTTCGGACAAAATCCATCTGAAAAAATCAGACAGATTTTGTGGTCGGAATTTCCGACCGTGTGTACAAGGGCCAAGATCTGCGATTCGTATGAATTTCCGAAAATTCGTACATTTGTACGAATCCGAAATACAAATTTTTATGCATACGAATTCCGTACCAAATGCGAAATTTCGTTTACGAATTTCGGATCCAAATTCATAACGAAAATTCATAATTAATGAAAAGTTAACGAACCTAAAAGTTAAAAACCCAGGAAGTCAGCACAGCACAGGGATGGTGGGAACCCCTCATAATGATAAATTCATCATAAGGAAAATTCATAATTGTTACGAATAGTTAATGAACCTAAAAGTTAAAACCCCAGGAAGTCAGCACAGGGATGGTGGGAACCCTACGGGAATTTCTATGCTTACGAATTTCATACAAAATACGAAATTTTGTTAACGAGTTTCAGATCCAAATCAACAAAAACATGACTGGTGTTTTGTTCACCAGTCAGAGGAAGTGAGAACACCACAGGGATGGTGGGAACCCCTCATAATGGGCACA
Source organism: Lithobates pipiens (assembly GCF_037356315.1). NCBI lineage: Eukaryota > Metazoa > Chordata > Amphibia > Anura > Ranidae > Lithobates > Lithobates pipiens. The sequence continues at coordinate 217,542,653 of NW_027507790.1, forward strand.
GCGGGTGTAAACTCAGACCCGGGAACTCAGCACAGGGATGGTGGGAACCCCTCATAATGGACACACACCGTGGGTTTACAGACCTGGCAACTCAGCAGAGGGATGGTGGGAACCCTACGGAAATGACTATGCTTACAAATTTCATACAAAATACGAAATTTCATTAACGAATTTCGGATCCAAATTATAAGAAACATGACTGGTGTTTTGTTCACCAATCAGAGGAAGTCAGCACAGCACAGGGATGGTGGGAACCCCTCATAATGATAAATTCATCATAACGAACTTTCGTTGTTTTTATGAAAATTTAAGGAATCTACAGGTTAAAAACCCAGGAAGTCAGTACAGCACAGGGATGGTGGGAGCCCCTCATAATGATAAATTCATAACGAACTTTCGTTTTTTTAACGAAAAGTTTACGAATCTAACGAAAATTCGTAATACTATTTTTTCTTCGTACGGAACGAAACAAAACACATTTTTTGATAGCGCACATGTCTACTTGTCACCTCCTCCCATGCTCGCCTACAGGATATCTCCAGAGCCTCTCCCATCCTTTGGAACTCCCTACCCCAATCTGTCTGACTGCCCCTAATCTATCCATCTTTAGATGATCCCTGAAAACCATTCTCTTTAAAGAAGCTTATCCTGCTTCTAACTAATACACTGTTTTATTTTGTCTATCAGTTCATCCCCCACAGCTATTACCTTTTTTAGCAATTTGCCCTCCCTCTTAGCCCCTGTACACACGGTCGGAGAATCCGTCGGAATGTGTCCTATCGGACCGTGTCGTCGGATAATCCGACTGTGTGTGGTATGCATCGGACTGATTCCGTCGGAATATCCGTCCGACCCAATTTTCCAACATGTTGGAAATATTTCCCGACTAACTGGGCCGGTCGGACATAGTCCGATCATGTGTAGCGAATTTTGATCAGACCAAGTGCCACGCATGCTCAGATCAAATTCCTACATCAAAGCTATTGGATACTAGCCTGAATGTAGTCCCATCGTAATGAAATTACGTCATCACGTTCTGAAAGATCGGATTTTTCGACAACTTAGTCCGACCATGTGTATGCAACAGGTGCCCTGAGGAAGCCATCATATTTCTGTAGCAGTTGCTCTACTGCTGCTAAATAGGATTTTCCTGTACGGCAAGAGATTTGGGACTCAGCGAACAGCCAATCACCCCAGTAGTTCAGCCATTCAGGGCACCAAGGCCCATCCTTAAAGAGGGATTTCACTGTAAATAAAATTATTAAAAGCCACCAGCTACAAATACTACAGCTGCTGACTTTTAATAAATGGATACTCACCTGTCCCAGGATCCAGTGATGTCGGCAGCCGAGGCTGATCGATCGCTCGGCTCTCGGCTGCTGCCACCGCCATTCTAGGTGAGGGAATCAGGAAGTAAAGCGCTGCGGCTTCACTTCAGGGTTCCCTACTGCGCATGCGCGAGTCACGCAGCGCAATAGGAATGGTCAGTGCTGTCTCTGGGATCCGTGTGTCTCGACAGCAGACAGAGCGCCAGGACAGGAAGAGGCACAGACTCCCGTGGCAGTCTATGCCCCGGAAGTGGGTGCAAATACCTGTCTTAGACAGGTATCTGCACCCCCTCCCCCCTGAAAGGGGCCAACTGTGACACCGGAGGGGGGGAGGGTTCCGATGAGCGGAAGTTCCACTTTAGGATGGAACCCCGCTTTAATTAACACTTGTGCCTTTACATCCGCCATCAAACTGAAAGGAAAATCGAATCTTTAGTTAGGAAGACTTGTCTGCACTATTGGTCTTATATTTGCTTTTTTTGTTAATTTTCTACTAGAACTGGCGATATTGAATAGCTATGAGCCTTGACCCGCCACAACAATTAACACAAAGCCTCATGCTCCACAGACTGGTTGTGTTTTTTCATAATGCTGTAAAGCTGATGTTTAGGATTGAAGCAGTGGCGTAACTAGAACCTTCAGGGCCCCGATGCAAGAAACCATGAAGGGCCCCCCTGAACCCCAGCCAGGGCCCTTCCCTCCGAGTCCGGCGGTGGAACTCCAGGGTGTGGTCACAGGTATGACCTTTGTGAGCCCTGTAGTTCCACCACTGGTATCAGTAGTTTTTTTTTTATTATTTTTTTTTTATTTTTTTAGGTGCCCCAGCCAGGCAGGATGGGGTCCCCGTCCCCAGAAGAGATTAGGTCCTTTTCTCCAGGGCAGATGAAGTTACTGCCCCCAGGTGAGAAGGGGTCCCTGTCCCCAGGGAAGGTGGGGGTCCCTGTCCCCACGTGAGAAGGGGTCCCTTCTCACATGGAGATGGAGGGGGTATGTAATGGTGTGTGGGGGATGGGGTCCTCTCACTCACCATGACCAAGCTGTAGGCCACGCACTCATCCATGTTGGCCTGGGCTCCATCCAGTGTGCTGGACGGGCGATCAACATATCTCCCAGAAAGACCTTTCATCATCTGTGTATGACGGGGGAGGATGAGGGCTGGCAGACAAGCCTGCAGTGTCCTCCGGCGAGCCGGCTCTCATAGGGCTGCACTGCATCTGTGTGCTGAAAGTTTGTTTACCCGGGAGAAGTATGCAGTGCAGAGTGGGCCGGACTCGAGGGGGGGGGGGGGCAGGACTTTGGCTGGGGAGAACAGACATCGGACTGAGCGGCAATGCATGAAACAGGAGAGGGGTACTCTGAGGAGCCGGCCGAGGACACAGGTAATGCGGGGAATGCACAACTAAAGAGCAGCCAGTGCGATAATCGAGCATGGAGCTCTGCTAGTCACCCTCCACCTCCAACCACCCCTGTGCATGGTGCACTGGTACCTCTAGCTGCCTATGCTGCTGCCGGCCATATGTAGAGGGGGCTGCATGGGCCCCCTTCATCACAGGGCCCAGTTGCGGTCGCGACTGCTGCACCCCCTATAGTTACGCCCCTGGATTGAAGGACAAAAACACACAGGACTGTGTCTACAAGGGATATAGCTTTTTTGATCTCTTTAAAGGGAAAACATTTATGTTTAACCAGAACTGGGGTAAAACTCAAAATGATAGAAAACTGTTTACATTTGACTTAGCTGACTGGCCTTGTACACAAAGATATGCACAGTGTAGAGTAGACATAGCAATGCGGTCTTTGGAATACTTAGTGCAGCAAACTTCTTGAAAGGGCAAGCAAACTTGAGCTGGGCAGAGCTGTCCATCCCTCTCTCAGTTGAAGCAGAACAATTAACAGACAAAGTGACACAGGCCTTTTTGGAGTACAAGTTCTTTGTGGCACCATTGGACTCTTTTGAGGACCAGCTCCATGGAAGAATCCAGGCACCTCTACTACAGAGCCAATGGTGCTGTACAAAGTCCTCATCCAATCCCCACTTTAGTTTACACCATACCAGACGGCTTTCTTCACTGATGCTCATACTTTACAACAGTCCCATTTGGTTCTACCCCACTTGTCACAGAAGAAGTAAAAAACTTGTTTTTAATTCTATGGAAGAGTTATTTTCATGCCGTCATTCAATTTGATAGCAGTAGCTTTCTTTGCATTATTTTTTTGAGAATTTTAATTGCCCCAAAATTTTGGTGAAACTTGACAAATTTTGGCAAATTTGTGCCATTTTTGCAAAATGTATTGGAGTTTGTGGGGAAGGGTAAAGGATTTTTTGGGCAGGGTTTAAGGGTGCAATAAACTTTAAAAGGTTCCTAAAGCCTCGTACACACGTTCGGACTTCAAACTAACTTTTCCATGGATTTGTGTCCAAAGCGCGTTGGCTGTGAACTTGTATTGCATACACATGGCAGGACTTTTTCAGCCAACTTTCACCAAATCACGTGGTTTTTCTGCTCTTTACCACCACTCTTTGGTCAACTTCTGTATTGCAGTCTGATCTTTTGCATTGGTTCTGAGCATGTGTGTTTGTACTTTGGACTTAAAGTGGAAGTAAACTCCCCTATCGTTTTCAGCCAAGAAAGCTGCCATCTTTGCCTCTGTTTAATCTTCAACTGCTATAGTGCTGCACATGTGATTCGTTATGACACCAGCCATTGGATGGTTTGATAGTTTGGCTGAGAGCACAGCCAATGTGCAGTTAGCATTCCCGGCATGCCTTTTTTTTTAACTGTTTAAATCGATGGGTTTACTTCCACTTTAAGTCCGATGGATTTCTGTACACACGATCAGACTTTGCTCCATCAGACTTTTGTTGCCAAAAAGTTTGTCTGTTTGCAGAATGAACGTTTGTCCAATGAAAACCAAAACAGTTTGTCCGATGGAGCGTACACACGGTCAGATGTTGCCTTAAAACAGCTCATTTGCATGTTTGTTGTCAAAAAATCTGATCGTTTGTATGGGCCTTAAGATTTACTTTTAGTTCTCCTAGATGTGTTCTGTAGCCAAAAAGTGACCTCTTAAGCCCCATACACAATATTCGTTTTTCTGCCGAGTTTTCAGTTCAGATTTACCAAAACCATATAATATGAGGTCAAACCTTAGGAGTTTCAATTTGTATGCAATCAGGCAGGCCCTTCCACTACATGGTTTTGGTAATTCTGAAGGAAAAAATCAGCAGAAAATCTGGTAGTGTGTATGGGGCTTTAGTTGCCCCATTATTTTATAGAGGAAAAAAAAAGACAGCAAAAAAAGTAAACTTAAAAAATATATATCAGAAGTATAAAAATAACAAGCAAAAAGAAAAGAAAAAAAGAAACAATTACAAAGAACACTTAAAGTGACACTAAACAATTTCTTATTTGCCAAAATTAGCCATATGCATCCTCTACTTAATTATTTTGTAATCTATTTTTCATTAAGATGCTTCTTACTGTATTTTACTGCCTCCTTGTAATGCTTTCCAAGAGTTGCTGAACCTCTCCATTTCCCCCTCATTCCCTTTGTTTGGAATGAGCAGTGCATGCTAGTTGCAGCCATGTACACTGCTTTATGCACAATACACACCCCATTGTTTCTAGTTGAGGGCAGCACAGTGAATAAATGGTTAGTACTTCCACCTAGCAGCACTAGGGTTGTCGGTTCAAATCCCAACCACAGCTCTATCTGCCTTGAGTTTGCATGTTCTCCCTGTGACTGCATGGGTTTCCTCTGGATACTCTGGTTTCCTCCAACCCCAAAGACATGCTTTATATGGTAACTTTCTTCATAGACTGGATTAGAGTTGGGCAGCACAGTGGCATAGTAGTTAGCACTCATGCCTTGGAGCAGTGGCGGAACTGCCAGGGTCGCAGAAGCGACTGGGCCCTGGTGTTCCGCCACCTCCCATCTTCCCCCCAGCAAAGTCCTGTTTAGACGCGGTGTGCTAATGTGTGGAGCCCAGTTCCAGGGAGCAAGCTCCGGCACTGAGCTTCAGTTCTCTGTCTAACAGGGCGCCCAGTGTGCCACATGCCACAATCACCCCCTCTGTGGCAGCTGGCACGTCTCTCCTGCTGACTTCCTGCACCCCGCACAGACCTCACTGAAGCCGGCCCCTCCTCCTTGGCTCTGATGTTCTCCTGTACACAGACAGGGGAGCCAGGGTGGAGGAGTATAGAACTGGAGGAGCTGCGCTGCGGAGGTCTATGTGTTTAGGTGATAAGTGGGTGTAAAGTGCTGGGGGGTGCAGCCACACGGATTTGACACCATACCTTGTAACCCCTGGCACCCTGTAAATGATGCAGGGAAAGTGCCCTGGGTGCCCACTCTGAAACATTAGGGGGGAAGGGAGGATTTGTGGCACGGTGGAGGGGTGTTTCTCTAGATATGGGGGTGGGGGGTAAGATAATTTATGCTGCAGAGAATTAGGTAACTGGAGAGGATTTGTTCCAGGATGGAAAGGACAGGGGTGTATGTATAGGGGTCACAATTGCAGCGTATAGTGGAGGTGGCATATAAAGCAACCCAATCCCCTCCATTTGCTTCCTGCAGCTTTTCAGTGACTGCAGGAGGAAAATTGAGGTGATCAGTTCCTCTATTTGCCACCTCATGCCTCTCCTATCTACCTCCTGCTACCCCCAGGCCTCTGTGTACTCCCTTGCTCCCTCATCCCCTGCAGTGCTGCCGGCTTTCCCCTCCCATCTCCTGACAACTGTTGCGGGGCATATGTCAGGATGGAGAGCGGGGACCTTTCCTTGTCTTATTGATTAGAGTCAACGATTAATATTGATCACTGATTCTGTTCATTCATAACTGAGGCATAATAAGCTGTGTTTACTATGCTTCAAATGAACGGGAAGCCTCTGTACAGAGCTATCCCTGTCCATTCAATCTGTGCAGCTGAGTCTGCAGAGATGGAGATTGAGGGCTGTGTCCTCAGTCTCCTTTTTTTGTCTCAAAGGTGAAACATCAGATGTCTGTTTAGACCCCTATTATCCCACCAAAGCCGTCCAACAGGGCTCCTAAAAAAATTGTACAAAATAATAAAAAATAAAATTGGAAAAATAAATTGCCAAACTAATAAACAAGTAAAATAACAAAAAATAAAAAACTACTGGTCATGATCAGTCCCGGCCAGGAGTCAGGTGCAGCAGGAGGTAGTTAGGAGAGGCGTGGGGTAGAACATAGAGCAACTGATCCGGCACTGAGCTTCAGTTCTCTGTCTAACAGGGCGCCCAGTGTGCCACATGCCACAATCACCCCCTCTGTGGCAGCTGGCACGTCTCTCCTGCTGACTTCCTGCACCCCGCACAGACTGCAATTTTACTCTTGCAGCCACTGAAAAGCTGTAGGGGGAAAATGGAGGGGATTGGTTGCTTTATGATTTTTTGCACTGGGGGGGCCCTGAAGGTTCTAGTTACACCACTGCCTTGGAGCACTGTTTCCTTGGTTTCTTATTTCAACCAGAATACTACCTGCATGGAGTTTGCATGTTCTCCCTGTGCCTGTGTGGGTTTCCTCCAGGTACTCCAGTTTCCTCCCACACTCCAAATACATGCTGGTAAGTTAATTGGCTCCTGTCTAAATTGGCCCTAGTATGTGTATGTATGAATCTGAGTTAAGAACCTTAGATGGTAAGCTCCTTGAAGGAAGGGACTGATGTGAATATGCAATATATATGTAAAGTGCTGCATAAATTGATGGCGCTATATAAGTATCTGTAAAATAACTAACTAAATAAAGAAATCTCAGGAGCCAGCAATCTAGGGTGGCTATGTTCCTATATATAGTAGCCACCTTCTAAGCCCACGTACACACGGTCGGAGATTTACGCAAGCAAATCCGTCAGATTTTGCCCATCGGATTTTGTCCGTCGGATCTTGTCCGAAACTGTTGCATACACACGGTCGGGCCAAGTTGGCGAAAAATCCGATCTTTCAGAACGTGATGACGTAATTTCGTTACAATGGGACTACACTCAGGCTAGTAGCCAATAGCTTTGATGTAGGAATTTGATCTGAGCATGCGTGGCACTTGGTCCTATCAAAATTCTCTACACATGATCGGAATATGTCCGACCGGCCCAGTTGGTCGGGAAATGTTTCCAACATGTTGGAAAATTGGGTCCGACTGCGATTCGGACGGAATCAATCCGATGCATACCACACACAGTCGGATTATCTGACGACACGGTCCGATAAGACGCATTCCGACGGATTCTCCGACCGTGTGTACAAGGGCTAAGAGGAAGTCAGATCACAGGAGCAAAAACAAAGGAATTTGGTGATATGGAGGAGGCAGAGAGCAATAGAAAAAAAAAATTTGAGTTATGAATCCACACTTGACATACTACAGTAGCATCTATACAGGGTGCAGAGGCGCCACCCCCCTAACCCATGCAGGGTGCCGGTCGCATGGTCTTCCAATGTTTTTTTTTTTTTCTAAGCACATGATTAGAGCCCCCCCCCCCCAAAAAAAAATAGAGCACCAGCCGCCACTGCTTGAATAGACTGATTTTTTTTTTTTTTCTTAAACCAGAGCTTAGTGTCCATTTCATAAGGACAAACTACCCTATAAACAAAAGAACACACACCCTACATAAAGAAAAAGTATATTTTTTCCCTAATTTCCATTGTAGACTGTTTGGCACAATTGAGAGTTTCCACGTCAGCTCTGCTTTCCAATTTTTTTAAAATAGAGGCAAAAGTAGGGTTTTCAAACGCTAACTACCTCAATACCTTTGAACTACTTTATTTGCTGAAAGGTAGTTCAAAGGTTCTGCTATCACTCCGAGACAAATATGTGACATGAGAGATTAAAACGATAAAACACCAAGTCCATTTGACTTTCTTTTTTTTTTTTTTTTGCTAAACAGCAGAATAAAAAGAAATTACTAGTCAAAACATATTGAACATGTTTTATAGAACAAACATTCAAAACTACAGAAAAGAAAATTAAGTTAGCATAATAGAAATCACTCCCTATAAAGCAGAGCTTTGCTGCCATCTCACGTCACCAGTAGGTAATAGAAAACTATCCTACCATTTTGTCCAATGTTCACCGCTGACTGATGGTTTTGGTTAATGAGGGGAAGAGCAATACATTCTGTCCAGTTTTTATTGTCATCTGAGATTTTGGGGGTTACTCACACACAATGTGATTACTGCGGCCTTCAATAGTATATCTCCAGTGCTGCTCTTATGCCGCGTACACGCGATCGCAATTCCTGCCAGAAAAAGACCGATGAGAGCTTTTCATCGGAAAATGCGACCGTGTGTATGCTCCATCGCAATTTAGCTGTCCAAATTTCCGCCAGCCAAAAATTGATAGCATGTTCTCAATTTTCCCGACGGAAAAACATTCTATCGGAAATTCCGATCGTTTGTATGCAATTCCGACATGCCAAAAATCACGCATGCTCAGATAAACTAGGAGACGGAAGCTATTGGCTACTGGGTATTGAACTTCCCCTTTCTAGTGCCGTCATACGTTTTGTACGTCACCACTTTCTAAATGATCGGTATTTGGTGTGACCGTGTGTAGGCAAGACAGCTTGAGCAGAATTCTGTTGGAATTCCGTCGGGAAAACCATCAGAGCTTTTTTGCGACAAGAATTACGATCATGTGTATGCGGCATTAGAAAGCCAATTCCCTCCTGCATGACAATAACCCCAAAATCATAAAGAATTACCTACAGAGAACAGAAGAACATTACATAGTTACATAGTAGGTGAGGTTGAAAAAAGACACAAGTCCATCAAGTCCAACCTATGTGTGTGATTATATGTCAGTATTACATTGTATATCCCTGTATGTTGCGTCGTTCAGGTGCTTAGCTAATATTTTTTTGAAACTATTGAAACCACCACCTGCGGAAGGGAATTCCACATCCTTACCGCTCTTACAGTAAAGAACCCTCTACGTAGTCTAAGGTTAAAACTCTTTTTTTCTAATCTTAATGAGTGGTCACGATTCTTGTTAAACTCCCTTCCATTGAAAAGTTTTATCCATATTGTGGGGTCACCAGTACGGTATTTGTAAATTAAAATCATATCCCCTCTCAAGCGTCTCTTCTCCAGAGAGAATAAGTTCAGTGGTCACAACCTATCCTCATAACATCCTCCAGACCGTTTATTAGCTTTGTTGCCCTTCTTTGTACTTGCTTATTTTCTAGTACATCCTTCATGAGAACTGGTGCCCAGAACTGGACAGCATACTCTAGGTGAGGCCGGACCAGTGTCTTATAGAGCGGGTAGAATTATTGTTTTATCTCTGGAGTTGATCCCCTTTTTAATGCATACCAATATTCTGTTTGCTTTGTTAGCAGCAGCTTGGCATTGCATGCCATTGCTTAGCCTATCATCTACTAGGACCCCCAGGTCCTTTTCCATCCTAGATTCCCCCACAGGTTCTCCCTCTAGTGAGTAGATTGCATTCATATTTTTGCCACATTAAACCTCATTTGCCATGTAGTTGCCCACCCTATTAACCACTGGGCACTTAAACCCCCTTCCTAATCAGACCAATTTTCAGCTTTCACATTTTGAATGACAATTACTCAGGCATGCAACATTGTACCTATATGAAATTTTTGTCCCTTTTTCACACAAATAGAGCTTTCTTTTGGTGGTATTTAATCACCGCTGGGTTTTTAATTTTTTGCGCTATAAAAGAAAAAAAGAAAAAAATCTTTAAAAAAAATGCATTTTTCTTCGTTTCTGTTATAAAATTACTAATTATTAAAATTATAAAAAACGAGTAATTTTTCTTCATATATTTTGGCCAAAATGTATACTGCTACATATCTTTGGTAAAAAAAATAACCCAAATCTGTGTATATTATTTGGTCTCTGTGAAAATTATAGAGTCTACAAGCTATGGTGCCAATCTGTGAAAATTGATCACAACTGATCTCATTTCTTGAAACCCTAACAAGCCAGGAAAGTACAAATACCCCCCAAATTACCTCTTTTTGAAAAGTAGACATTCCAAGGTATTTAGTCAGAGTCACGGTGAGTTTTTTGAAGTTGTAATTTTATTTATTTTTTGTAATTTTTTCCCACAATTCTTTGCAAAATCAAGATTTTTTTTGTCTTTTTTTTCACAAAATTATTATATTCACAGGTTATTTCTCACACACAGCATATGCATAGCACAAATTACACCCCAAAACACATTCTGTTATTTCTCCTGAGTATGGCGATACCACATGTTTGAGACTTTTACACAGCGTGGACACATACAGAGGCCAACATGCAGGGAGCGCCATCAGGCGTTCTTGGAGCATAAATTACACATATAATTTCTTGACTACCTCTTACACTTTTGAAGGCCTTGGAGCACCAGAACAATAGACACGCCCCAAAAATTACTCCATTTTGGAAAGAAAACAACCCAATGGATAATCTATGAGGCATAATGTGTCTTTTGAACATGTCATTTTTTTCTACAAGTTTTTGGAAAATGTGTAAAGAAAATAAAAAAAAATTTTTTACACAACATTGTCCATTTACACAATGTTTCTATGCTATGAGTATGCTGAGTATGGATGTTTGAGCATGGATGGATGAGTATACTGAGTATGGATGGGTATACTGAGTATAAATGGCTGAGTATGGATGGATGGATGAGTATGCTGAGTATGGATGAGTATGCTCAGTATGGATGGCTGAGCATGGATGGATGGATGAGTATGCTGAGTATGGATGAGTATGCTGAGTATGGATGGGTGAGCATAGATGGATGGATGAGTATTCTGAGTATGGATAAGAATGGATGGATGAATGTTGCTGAGTATGGATGAGGATGGATGAATGGATGGGTATGCTGAGCATGGATGGCTGAGCATGGATGGATGGATGAGTATGCTGAGTATGTATGGCTGCAATGGGCACATATCAGCGCTGTGGGCATTACACATCCAGCCCACAGCGCTGCTGCCACCGACCTCTCCCCTCTCCCCTCCCACTGTACCAATGGGTACAGGGAGGGGAGAGAGAAACCGGACGTTACACCAGTTTGTTTACTAGTGATGGTTCCGACATTTGTCGTAGTGATCACGTGTTAAACGGCCGCTATCAGCGACTGTTTACCGTGATCCGTGATGTTCCCGGGGTGCGTGCCCCAGGGGGGGCACGAGAATGGGATTCTGAGAGGACCTCAATGTACGCCCTTCCAGAATTATCCGACCTTGCTGCAGCCGTCATTCGGCTATAGCGTGGTGGCAAGCGGTTCATTTGTTGAGATCTTCTTGCAAGGTTTCCACATCCTGCAGAGAAGTTATTGCCCTGCTTAGTGTAGTATTGTGCACAAATACAGAGATTGAACTGTTTACCCCATCCTCCAGGTCGTTTATGAACAAATTAAATAGGATTGGTCCCAGTACAGAACCCTGGGGGGACCCCGCTTTCATTAAATCCTTCAATAGATGGTAACAGCAGAGCAGTGGCATTCTTTCCTAGTAAGACACAAAGAGGCTGCTCATATTTGATGCTTTTTTTTATATTGGATGCTTTTTGAGTGGGCATTTTGTTTTTTATATGTGGAATTCAGTATTTTAATAAATGTTGTGCATTGAAGTTCTCTTTTGGTCTTGGTGCCCTGGATGCTGGAGCCTGAGGAGGAGTGAAGATTTTTTCTGGTTTAAGTGCATTTTGATCCTCTTATTTTATATAAGAGGTCAATGAGATCTGGTGAGTGAGCACTACCCCACAGTGTGTTATGGAATAGTCAATATAAAGGGGAAATAATATTCACTGTTGACACAAGTTGTATAACATTTGTGACTGGATTGACATAACGTTGGCGCACAAGGTCACATAAAGAGGAGCTCCACTCCCCCCCCCCCCCCCCCCCGCAAAAAAAATGAAAAGTCAGCAGCTACAAATACTGTAGCTGCTGACTTTTAATATTAGGGCAGTTACCTGTTCAGGGAGCCTGCGGTGTCCTCACTTGAGCTGATTCTTTAATCGGCTATCTGGTGCGGGCACAGCCATCTTTACTAAGGGAAACCGGCAGTGAAGCCTTGCAGGTACACAGATGGTTTCCCACTGTGCATGCGTGAAGCGTGCTGCGCTGTGTAAATGGACCGCAGTTTTCTGGGACCTGTGAAATGTCCCAGAAGGCTGCTGGGGAAGGAAGAGGGGCCTAACTGTCAAAACCAGGTACCCTCTCCCTCCCCCCCTAAAAGGTGCCAAATATGGCAGTAATGGGGGGGGGGGACTGGGGGAGCTACCTCTTTTGGGTGGAACTCCGCTTTAAAGTGTTTGTAAAGGCATTTAAAAAAAAAATAACAAACGTGTTATATTACCTTCTCTGTGCAGTGATTTTGCAGAGTAGACCTGATCCTCCTCTTCTCAGACCCCCCACCGGCGCTCTTGGCCCCTCCCTCCTGCAGAGGGCCACCATAACAAGACATTTGCTATGGGGGCACTTGTATGTGTGTAGCGGTACCCTCGTAGGGGCTGCTAACTGATGTAACCCACCTGTCATCCTGCCCAGCTCGGTTTTCACCTCTCAGACACTCCAACACAGAAAACAGTCCATGTGCTTGTTTTTATGTTTTATTGAGGGGATTGAACTTGGACAGGGTATAGGAAGTATGTGATCCCAATGGATTCAGAACAAATAATTGGGAAAAATTATATACACTCTGGTATATACAGTTCTCTCTTCCCCCAGGACAACTCTTACTGCAGACCAATACTCCTCAGCTCCTCCAGCACAACTTTTACTGCAGACTATTACTCCTCAGCTCCTCCAGCACAACTCTAATGCCACGTGCACATGATCAGACATTCCGACAACAAATGTTCAATGGGAGCTTGTTGTCGGAAATTCCGACTGTGTGTAGGCTCCATCGAAAATTTTCCAGCAAAAAATCCCGAGCATGTGTACACAATTCTAGCTCACAAATTTCCACGCATGCTCTGAATCAAGTATGAGGCAGAAGCGCTCGGTCTGGTAAAACTAGCGTTTGTAATGGAGATAGCACATTCGTCATGCTGCAAATTTTTTAATTTTTCAATGCAGCGCATTCTCTTCTTCTTTATAATGCTATAATTATGAAGTTGTTTTGCTGCTGATATTCACACAGAGTTCTGACAAACTGATTTCATTATTATTTTGATCTTGTGATCTCATGAATAATCTTTTTGATTTTTTCGCCAGAACTCCAGAATAATGTTTATAATTTTTGTTTATGGTGATCTCCTTTTTTTTTTTAAATCAAGATCTCCTGTTTTTTTTTTTTCTAGTGACCTCCATAATATTTTTTCTCTGGGGTTGCTGTGTCAAGTTACCACAACATCATTATTATCTTGTATTTTTTAACCTCAAAGAGATTGGTTGGTGTCCATTGTTAATTTGACATTGTATTTTTGAAATGTACCTGCCTACTCACAAAAAAACTGTTTTTTTCTAATTATAACACATAGCGAATGATTTAAGGAAAAAAAACATTTATTAGGGGTCATAACAAAATAAAGAGGAAGGCAACGCTGGATAAACTGGTGAAATTAGCGAAGCCTTTGTAGCCCAGGGCACACATCAACCATTTGACAGGCAAAATTGGTAGCCTGAGGAGTCAATTTAATAGGGAGCACAATCCAATACAGGACTCAGAGAGATCAGGAACAGCAGCAGGTGACATATATGTCCCCAGGCTGTGGTCTTACTACAGCCTGTGTCTTTTGCCAGACCAGACCGAACACAGGCCATCACTCTCTTGTCTTCCTTACACGCTTGCTTCCAGGCTGTGCCTCTGGTGTTGGAGTTGTGGCAGGAAGTGGAGGAGGTAGAGGAGGTGTAGGAAGAGGAGGTCGATGGTCCAACTCACACAGGTGGGTTTTGCTTGTGAGTTCGCCCCTCAACCCCTTATTAAGGGCCATATATATCTTCCTCACAAAAGAATCACATTTTGTTGGCAGCCATGCAGGCATAGGCCCCAAAAAGACCGGCGGGGGGGGGGGGGGAGTTCTGAGGGCCGCAGAAGCCTGACAAATTAACCAAGTGATGACTCCTCCACGTTACTCCCCTTCCTGGGCCTTTTTTGTTAAAGGCGGAGGGGAGGGACCTGGGATTCAGTCGGGCTACTGGGCCCGGCCACCTCCTGGCTGCCACTTTCCCCTGTCTCCTCCTGGCTGCCACATTCCACTGCCACCTCCTGACTGCCACATTCTACAGCCTCCTACTGCCTGAGGATTACCTGTGTATGAAAAACATACATCGTTTTCGTTTATTGTTCATCAATCACACACAATTTTGAGATACTATGCTATACCTGACTCAAGCTGGGCTCCTCCACATCTTCTTCCTGGGTGGAAGGCCCAGGTTGGATGTTGGAAGCCTCAGCTGGGGTGGAAGGAAGGGTTGAGAGTGATGGCCTGATTTCAGTCTGGTCTGACAGAAACTGCAGTCTGTCGTAGTACCAGAGCTTGGGGACATAAACGTCATCTGCTGCTGCTCCTAATCTCTGGGAATCCTGGACCTTCTTGCGCTCCCTATTATAAGTGCTCCGCAGGCCACCAAATTTGCACTTCAAATAGTTGATGTCTGCTGTAGGGATCTGCGGCTTCACAAATTCCAGCAATTTATCCAGTGCTGCCTTCCTCTTTAGTCGATTTGTATAAAAGGGGTGTTTTGTCTGCCACGGACAGGGCAGCTCTCTGTACAAATCAATGAAGCCCCAAGTTAAAATTGTAGCTTCGTTAGAACGATTGGTGCTTCCACTACTCTATCTTCCATTCACAGATCGTACGTACGCTGTTATGCTTTATATACACTGCGCATATGTGAAACTCCGCCCCCTCAACCTTCTTTATAGTATATTCTCTGCCCCTTCTCTTTCGGTGCAGTGGGAGAGCACATGGCGGAGAAAGAACAAGTGCATGAAGACAGCAGCAACGACAAAAGCCCGGAGCCACGAAAGTCCCGATCCCGGAGGAGATTTAAGGCCACAAATATGTCCTTTGTAGAGATGGTGGAGATGGTGGACATCTTGAAGAGGGCTGACGATGATGGGAAGAATGGACCATACCCAAACCCAAATGTCAGAAAGGCCAAGATTATGACTAAAGTTGTGAAAAGTCTCCACAGGAATTTTGGGGGTACGGCAATCCAAGGATCAACTGAGGAAACGATGGTCAGACCTCAAATTGAGGGAGTACGATCAGTACAGAAGAATCAAGAGAGTTCTGCAAAAAAGTATTTGTCATGTGTTCCTATTAATATTACATTCGTGCTGCTCCATGTGCTTTTCTTTACTGTTGTACAGTTTAAAATGGCAAGTTTCAGGTTCTTGGGCACAGTAATCGTTCGTAGTAAACATCGTTCGTTCACCCACTAATACAATGTTTTTGTCAGATACAGGTTAACTACATTTGTTCGTGCCTAGTTGGATTAAAAGAAGTTTAGTACATTGTTGTCTAGATGGGTTTGTAAGTAGAATGAAATGCAAACTTGATTCAGTGCAAGGAGAGGACACTCAGCAGCTGTTTACACATCTGGACGCAGGAGCACTAGTGTGGGACAACAGAACAAACTTTTTAGGGTGTGCCACACAGGTGCTCCAGTGGATACTAGGGGTCTCTACATGTGTGAAACTTGCACAAAACAGGTAAGTATTCCAGCTTTAAGAAAGTGAAAAAAAAATGTCTTCAGCTTGGAACTGAAGACATTTCAGACAATTGTACGACACTTCCAAACAATTTTTCATATTCCTATATCTGCCGTCAAATATCTGTGTGCTAAGTATACCTTTTTTTTATTCACATAGGGGAGAAAAGAATTGGGACATCAGAGGACACCAGGGACCCACAACCTCCTTGTCATGTACCAGATAAGACCAGAACTGTGTGGACTGCAGAGGAAACCCAAACGTGTATAAGTGAAATATGATTTATTAAAGAAAGTGAATAATATGAATACAACCACACAGTGCAATAAACCAACCAACAAAGACCCCCAAACAACAACAGACAGATATGTACAATAAATGGGAAATGCAAGTACCGTAAACTATAGGCAGGCCAGTGTCATACACAGAGGATCAGCAAATAACAAGGGCAGTCCAGAATCAGAGTCACAAGCCAGGCCAAGGTCATACACGGGGAGATCAGCAAATGGGGTAAGGAACACAGGACAGGGAGAGGATGGATGGATCAGACTTCAGGACAGGAATAATGGTAACAGGTGGGACAGGGTTGGGACCAGGACAGGGAAACAGGATCAGAGCCACGGGTCTCAGGTTCAGGGTACAGGAACAGGTTCAGGATCGCAAGCAGCAGGTCAGGGCACAAGGAACAATACCGAGGCAAACATATGACTGCTTGCCAGCTATTTATAGGCCTGTGATTGGCCTCAAGTGACACCTGATTGCAGGAGGTGCTGCCTGCTCCATACTGCCAGGATCCATCCGCTGGTGGACGCCAGTACTGCGGCCCAAAGATGATATAGCATCAGCAGGGAAAAGCTCTCCTGACAGCTCAAAACTGACAGGAGACACCTGCTGGTGGACCTCAGTACTGCACGCCAAGAGACAGATATTATCAGCGGATGGAACATTTCCTGACAGTATCCCCCCTCAAAGGAGCGGCCTCCGGACGCACCAACTAGCTGCTGCTGGGACAAGTCCATGGCATCAAGCTGGGCAACAGGCAGAGTCATAACAGGTTTAGCAGCAGGCACATCAAGCGAGGCAGCGGGTACATCAAGCTGGGCAGAGGGCACAGGCACTCCAAGCTGGTGCAATGGGCACCGCAGGCTGGACAGCGGGCACCGGCACTTCAGGCTGGACAGCGGGCAGGAACACCTCAGGCCGGGAGGCTGCAGGGCAGGCACCGGGACGGCAGGCTGGAAGGCATCGGACTGGCAGGCCGGGACATCAGGCTGGAAGGCATCGGACTGGCAGGCCGGGACATCAGGCTGGAAGGCATCGGACTGGCAGGCCGGGACATCAGGCTGGAAGGCATCGGACTGGCAGGCCGGGACATCAGACTGGAAGGCATCGGACTGGCAGGCCGGGACATCAGACTGGAAGGCATCGGACTGGCAGGCCGGGACATCAGACTGGAAGGCATCAGACTGGCAGGCCGGGACATCAGACTGGAAGACATCAGACTGGCAGGCCGGGACATCAGACTGGAAGGCATCAGACTGGCAGGCCGGGACATCAGACTGGAAGGCATCAGACTGGCAGGCCGGGACATCAGACTGGAAGGCATCAGACTGGCAGGCCGGGACATCAGACTGGAAGGCATCAGACTGGCAGGCCGGGACATCAGACTGGAAGGCATCAGACTGGCAGGCCGGGACATCAGACTGGAAGGCATCAGACTGGCAGGCCGGGACATCAGACTGGAAGGCATCAGACTGGCAGGCCGGGACATCAGACTGGAAGGCATCAGACTGGCAGGCCGGGACATCAGACTGGAAGGCATCAGACTGGCAGGCCGGGACATCAGACTGGAAGGCATCAGACTGGCAGGCCGGGACATCAGACTGGAAGGCATCAGACTGGCAGGCCGGGACATCAGACTGGAAGGCATCAGACTGGCAGGCCGGGACATCAGACTGGAAGGCATCAGACTGGCAGGCCGGGACATCAGACTGGAAGGCATCAGACTGGCAGGCCGGGACATCAGACTGGAAGGCATCAGACTGGCAGGCCGGGACATCAGACTGGAAGGCATCAGACTGGCAGGCCGGGACATCAGACTGGAAGGCATCAGACTGGCAGGCCGGGACATCAGACTGGAAGGCATCAGACTGGCAGGCCGGGACATCAGACTGGAAGGCATCAGACTGGCAGGCCGGGACATCAGACTGGAAGGCATCAGACTGGCAGGCCGGGACATCAGACTGGAAGGCATCAGACTGGCAGGCCGGGACATCAGACTGGAAGGCATCAGACTGGCAGGCCGGGACATCAGACTGGAAGGCATCAGACTGGCAGGCCGGGACATCAGACTGGAAGGCATCAGACTGGAAGGCCGGGACATCAGACTGGAAGGCATCAGACTGGAAGGCCGGGACATCAGACTGGAAGGCATCAGACTGGCAGGCCGGGACATCAGACTGGAAGGCATCAGACTGGCAGGCCGGGACATCAGACTGGAAGGCATCAGACTGGCAGGCCGGGACATCAGACTGGAAGGCATCAGACTGGAAGGCCGGGACATCAGACTGCAAGACATCAGACTGGAAGGCCGGGACATCAGACTGCAAGGCATCAGACTGGAAGGCGTCAGGCTGGAAGGCATCAGACTGGCAGGCCGGGACATCAGACTGGAAGGCCGGGACATCAGACTGGAAGGCATCGGACTGGAAGGCCGGGACATCAGACTGGAAGGCATCGGACTGGAAGGCCGGGACATCAGACTGGAAGGCATCGGACTGGAAGGCCGGGACATCAGACTGGAAGACATCAGACTGGAAGGCCGGGACATCAGACTGCAAGACATCAGACTGGAAGGCCGGGACATCAGACTGCAAGACATCAGACTGGAAGGCCGGGACATCAGACTGCAAGACATCAGACTGGAAGGCCGGGACATCAGACTGCAAGGCGTCAGGCTGGAAGGCCGGGACATCAGGCTGGAAGTCGTCAGGCTGGAAGGCCGGGACATCAGGCTGGAAGTCGTCAGGCTGGAAGGCCGGGACATCAGGCTGGAAGTCGTCAGGCTGGAAGGCCGGGACATCAGGCTGGAAGTCGTCAGGCTGGAAGGCCGGGACATCAGGCTGGAAGTCGTCAGGCTGGAAGGCCGGGACATCAGGCTGGAAGTCGTCAGGCTGGAAGGCCGGGACATCAGGCTGGAAGTCGTCAGGCTGGAAGGCCGGGACATCAGGCTGGAAGTCGTCAGGCTGGAAGGCCGGGACATCAGGCTGGAAGTCGTCAGGCTGGAAGGCCGGGACATCAGGCTGGAAGTCGTCAGGCTGGAAGGCCGGGACATCAGGCTGGAAGTCGTCAGGCTGGAAGGCCGGGACATCAGGCTGGAAGTCGTCAGGCTGGAAGGCCGGGACATCAGGCTGGAAGTCGTCAGGCTGGAAGGCCGGGACATCAGGCTGGAAGTCGTCAGGCTGGAAGGCCGGGACATCAGACTGCAAGACATCAGACTGGAAGGCCGGGACATCAGACTGCAAGACATCAGACTGGAAGGCCGGGACATCAGACTGCAAGGCATCAGACTGGAAGGCGTCAGGCTGGAAGGCATCAGGCTGGAAGGCCGGGACATCAGGCTGGAAGTCGTCAGGCTGGAAGGCCAGGACATCAGGCTGGAAGTCGTCAGGCTGGAAGTCGTCAGGCTGGAAGGCCGGGACATCAGGCTGGAAGTCATCAGGCTGGAAGGCCGGGACATCAGACTGCAAGGCATCAGACTGGAAGGCGTCAGGCTGGAAGGCATCAGGCTGGAAGGCCGGGACATCAGGTTGGAAGTCGTCAGGCTGAAAGGCCGGGACATCAGGCTGGAAGTCGTCAGGCTGGAAGGCCGGGACATCAGGCTGGAAGTCGTCAGGCTGGAAGGCCGGGACATCAGGCTGGAAGTCGTCAGGCTGGAAGGCCGGGACATCAGGCTGGAAGTCGTCAGGCTGGAAGGCCGGGACATCAGGCTGGAAGTCGTCAGGCTGGAAGGCCGGGACATCAGGCTGGAAGTCGTCAGGCTGGAAGGCCGGGACATCAGGCTGGAAGTCGTCAGGCTGGAAGGCCGGGACATCAGGCTGGAAGTCGTCAGGCTGGAAGGCCGGGACATCAGGCTGGAAGTCGTCAGGCTGGAAGTCGTCAGGCTGGAAGGCCGGGACATCAGGCTGGAAGTCGTCAGGCTGGAAGGCCGGGACATCAGGCTGGAAGTCGTCAGGCTGGAAGGCCGGGACATCAGGCTGGAGGTCGTCAGGCTGGAAGGCCGGGACATCAGGCTGGAAGGCCGGGACATCAGGCTGGAAGTCGTCAGGCTGGAAGGCCGGGACATCAGGCTGGAAGTCGTCAGGCTGGAAGGCCGGGACATCAGGCTGGAAGTCGTCAGGCTGGAAGGCCGGGACATCAGGCTGGAAGTCGTCAGGCTGGAAGGCCGGGACATCAGGCTGGAAGTCGTCAGGCTGGAAGGCCGGGACATCAGGCTGGAAGGCGTCAGGCTGGAAGGCCGGGACATCAGGCTGGAAGGCGTCAGGCTGGAAGGCCGGGACATCAGGCTGGAAGGCGTCAGGCTGGAAGGCCGGGACATCAGGCTGGAAGGCGTCAGGCTGGAAGGCCGGGACATCAGACTGCAAGGCGTCAGACTGCAAGGCCGGGACATCAGGCTGCGAGGCGTCAGGCTGGAAGGCCGGGACATCAGGCTGCGAGGCGTCAGGCTGGAAGGCCGGGACATCAGGCTGCAAGGCGGCAGGCTGGAAGGCCGGGACATCAGGCTGCAAGGCGGCAGGCTGGAAGGCCGGGACATCAGGCTGCAAGGCGGCAGGCTGGAAGGCCGGGACATCAGGCTGCAAGGCGGCAGGCTGGAAGGCCGGGACATCAGGCTGCAAGGCGGCAGGCTGGAAGGCCGGGACATCAGGCTGCAAGGCGTCAGGCTGGATAGCAGGCAGATGATTGGCAGAATCAGGAGGGTGATCAGGTTCGGCTGGCATGCAGGCAGACTGGAGCAGGTTGGTTGGTGCGGAGGCAGGTTGCGTTACTGGCAGGATCAAATGGGTAGGAAAGAACTGGCAGGGCCAGCTCTGTGCAGATTTTAATTAACGGCTGAACATCCCCAAACAACATACAGCCCTGATCAACCCAGGAGTGAGCTAAACGAATGGTTTTCAACAGCTGATCACTGGTCCACCCTTTCAGTGTCTGGCAGAGATCGTCACCACTCTCAGACGCCAACAAAGCATAATAACGGATTACCTCTAAATTCATTTCAGTAAGCAACCTGAACCAAGATGGTTCCTCTGTGTAGCCACTTCTGGTCAGGGATGGCCTCGGTATTCTATCATGTACCAGATAAGACCAGAACTGTGTGGACTGCAACAGAGGAAACCCAAACGTGTATAAGTGAAATATGATTTATTAAAGAAAGTGAATAATATGAATACAACCACACAGTGCAATAAACCAACCAACAAAGACCCCCAAAACAACAACAGACAGATATGTACAATAAATGGGAAATGCAAGTACCGTAAACGATAGGCAGGCCAGGGTCATACACAGAGGATCAGCAAATAACAAGGGCAGTCCAGAATCAGAGTCACAAGCCAGGCCAAGGTCATACACGGGGAGATCAGCAAATGGGGTAAGGAACACAGGACAGGGAGAGGATGGATGGATCAGACTTCAGGACAGGAATAATGGTAACAGGTGGGACAGGGTTGGGACCAGGACAGGGAAACAGGATCAGAGCCACGGGTCACAGGTTCAGGGTACAGGAACAGGTTCAGGATCGCAAGCAGCAGGTCAGGGCACAAGGAACAATACCAAGGCAAACATATGACTGCTTGCCAGCTATTTATAGGCCTGTGATTGGCCTCAAGTGACACCTGATTGCAGGAGGTGCTGCCTGCTCCATACTGCCAGGATCCATCCGCTGGTGGACGCCAGTACTGCGGCCCAAAGATGATATAGCATCAGCAGGGAAAAGCTCTCCTGACAGCTCAAAACTGACAGGAGACACCTGCTGGTGGACCTCAGTACTGCACGCCAAGAGACAGATATTATCAGCGGATGGAACATTTCCTGACACTCCTAAAGAAGGGGAAATCCCAAAACCACAACCTCAGGATGTGGAGGAAGGAGAGGTTTATGAACTGGGCAAAATAGTGACCACAATAGGTGAGTGTCTGAGACCACTGCTTCAGGTAATAGATGTATGTCTGTATATTTACAATACATAGTATGTTTTTTTTTATTTTAGGTGATGTGGATGTTGTGGAAGAAGAAACACATTTCACAAGTGCAAGTGCACACGTCCCCATCGGGGAGATCATGGAGATCACGGTGTGCAATCGTGATTTACAGAAGCTCAAGGAAGACATCAATGATGTGGGGAAAAGACTCAAAAATATAATTCATCATGTTTTAAGCAGAATCTAAGTGAAGTAGCTGAGAGGAAGGGGTTGCACCCCCAAAACACGTCCATTGATCCCCCATGATGGGAGCTAGCACATGTTGACCTTAGGCATGGGATCAGGAGGGAAATCCCCATTTTGACTCCCAATTTGTGTGCATCTTCAAAATTTGTCTTTTACAGGGGTGACATCACCCAACCTGATGAAGGCAATATCAACACAGTTTGGGCATACTAATGTAAGTTTGTAACTTTGTAAGTTCCTGAGTTGTGTATTGTTTTATGTTTTTAAAAGCATGCCTGTTTACCACAAAAAAGGATATTTCTACTGTCCAAAAAAAAAAGTTTATTCCAAAAATATGTTGGTTTGTTCGAAAAACCCTTTTCTAAATGCACATGTGAATGTGCACAGAGTAAAAAAAAATCTACTCAACAATGTGTGTGTCATGGTTTTGCAGTGATCTTCCTGTTTGCTTACCTCCCCTCATGTCTTCAGACTAAGAGGCCAGCCACTTCCACCTGGTGGTTTTTAAACCTCTCCTCTAAGCATGGCTCCACCCCAGGCCCTATCAGGGAGCCCTATATTAACCTGTGCACTGCAGGCCATCAGGGCTGATCAACCATTGTGTATTCCTTTGTGTGTTAGTTTCCTTTTTCCTGCCGTGTGCTCTTCTACTGTTTTCCGTTACCGACTTTGGCGTGTTTTGACTATCCCTGTTTGCCTGTGATCCTGACCTTTTGGTGTGTCCCTGACTATTCTTGTCTGCTTGTGGCCCCGACCTTGGCTTTGTCCCTCACCATCCCTATCCTCCTGTTGCCTACTGTGGGTGTGAGCTGGGGGACCCTGGGGGTCGCGACCTGGAGCCAGTTGCAGCCAAGTCCATCCTCACCACCAGAGGCGCTGGTGAACACCTGCTGGCTCTTAGACTCCACGCCCCAGGGAATCTTACGCTCTAACTCCAGTGGGATCTGTCCCCCGTCTGCAGCAGTCAGCCGTAGGGTCCACAACCTTGCGGTGCACTCCTGATCCTACGGTGTGCACCTGTCACCTCGCCTCAAGGTGACCTGACAGTGTGGCTTCTTCTTTCAATGCTCAATAGCAGTTTTTTGCTTAATTTGGTGTTTACAGTGACATTGGGGGTTATTTCCTAAAGGCAAATCCACTTTGCACTACAGTACACTTTCAGTGCAGTTTCAGTGCACATTCAAGTGCACTTTTGCAGTGCACTTGAATGTATTAGAAGTGATCTATTGCTACAGAGCCACATGGGGGCTGGATCAGATCTCCAAATAATGCGCACACAAATGTAAACACACAACTGGAAAAAGTTGCAAGTGCAAATAGTGCCAGAACCACACTCAATAAATTTGATTCAAATATATAAACCTAACCAATACATGGTGCCACCATATACATATAACACAAATTAAAATTAAAAACAGATAGTGCTTAATGCATACCGATGTGACAACAAAATTGCAAAAAGTAAATAAATACAAAAAAAAAAAAAATATATATATATATATATATATATATATATATATATATATATATATATATATAAAGAAGTGCAAGTGCATACACCATATGATTGTCCCTATATGATAAACATTAAACAGTCTTTTGTAGCAGCCTGTTTTAGGCTGTGATGAGAAACAAAGTACTGATGGTGGTGAGATAGATGCAAAACAATGTGATCTTCAGTGATCAAATTAACAACATGTTTCTACATCCAGCCGTGATTCTGAATCATGCAGAGGTGAAATCCAGAGACCCCTTATGGTAATGAGCTCACCTTGGAGCATGTCACTAGCTTTTACACTAAGTCAAATCACGCATATGAACCACTATGGGTTTCTCAGCTGTTTACCTGGATCAGAAGTTTCCTCAATGCAGTATTCAAAAAGTGCATGAAAAAGGAAAAAAGCTGTGTGCAATATCGTTTTCAAAATGTTATTACACACAAATTAAAAAACGATCCCCTGCCGGGGTACTCACATGTATAAGGTGCATCAGTGCAACGTACTTCATAGAGCCTAATTGATACTGAAAACAGTATGGGTATGACTTGTATTTCCTCTAGGCAGGTATACTGTCTCTCACTCCATCCTGGCCCCTCCCCTACGGTGTGACGTATTTTCCTCAGGGGGTTGAAAAATGTATTTGGGGAGGGGCCAGGACGGAGTGAGAGACCGTATAGCCTGTGTGGCAGTAACCCCAGTGTGGCCTGGCTGCCAGTGTCCTAGCAACCAATAAACCCAGCGTGGCCTGGCTGCCAGTGTCCTAGCAACCAATAAACCCAGCGTGGCCTGGCTTCCAGTGTTCTAGCAACCAATAACCCCACTGTGGTCTGGCTGCCAGTGTCCTAGCAACCAATAACCCCAGCATAGCCTGGCTTCAAGTGTTCTAGCAACAAGTAACCCCAGTGTGGCCTGGCTGCCAGTGTCCTAGCAACCAATAAACCAAGCGTGGGCTGGCTGCTAGTGTCCTAGCAACCAATAAACCCAGCGTGGAATGGCTGCCAGTGTCCTAGCAACCAATAAACCCAGCGTGGCCTGGCTGCTAGTGTCCTAGCAACCAATAAACCCAGCGTGGAATGGCTGCCAGTGTCCTAGCAACCAATAAACCCAGCGTGGCCTGGCTGCCAGTGTTCTAGCAACCAATAACCCAGCATGGTATGGCTGCCAGGGTTCTAGCAACCAATAATAGCCCCAGCGTGACCTGGCTGCTAGTGTTCTAGCAACCAATGACAGTCGGGTTGGGGTGGCAAAAATGACCAATTACACAAATAGAGCTTTCTCTTGGTGGTATTTGATCACCACTGGGTTTTTTCTATTTTTTGTGCTATAAACGAAAAAAGAATGAAACTATATTTTTTTTACTTTCTGCTATAAAACATATCCAATAAAAAAAAAATTTAAAATCTAATTTCTTCATAAATTTGTATTCTGACATGTTTTTGGGAAAAAACAAAACAAATAAGCATATATTGATTGGTGTACGCAGCAAAAGTTACAGCGTCTACAAACTATGGGATATACAGTATATACTGGAAAAAAATGTTATAGTAGTAATAGCAGCCATCATCCACTTATAGCAGGACTGTAATAGTATGGCGGGAAGGGTGAGACTAACTGACATCTTGTGGGAACCAGTGACATTAATACAGTCACCAGTGATAAAAATATGCACTGTCACTGTACTGTTGATGCTGGCTGGGAAGGGGTTAACATCAGGGGCAATCAGAGGGTTAAATGTGTGCCTAGCCTATGTTTGTGTGTGTGCTGTGAGCTGTTTTTACAAAGGGATGTGATGGAACAAAAACCACCACATCCCCACCGACAGGACAGAGCTCTGTCCTGTCTTCCTCATAGCCAATCAGCATGTGTCGACAGTCATCCATTGGCTGACAGCTGCTGATTAGCTGATTGAGTGTCTAATCACTGCACAGCCCACAGCACGCACACACGCACACACACCCTACCTGGAAATGCAGAATCACACACATATATATATATATATATATATATATATATATATATATATATATATATATATATATATATATATACAGTGCCTTGCGAAAGTATTCGGCCACCTTGAACTTTTCAAGCTTTTGCCACATTTCAGGCTTCAAACATAAAGATATAACATTTTTATTTTTTGTGAAGAATCACCAACAAGTGGGACACAATTGTGAAGTGGAACGAAATCTATTGGATTTTTGAAACTTTTTTAACTAATAAAAAAATAAAAAGTGGGGCGTGCAAAATTATTCGGCCCCCTTGAGTTAATACTTTGTAGAGCCACCTTTTGCTGCGATTACAGCTGCAAGTCGCTTGGGGTATGTCTCTATCAGTTTTGCACATCGAAAGACTGAAATTCTTGCCCATTCTTCCTTGCAAAACAGCTCGAGCTCAGTGAGGTTGGATGGAGAGCGTTTGTGAACAGCAGTTTTCAGCTCTTTCCACAGATTCTCGATTGGATTCAGGTCTGGACTTTGACTTGGCCATTCTAACACCTGGATACGTTTATTTGTGAACCATTCCTTTGTAGATTTTGCTGTATGTTTGGGATCATTGTCTTGTTGGAAGATAAATCTCCGTCCCAGTTTCAGGTCTTTTGCAGACTCCAACAGGTTTTCATCCAGAATGGTCCTGTATTTGGCTGCATCCATCTTCCCCTCAATTTTAACCATCTTCCCTGTCCCTGCTGAAGAAAAGCAGGCCCAAACCATGATGCTGCCACCACCATGTTTGACAGTGGGGATGGTGTGTTGAGGGTGATGAGTTGTGTTGCTTTTACGCCAAGCATATCGTTTTGCATTGTAGGCAAAAAGTTTGATTTTGGTTTCATCTGACCAGAGCACCTTCTTCCACATGTTTGGTGTGTCTCCCAGGTGGCTTGTGGCAAACTTTAGATGAGACTTTTTATGGATATCTTTGAGAAATGGCTTTCTTCTTGCCACTCTTCCATAAAGGCCAGATTTGTGCAGTGTACGACTGATTGTTGTCCTATGGACAGACTCTCCCACCTCAGCTGTAGTTCTCTGCAGTTCATCCAGAGTGATCATGGGCCTTTTGGCTGCATCTCTGATCAGTCTTCTCCTTGTCTGAGCTGAAAGTTTAGAGGGACGGCCAGGTCTTGGTAGATTTGCAGTGGTCTGATACTCCTTCCATTTCAAAATGATCGCTTGCACAGTGCTCCTTGGGATATTTAAAGCTTGGGAAATCTTTTTGTATCCAAATCCGGCTTTAAACTTCTCCACAACAGTATTACGGACCTGCCTGGTGTGTTCCTTGGTCTTCATGATGCTCTCTGCGCTTTCAACAGAACCCTGAGACTATCACAAAGCAGGTGCATTTATACAGAGACTTGATTACACACAGGTGGATTCTGTTTATCACCATCAGTCATTTAGGACAACATTGGGTCATTCAGAGATCCTCGCTGAACTTCTGGAGTGAGTTTGCTGCACTGAAAGTAAAGGGGCCGAAAAATTTTGCACGCACCACTTTTCAGTTTTTTATTTGCTAAAAAAGTTTAAAATATCCAATAGATTTCGTTCCACTTCACAATTGTGTCCCACTTGTTGGTGATTCTTCACAAAAAATAAAAATTTTATATCTTTACGTTTGAAGCCTGAAATGTGGCAAAAGGTTGAAAAGTTCAAGGGGGCCGAATACTTTCGCAAGGCACTGTACGTCCTGTAGCAGTAAAGCTATGTGGGTCGGTCAGGAAGTGGTTAAAAAAAAAAAAGGAACAGGGACTTCAATGGGCTGTCTGCATGCAGAACACAGGTCACAAAGGTGTAAACCTAGCCTAAGATTCCTTTTTTTTTTTTACACTTTTTGATAGTGCCATAAGATGGTCCAGCCCTCCCATCTCCTGTCTCTCATAGTCAGGGCTCTCCAAACTTTCTGAAAGAAGGGCCAGTTTGCTGTCCTTCAGACTTTGAGGGGACCGGATTGTGACCAGTGAGAATAGAAAACGCACCAGCCTCAATGGGAGTAAACAATGCCCCATCATTGGTGTCAGTGGGAATGAATAGCGCCCCATCATCTGTGTCAGTGGGAATGAATAGTGCCCCATCATCCGTGTCAGTGGGAGGAATAGTGCCCCATCATCGGTGTCAGTGGGAGGAACAGTGCCCCATTGTTGGTGTCAGTGGGAGGAACAGTGCCCCATCATTGGTGTCAGTGGGAGGAACAGTGCCCCATCATTGGTGTCAGTGGGAGGAATAGTGCCCCATTGTTGGTTTCCATCGGAGGAATAGTGCCCCACCGTTGGTGTCATTAGGAAGAATATTGCCCCATCATTGGTGTCAGTGGGAAGACTAGTGCCCCATCATTGGTGTCAGTGAGAAGACTAGTGCCCCATCATTGGTGTCAGTTGGAGGAATATTATCCCCATCATTGGTGTCAGTTGGAAGAATAGTGCCCCATCATTGGTGTCAGTGGGAAGAATAGTCCACAGTCCATATTCCCATCGCACACGTACCTGTAATAAGCTCTAAAGGTATTGGGTGCTGTAGTGACAGCCAGCTGGATACTGGAACCAATGCGATATGTAGATATTCGCCAGCACACCAAGGATCATCAATTTTATCCAAACGGTTTTATTCAAATAATTATCACGTCACAAAATGTGTGTGTAGTGTAACGTTTTAGAGCCACGCAGGACCCCTTCGTCACATCACAGGGCCTGACGAATCACATCACATGCCTGACGAAGGGGCCCTGCGTGGCTCTAAAACATTACACTACACACACATTTTGTGATGTGATAATTATTTGAATAAAAACCGTTTGGATAAAATTGATGATCCTTGGTGTGCTGGCGAATGTCTACATATTGTAGTGGGAAGAATAGTGCCCCATCATTGGTGTCAGTGGGGAGAATAGTGCCCCATCATTGGTGTCAGTTGGGGGAATAGTGCCCCATCATTGGCGTCAGTGGGGAGAATAGTGCCCCATCATTGGTGTCAGTGGGGGGAATAATGCCCCATAATTGGTGTCAGTGGGAAGAATAGTGCCCTATCATTGGTGTCGGTGGGGGGAATAGTGCCCCATCATTTGTGTCAGTGGAGGAATGGTGCCCCATCATTGGTGTCAGTGGGGGGAATAGTGCTTCATCATTGGTGTCAGTGGGGAGAATAGTGCCCCATCATTGGTGTCAGTGGGGGGATAATGCCCCATCATTGGTGTCAGTGGGGGGGGATAATGCCCCATCATTGGTGTCAGTGGGAGGAATAGTGCCCTATCATTGCTGTCGGTGGGGGGAATAGTGCCCCATCATTTGTGTCAGTGGGGGGAATAGTGCCCCAAGGGCTGGATAAAGGCAAGCAAGGGGCCACATCTGGAGACCATCGTTCTTAGTGATGCAGCACTATGATGGGCAACCTTACTGGCCAATAGGAACCAACAGGAGGGGTCTGGTAAGCCTTGGACACTTTCAGGGTGTAACAGAAATGTCCTGGTGTAGATTTTGGGTACATGGGCCTGCACCGTTAGATTTATACTTTTACAGCGTATTCAGTACCTGTGTGCTAAGGGCAGGTTTACTTCAGATATAGGCAGGGCTGGACTGGGACAGAAATTTGGCCCTGGACTTCATCCAGACCAGCCCACTTTCATTTTGCAAACGCACAAAAACAATATATAAACTTTAAACAATTGCTGAAAAAAAAAGCGTCCCCCTTACATCAAAGTCCCCAGAGGGCCCCCCTTACACCAGAGTCCCCAGAGGGCCCCCCTTACATTAGAGTCCCCAGAGGGGCCCCCTTACACCAGAGAGCCCCCCTTACACCAGAGTCCCCAGAGGGCCCCCCTTATATCAGAGTCCCCAGAAAGCCCCTCTTACACCAGAGCCCCAGAGGGCACCCCTTACACCAGAGAGCCCCTCCTTACCTCAGAGTCCCCCAGAGAAACACTCCTTACATCAGGGTCACCAAAGAGAAGGCGGGATGAACATGTACATATTAATACCACTCTAGGGGAGAAAGTGATATTGATACATTGGTAGATCTTTTGGTAAGGTAATCTCTGATATGGGTTTATTTGATATCTATTATTGTCCCTTGGGTCTCGACTGATAGATTTGATCCTGAGCTACCTTAATTGAGCAGGAGCCAATACAACAGCACTAGGTTGTTTGTTGTTTTTCTTTTTGTTTTTTTCTTTCGGACGTGCTAAAGCTGTATGACATTAATGCAGGAAGCAGGCCAATGGGCAGCTGGCACTGACTCCTGCGTGGGTCTAGTCCCAATGCTGTGGCAGGTTTATTGTTGTTGTTTGCTTGTATGTCTTATACTCAATAAAAAGATTTAAAAAAAAAAAAGAGAGAGATGGCGGCAGTGAGAGATGATGTAATCTCTCTGCTGCTCAGTAAGGGTGGAACAGCGGAGACGCAGGGCGGGCGGTGGGAGATGATGTCATCTCTCTACTCTCTCGCCCGCCCAGTTGTCCCTTGCTGCTTGCCCGCCACGCGGCTGCAGAGGGGCCAAGCCTTGGTAGTGGGCCACCTTGTGGTTGGGGACCCCTGGGAATCAGGGCTATAGGCCCCAAAAGCCACCCCATAGCGACGCCACTGACTGTCTCTGAAACCGGCCCACTGAGCCATCGGCCCACTGTGAAACTCCAGGTAGTCCTGATGACCAGTACATGCCTGGATATGGGGACGGGATAACTAAGTGCAGAGTAATAAAAGGGCTGAAATAGTTTTCCTGGAGAAAATGCCCCCCTGGGCTCCCTCCAGTGCTGATAACATCAGACACCAAGGTGTGATCTCTGGGGGAGGGGATGATCACTCAGTAGGGATCACGTGTTGTATACCTGGGATTAGGTCATGTGACCAGTCCTTTAACTGTCATTTTATTTCCATGACGGGGAAATATTTCGGGTATTCTATTCATATCCATGGCATCCACGGCATATCAATGAGTCACTGCCAGCCCCTTCCAGCCTGACATTACTGACCAATGACAAACACAAGCTCTCCTTGTATCCCTAATATGAAGACCAGTCATTCTGAAGACCCCTCATTATCACTCGGACACGGAGGACATTTTACACTTTTATTTCACATTCATTGATTCATTCGCTTTTCTTCTAATCTACAAGTGAAACAGGAGACACTGGGGAGCCGCCCACTCCCTGGTTGCCCGGCAACCGCCTCATGCACACATTCTATGGGGCATCCAAGCTCTTGCCTATACCTCGCCAGCAGTCGGACGTGCCTTCCCATTGGCTGCCTGGTCTACTGCGCTCTCCCCTATTGGTTGTCACTCTCGGGCCACCCCACGTCACTTTCTCACACCATCCCGTAGTGTAGAACCGGCGGCAGGCTGCGATTGGACGGCGTAAGGCGCGGTAGGCGGGGCTGGGAGTTCGTGCGTTCCCGGTGCGCTCGCTTATTGGCGGAGAGAGGATGTCAGTCAGGCGGGTACCTGTTGGTGGCGCGGCGGGGCAGTGCTGGGGATGGCGTGGTTATAAGGATTATAGTGCACTAGGCTGTACACATTGCTGTACCGGGAGAGCCGCATACTACACACCGAGCATCACCGCCAGGACCACGTACAGGTGAGAACACGGGCATGAGCAACATGTTTAGCCTGACAGCTGCTGTGCAACTACAAGTCCCAGCATGGGATGGTGACTGCATGTGACAGATGCGCTGCTTATAGCCATTGACAGTTTAGATATATATTTATTATTTCATTTTTAGTGATATGTATAATGTTTATATGGAATATATAGAATGAAGAAAGTGCGTAAGATTCTATTAGTTTTTAATATTTGGATGTATTATTATTATTATTATTATTATTAATAAAATATATATAATTATTATTTTTTTGCATGTTAATATCATAATATATAATAATAATAATAAAAAAAAAACACTAATAGAATCTTACACACTTTCTTCATTTTATATATTCCATATAAAAATTATACATATCAATACATATATGTGTGTGTGTGTGTATATATATATATATATATATATATATATATATATATATATTACACACGCATATATAAAAATGTATTGATATGTATAATTTTTATATGGAATATATAAAATGAAGAAAGTGGGTAAGATTCTATTAGTTTTTTTTTTTTTTTTTATTTATTATTATCATTAGATATTTATTATGATATTTGGATGATATATATATATATATATATATATATATATATATATATATATATATATATATATATATATATATATATATATATATATATATATATATATATATATTTTTTTTTTTTTTTATATATACAGTATATAGGAATAAATTTCTGCAATCCTATTGGTAGATTTTGGGTGTGTCTGTTTCTATCCCCCCATGAATATTGTTGATTGGTTGTAGAATTGCTCCCATGTATGGCTGGTTGTAGAAGTTGCAGCGTCCTCGTTTTTAAGTCGCCTGCCAGGGATGAGTATGCGAGTCCTAGGTGAACGCTTTTTTTATTTTTTTTTTTCTGATGGATTTGCCATAAAGAATCGCACCCCTTGCACATCTTCTAGCAGCGTGTTATGAAAACGTGTGATTTTTGTGCATATTCCTATGAACCATGCCAATAATGGATTGTACAGAGATTGTATGGTCAAATTGTAACATTTATGGTTGCCATATACAGGACTTTTTTTTTTTTTTTTTATTATTATTATATGTGGTCGCACTGTTCATATTAACTGTACACTAGTGAGAATTTGAGGAGCGCTTGCAGTGTGGCCCCCCGTCGTTCACTTGGGTTGTGATTGATGGGCAATAGTGCCCGTGGTGTGATTCTTGCTGCAAAGCCTCACGACCGTGGCATGTCTACACCATTGGCTGCTGCCCCTGCAGCTAAAGGGGGCGGTAAAACTGTGGCTCAACTGCAGGGTTATACCACCCTAGTGTGAATGAGCCCGATATCGAAGCCGCCCCCTGTGCCATGTTTTAGTTCCCCTGCTTGTCATTGTAGATTAATTACAAATGTTAAACATTGTATTAATAAAAAAAAAAGTAATAATGCCCTGTGTGTGCTATAGGAGGAGGGACCTGCAGGCCCCGCCTCCCACAATGCAGCGCTTGACTTCTGGGAAAGTCAGGATTTACATATCATCCTCTTTGGGAAGGTGTGGCAGCTCACAGGCGTCCTCCTCTGCTGTCAGTGGGATCGTACCATGTGTGACAGGTGACGGGTGTGTCTGGGTTGGCCCATATCAACCAACATTTTATTCTTCTCCTTCATGATTGTTTTTGAAATGATACAGAAGATGAGATGATCACAGCGGCTTCTAGTTACAGCCGTCTTCTTTGTATTAGAAACGCTACATAGAGCCAGGGAGTGCAGCCTAACATATGGAATCCTATCACAGATCCACTACCAAGTGTGTGCAGCACAGGTAGGTTCTGGGGGGGATGGGGAGAGGATGGGCGACCGCTCCAGGGATATACGGAGGTCACATGGTGTGTGTGGATGCAGAAATCAGAAGTATTAGGTAACGGTCGTAAGTTGCCAGTAGGAAA
Organism: Lithobates pipiens; assembly: GCF_037356315.1. Lineage (NCBI taxonomy): Eukaryota > Metazoa > Chordata > Amphibia > Anura > Ranidae > Lithobates > Lithobates pipiens. The sequence continues at coordinate 217,576,067 of NW_027507790.1, forward strand.
TGAGTGAGCCATGGGCCCCCAAAGTGCCCTAAATGTAGGTGTGGCCTAAGGATTCATCATCATCGCCCCCGGCACAAACACACTCACTGTGATCAGGGGACCACAGTTGTGGGGGGGGGGGGTTATTTACGATTGATATTTATTGCAAGCTGTATGCAGCAAACGTAAAGCTGAGAATACATCATACAGTCGTTCACACCATAGAAATGCATTCCAGATGCTTTTCTGCATGCGTGTTTTTGATGTGGTTTTTGTTGCGTTTTTCATGCATTTTTTCTTTTTTTTTTTTTCTTAACCATAAATAAGGATGCGTGTGTGTGTTCGTTCGTGTTCCAGTGTTTTTTTTTTTTTTTTTCCCCGGAACTGCAGGTACTGATGAGAACTATGTCATTGAGAACCATATGATGCAGAAAAAAACCTCCACAGTGGACTGCATGTGGTGTGAACTGGCCCTGAATGCAGCTTTGAAATTGTGCGACTTCTCTTGAATTTGCACGGTTTCGAAGCCGCAGGTCAGTGTGACTTGGCTGACATCTGTACAAGTTAATGCACACATGTCTCTATGCAATCGCACCTGAAATGGCAAAAAGACTGTGCAGGAACTGATCTTTTCAAATTGCACCGGTGTGAACGGGGGGCTCAGATGTGCCAAATCTGTTTAATATGAGGAGGAATATAAGCAGTTCATTCTGTTTGTATCCAATCAGGCAAACCCTTACACTACTTACAGCAGTTGATGGTTTATTCCAAGAAGAGTGTACACTCAGATTGTATCGTGTATGGTAACATTTAAAAGGTGGGTGATTAGCCTTTTATTTATACTTTTAAGGAGACAGTTTAACAAAACTGCCTTAGGAATGTGGCAAACATTTGTACAGCCACCATCAAAAATCACAATATTTTGTGCAATCTGATTATTGGGGATGGGCCGAACGGCAATCCCATTGAAGTCTATGGGAGCCGAACCCGGAAAAATCAAGTGCCCATTTTGACATGATGTCAGAAGGTTGTCTATATAAGAATTGTCAAAGTGCTGTTTAGATGTATATTTGTGTATGTATGTGTAAAATAAATATATATATATATATATATATATAAGTTTTGCATATTTGCAGATTAATTTATCTCACCAATGGCCCGTCATTATTATATGCTGTTTTTAATCGCAATGTTTATGTCTCTGTACTCCTGAGGTCCACACCATGGTGTGTGTATATATGAAATTGTTATGTATTGTCACATTCAATATGCCAATTAAATATGCTTTTTAAACCATTTTACCTCCAGAAATCAATGGCCTCATTTAAAGTCCCACGTTTCCTTTCTCTTACGTATATCCTGTTGCTGGGTTGCCTGTGGCATGTTTGCCTGTCTGCATGCTACTTCTGTAATGATGTATTACTGCGGATTGTATTGTGTTTACTTTTTTGAGTAATGGAAAGTAAATGTTTTCAAAATGCTTCTACAATCAAACAGTGCTTGCTATCCGTGGTTCATTCTGTGAATATTCAGCAGCTTTCATAGTGTACAAACCTTGCAGGGGTTAAATGCCAACTCCATGCACAATTTTTGTTTTGTTTTTTTGCCTTTTGGCACCCCAGGAAATCTTTTTAAAAATAACTATGGCTGCAGCGCTCACCTCCTCTCTGGAACTGCCCCCCCCCCCCCCCCCACACGAGAAAGCATGCAGTAAGTGCAGAGCATCATGCAGAAATCCCCTGAGGGGGTGTCGCCAGTGTAATAGCATAATGATGCAGAGAGTGATGTCATCACATCAGCATTGCTCTCTCTCAACATTGAAGACTGCCCACCACCAGAAGAACATCCAAAAAGGACCCTGCATGTCACTTTACCAGCCCAAAGACTTCTGGAAAAGGTGTGTGTGTGTGTGTGTGTGTATCCAAAAATTCAACTGCCCATATTAGGTCAATGATGTCATAAGCATCCACATCCCTTTGTGTACATGCATTTGTGGGCCACCACCACCTCCTGGGCATTAAAGTCTATCATGTAAGAGCTGTGATTGGCTGAGAGCTGTCAATGTGTTGGGAGTGCCATGAGCACGCACTGAGGCTGCCATGGACGCATATATGTGTGGCAGCTGGATGTTGTGCAGTTGGCAAGAGGTTGAAGAACAATACAATTCTCCAAAAAAAAATTCTATAGGAAGGGCTATTTAGATTTCAAAGTATCATTTTAAGTGAAGTGAACAGACGCCATGCTGTGTTTTTGTATCGCCACCATTGACAACTAGGCATGCTGAGGACAAGGAGTGGTTCATAACTTCTCAACACTTTTTCAGTTCTTGGACTTATTCTTTAACGTTGGACGTGTTCTTTATTGTTGAAGACATTTCGGAGCTTCTCCAACAATTTTTTTTCAGTTCCTCAGGAAGCGGCTTAGAGAAGCCATGAGATGTCTTCAACATTACAGAACGTGTCCATTTGCATGTGGCTTACTACTACTGGATATACCATTGTCTGGATGCATGAGAACCTTCATACAGTATGTATTGGAGAACTTTATTGTTTTTTATGTGTAAAGCAGACCATGGTATATCACAGGCAGGAACTCTTGTAACATTTCATCCTCGGTTTTGCACAGTATAGGGTGGACAGTCTTGTCTATTTACACATTTTCCTAGTGAGAGATGCCTATTAAGAGGATGTGTATTTAATGCCGAGCCTCCAGTCCTGAGCCTGCAAATTTAGAGATTTCAGATTATCTTCTTACCATTGCTCCATGCAGTGTATGATTTAATACCGGACAGCTTCAGTTGCTGCCCTTTCTCCGGTTTTCCACTGTGAATAGAAGACTTGCTATTTATAAAGTACAGGTAAGATCTATGGAATGTGTACACATTAGGACTATGCCTAGGACACGATCAGTGGAGTTTTTTTTCGTTGGAGAGTATAAATACATCAGTGTTAGGAATTTCTGTTTTGCTCCACTAAAAGATTCCAAGCTGATCTAGAAAATGTATTTGAAGGATGCACAGAAGATTGTAAAGATGAAGGTTTGTATTAGATAGGATGATGGAGGGTTGTAGTGGATGGGATAATATGATGGAGGTTTCTACTGGATGGGATAGGATGGGACCCTAACCCTAGACTGCAGCATTGGATTCCTGGCCTTCTTTCCCCGTAGAGGTACCATCAAGGGTCATGCTTCTGCTTGGAAGGGCTTTTGAAAAAGTAAACTGCTAAATGTTTGTGGTAAAGTCTAGGGAATATTTGTATTTAACCTTTTTGGGAAAAGGTAGGGTGTCTTATTTTACTGTGTATGACCTGCCTTCCATTCTAAGTCAGTGTATATGCCAACAAGAGCACCTCTGACTCATGTCAATGCATGAAGTAAGCTGACTTCTGACGCCCTACATTGGTTGGATTGTACTCCAATACGCTGCACAGTGCTGACTGAAATTACCTTTAAATATTAAAGTCAGATCTTTCATATCCATGTCTTTCTGTATACAGGTGTCATTTTGCACCCAGTGTAATTTTATTAGGGAGATCGGAGATCACAAGGAACAGGATGGATGTCATGTGCTGTCTATGCACATCCTGGTCCTGGGGTTATATAGATGGGATAAAACCTGGAGGGTCTCCTAAAAGGAATGAAAACGCACTACTAATATATGATTTCCAGCTTTTATTTTATTTTATTCTGGATGCTCCTTTATTCCAATAATAAGTGATTGGTGGTCCAAGCACTCCACAGACTGCTTGGACCACCTCTGCATGGTGACAAGCCTTTTTTGCCTGCAGGGAATTTACTGCAGCGTTGTCACCCTAGAAACCCTCCTCCTGAGAATTTCACTGCTGTCAGTATGCATACCTCCCAACTTTTTATTATGGGAATGGGGGACACCTATTGGCAAAACTGTGTGGGCATAGGATACCAGTGGTGTAGCGGGGGGGGGGCATGGTTCTGGGCGCAATATTTTAGGGGGGGTGCAATCCCGGCTCTGTCCCCCAAACTTTCTATTTCCTGTGTCACCGCGGCCTGTGCTCCAGCCGCCATGTTTAGTTTCAGGCTGCCCCTGTGATTGGGTGAATGTGGTCATGTGAGGCTTTCCTCTTCCGGCTCAGCGCTGACATCATTGTAGTGTGCCGAACATCTTCGGCACAGCTCCCCTTGTCCTGGCTCCCCCCCCCCCCTTCCATAGACAAGGTTCTGTTTGGCAGACCCCTCGGACCCCAAAGAAGAGAAATGATGAAATCGTCATAGACTAAACGTACTCAATCCGACTTGTCCTTAAATTTAGAGAAACTAGGAGCCTTAAAATCCATTAGACAACATCAGTGATCTAACTATATAGGAGACCGCTTCGTAGTTCTAAATATACACAAATAAGAAAAAAGCCCTATCATTTGCCATTCGTAGTGAAGCACAAACTACCATTTTGCTGGCATTTCATACTAAATATACTTGCCTCCATTTTTAAATAGAACTCATCCATGGGTCAAAATGACTCCAAGGGGAAGGGAAAGAGGCCCTTTCAACCATTAACAGGTTTAAAGCAAGTTGTCTACAAGAGAGAGAGAGAACAAGGATTTATCAAGATTGTATTTACTGTGATGGCTATGTGGTTTCCAGAGTCACTGATGTAAGCAAATGTACCTGATGTCCTGTCCTGATGGTGTGAAGCCCCCAGGGATCCCAAAAACATGGCTGCTGATGCGGTCCCTCATGGTGGGTGTGCATGGGTGCCCCCCCATGGTTTAGGAGGGCCTGTGTACGTATCCCCTACATAGTGGGGATGGCCCCATGGACGCCCTTGGGAATCCATACGGGGACCCACTGGGCAAAAGGGTATAACGAGGCGGACCTCCACAGGTGTCAATTCAAATGAAGGGGGGAATAAAACAACCCCCCCCCCCCCAAAAAAACTAAAATAAAAAAAACTAAAGTCTAAACACTGAAAGACAGTATATACAGCCAAAAAACTATTCATGAAATGAAATAGACCTTACCAAGTGCATAAGAGCAGCCATGAACAGTTGCACATCCTTAAACAGTACCCCAAAGTACTATAAAGTGGAAATGCATAACATAATAAAGTATTTATAATTCCCTATTATAATTTATAATATTAATAATTTTCTTGCCTTGGGCGCTGACAACCCACTCTACACCACTGTAGGACACACCTCCTGCCACACCCCCCTTAAAAGAGAATTCTACATGTAGCGGCCATAATCCTTTGTCGGGCGGCCTTGATGTACTGGGCTTACCAGTTACCTCCACTTGGCTTGTTCTTCCACGTCTAGGGGTTCCCAGGGTTGATGCCCAACAACTTGGACGCTGACACAAAGTCCTTTTTGAAAGGTTTTATTTTGCAGTAGTAACATCCAACAACACAGTCTCTCAGGGGAACAGAGGGCACGGGTGAAGAACTCGGGCACCTTGAACTGCAGATCGAACAGTCTCTAATTCCACCCAGAGAGTAGCCACTCGCAGCTGGGTACTTCAAGGCTGAACAGACCTCTAACCAGAGATCATGGCAATCAGCACGTCGACTCAAAACTTGAAACAATCCTATGAACGTGTACAAGTTGTAGCTAAGGGTGAACAGAAACCTTTTTCCTCAGTACCTGGAACGTTTTCTGTCTCCTTAATGGTACTGGAAAAGTGAGTTTGTCAATGTCCTTCCCAACTCAGTAACCAGGCACTTCTCAGGATGCCACTTGCCGGCCCTCCTCCGAAGAGTCCTCTCCCGGTCACTTCCACGAGCTGTGGTGCCTCTCCAAGCCGAGAGCACACCCGGACACTTTGAATCCTCCCTCAGTTACTGCGCCTCGGACCAGCTGGTTCCGAGACTCGGGAACAGACGGATCCCTACCCCAGACAAGATTAGGGGCCTCTAACAGGAACATGTTGCGGGATGTCGAACACCCCATGACCGGGACCCCTCACGGGGCTACCCCAGTCCTGGAACCAGAACAGACCACACGGGCCTCACAAACTCCTCTCCCTTCAGCACGTGACCCACACATCTTAAGTACCCCTTCCCAGACTCTCCAGCGGGGCCCGGCACTCCCACTGATTGGTTCCGAGAAGGGTGATACTCAAAACGTCCAACCAGACCTGGTTCTGGCTTGTCATGTGCACCTCACTGCACATGACCAACCCGGCCAGACTGATGCCAAGGCCAACCTATGTAATTAACCCTCAGAACCCCTACTGTTCTGAGGCAAAAAACTAAATTAAAATGCGTATGACACTATCCAAAATGTCATCCGCTACACACAAGAAAAATTATTTTATTTTTTATTTATTTTTTACCACTATTACACGCTCTTGACATTTTACATTTACAAATTGGATGAAAGGTTTAGCTCTGGAAAACACTTTTTTTTTTAAAGATAAAAAGTGCATTATATAGATAGATAGACCAAAATGGCAGTTGGGGGCTATGAGTATGAAGTGTAATGCAGCCCCCATTCTCATGCACTTTGGTTTCAATGGAAAACATACTTAATGTGATTGTAATGGAAAACATAACAGAGAAAAGCAAGATGCTGAAGAAATCTAAATATGCAGTTTAGAAAGATCTCCAAAGAAATGGGAAGAATTCTAAATCTCCAGAACGATATAGGAGTATAGTAGTCCTGTTACTCTGAAGGAGTGCGCATGCGCCATGACTCCTCTGCGTTTCTGTGGTGGAGCGCGCAGCTGTCAGCAGGAGACGGTCCCCTCACGTGATTGGCGAATACTCCGGTTCCCTCTTCAATGATGGCGGCCAGGGACGCACCCTTAGCTCTGCCGCAGTGAGGTTCAGCGCGCGTGCGCGGTGACTGGGCGGAGGTGGCAATGTCAGTGCAGGCTGAGTAGTGAGATGAGACGAGACATGTGCGGGTGACCTCTGTGTACAGGGACTGACCGGGAGACAGGAAGGAGAGCTGGACGCCCATCACCCGCAGTAAGAGATCTCACCGCTAAATCCGGGTCATGTGCTGCGCACCGTGTCACTGGGGGGAGGGGGAACTACAAGAAGCAGCAATCCCGGAGGACATAGGAACTGTATCCGTGTCCTGATATCATCATCCTATAATTTTATATATATATATATATCTCAGTGATCAGGATGTGTGAGTGATTTATATATGACAGAGAAAATTGAGTACTGTCCGTCATACATTAAGTATGATTTGTATATAAAATCAAACAGCAATGTACACAGAGATCACATGAATGGGCTTCTGGGGGGTCCCCCCTTTATTTGTGGGGGGGGGGGGGGTTGTGACGGATCCCTTATCTATATGGACTTTGCTCTGATCAGAGAGGAGTGTCCTGTACAGAATACAGCCCCATAATCCCGTTCCATGATTATATGGGAATCTAGTCCTCTGTACTGCTCCATTGACACCCTCCAAGTCATCCGTGATGAATAATGGATAGACGGGTCCATAAGAAGTCTCATTCACACCTGCGTTTTTGTGCATATTATTATAATTTTTTTTTTTTTTTTTTTTTTTTTAGGGTGTTACTACTACTACTTCTTCTACATAAATACAGAAATAAAAATCCATAAATACTAAGAGCCGGTTCACACTCAGGCGACTTGTCAGGTGATTTAGCCGCCTGACAAGTCGCGTCCCATTCTGCACTATGGAACTGTTCTAATAGTATCGACTCTCTTCGCTCCGATGTAGAAAAAGGTTCCTGTACTACTTTTGGGGCAACTTGCATTGACTTCTGTATAGCAAGCCGCCGCTGAAGTCATGTGCAGGTCGCCTGAGGCAGTCGTGTTGTAAGTCCCTGTATGAACCGGCTCTAAGTAATAAATAACGCCTAACCCTTTAACAAAAAAACACCCTAACACTTAAACTACTAATAATTTACTATTTATTAAGGTTAGGGGTTAATTATTATTTATGTATTACATATTCATTTATTTTATTTATGATTATCCTTAGTTGGCTATTTGAGTATTTTACGTTTTTTATTCATATATTATTATTACTTTGTATTTATTTTTGGGGGCAGAAAATTGCATGAATGCACACAAAAATTTGCAAATGGCGCATTTTCATTAATTTCTATTGAAATAAAAAAAATGTGCCAACAAATGCTCAAATCTGCCCGACTCGAGCTACAAAAAAAAGCTCCAGAACTTTTTTTGAGCTTCAGGCGACACGGAGTGGAGATGTCAACCATCAACCAGAGAATCATTGATTTCAGGGTTTGGGTGGTGGTGTTTTTTTTTTTTTTTTTCTTCTTCAGTGTTTTGAGCTTCAAGCTACAATTCTCTGAGATGTGAATGAGATCTAAAGGAGATCTCATGGAGGAATTCTCCAAGTCTGAGCTGCTATGGTGCCAGTTCTAAATTCTCATTCATCTGGAGCTGGTAATGATTAAATAGGAATAATCAGAGATGACGACTGACTGACTATGGGGGGTTTTATATGTGTTTGTTTTGCTGTGGCGCTCCAGCTGTCCTTGGTGAGTCGTTGGACCCCCCCCCCATGGTTGTCACTCTTGTCCTCAGCGGTGTCAGCTAATGTTTCCTAAGTTTGACATTAGAACAATGTCTATTTTGATGACTGAATTACATTTTTCATACTCCCAAATTAAGCTGGTAATTACCAACTCTAGGAATCCAGTTTTTCTGTGTATTAGTAACAATCTAAATCGAGTTGTGCAGCCTATGAACACCATTTACTGTGATAATCACCAACTCAACCCTTTCGGATGAATTGGAGCGGAGACTACGAGCCAGGCCTTCTCGTCCAACATCAGTGCCTGACCTCACACATGCACTTCTGGAAGAAGGGACGAACCTTCCCATAGACACACCTAAACCTTGTGGACAGCCTTCCCAGAAGAGTTGAAGCTGTTATAGCTGCAAAGGGTGGGCCAACTCAATATTGAACCCTACGGTCTAAGAGCCCATTCGCACTGGGGTCGCCAATGCGTTCGCTGTAAAGTGCCGTGCATTTAACTGCGCTTCACCGCTGTTTAACCACACGCTTACTGCCGTATTGTAAAATGATGGCGGCAGGAACCCTTCCTCTCACCTTCCGGGTGGACGTCATATGACATCTTTTGTCTTCCTGGCATTGTGGAGAGCGTGCTTGCCGCATCACTGGGGACCTGGTGCGCATGCCTGGAGGCCATGATTTCCACCGGGCACCAATGATTGCTCATCACAGAGCAGAAACGTGGATCTGTGTGTAAACACACAGATCCACATCCTGTGAGGGGAGAGGAGCACTGATCGTATGTTCCTTGTATCTAGGAACACTGATCGGTCTTGTCCCCTCAACCCCGCCTCCCCCCGCAGTTAGAATCGCTCCCTAGGACACACATTTAACACCTTGATTGCCCCCTGGTGTTAACCCCTTCCTTGCCAGTGACATTTATACAGTAATCAGTGCATTTTTATAGCTCTGATCACTTTATAAATGTCAATGGGCACAAAATGGTGTCATAAGTGTCCGATCTGTCCGCCGCAATGTCGGTCACGATAATCGCAGATCACCGCCATTAGTAATAAAAAAAAAAGTACGCTTATTATGATAGAGATATAGAGAGAGAGATTTTATATAATAAATATATATATATATATATATATATATATATATATATATATATATATATATATATATATATATATATATATATATATATATATATATATTATACATATATATATATATTATACATTTTTTTTTTTTTTTTTTTTTTTTTTTTTTTACAAAAAAGGATCATTATATATCAGCCTAAACTGAGGAAAAAAGTGTTTAAAAAAAAAAAAAAAAATTGGCATATTATAGCAAAAAGTAATAAAATATTGTGTGTGTGTGTGTTTGTTTTTTTTTATTTTTTTAAATTTGTCGCCTTTTTTGTTTTTTATAGTGCAAAAAATAAACACAGAGGGGATCAAATACCAACAAAAGAAAGCTCCTATTTGTGGGGAAAAGCAATTATCAAAATTTAATTTTAGGTACAATGTCACATGACCGTGCAATTGTCATTCAAAGTATGACAACGCTGAAAGCTGCAAATGCCCAGTATTGAAGTGGTTAAGCTTTTGCGGCGCTTTTCGGGTTCATGCTGAACTTCTAGTGACCAGTATGAGAGAGTGAGAGCGATAACGCCAAATGTAACACAGCTGCTTCCCATTCTCACCTTATAACACTAACAAGTCACATGACAACAGGGAGGGAAAATGGCAAATTGGGATGTACTCACTTTTGTTGCCAGCGGTTTAGACATTAATGGCTGTGTGTTGAGGTATTTTGAGGGGACAGTAAATTTACACTGTTATACAAGCTGTACACTCACTACTTTACATTGTAGCAAAGTGTCATTTCTTCAGTGTTGTCACATGAAAAGATGTAATAAAATATTTACAAAAATGTGAGGGGTGTACTTACTTTTTTGAGATCCTGTGTGCGCTGTTTTTAAAAAACAAAAACAAATCAGAGTTGAGTTGTGTTTTTTCCTCCCACGCCATGCAGTGGGGCTCCGCCTGCACTGAATGGGTTAACAGCAAATTTTTGATTGGGGATTGCAATGTGGAGATGTACTTGTCTAATCCGCCAATCCTCGGGGCACGAGATCGGTTCCCACCGCTCCTGCCCAGCCGACCGCTCCTGCCTGGAGTTCTTTAAAGAGTTGGATCTCCAGCTCAAGCTTTCTTCCAAATCTATAAAGCTCCATGGATTTCCCCCACAATTTTGCACAGCCTCAATTACACCTATTGCTACACTTTTATTTTTTTTTTTTTTTTTTTTTTACATAACTTCTCCACTGGCACTTTTGAGTCTGCTTTTCCAGTAGAGAAATATAAACTGCCTCCAGGGCAGCACAGGCCATTTATAAAGCAATGTGTATGTTTGCAGCATGGTAGCAAACCAGATCCTGGAGACTGTTCTGGAAACTCGGCAAGGCTCTCTGTAGATCCGCCTTAGGCGGCAATGTTGTTCTTCCACCCAGTCCTTCAGATTTAATGTTGACTTGGCAGGGACACCTTTTATGTGTCAATATAGAGATTTGTTTTCTGCACTTGGAATAAACTTTTGTTTTTATTTATATTTTTTTCTTCTTCTTTTGTTTTCTAGCTTGACCACCATGCCTGGATCCCTTCCTGCCTCCGCTGAAGCCTCCTGGCCTAAGGATGTCGGTATTGTTGCCTTGGAGATTTACTTCCCAGCTCAGTATGTTGATCAGGAGGAGCTGGAGAAGTTTGATGGGGTCGGTGCTGGAAAATACACCATTGGTTTGGGCCAGTCCAAGATGGGCTTCTGCTCAGACAGAGAGGACATTAACTCGCTGTGTCTCACTGTGGTCCAGAAGCTGATGGAGAGGAACAACCTTTCCTATGACTGCATTGGAAGATTAGAAGTGGGAACAGAGACAATCGTTGACAAGTCCAAGTCGGTAAAGACTGTCCTCATGCAACTGTTTGAAGAGTCTGGAAACACAGACGTTGAAGGCATAGACACCACAAACGCATGCTATGGGGGCACTGCTGCTCTCTTCAATGCTGTCAACTGGGTGGAATCAAGTTCATGGGACGGTGGGTGACATAACCATTCTTCAATTACTTTAGAGTGCTGGTCACCTCCATGTGGAGATGATGGCTATTATTTGGTCACATCATTATAAAATGTCAGTCTGATTATCTTGGATGACCAGTTGTAGCTGTGAGATTCTGAAAGTGATTGTAAGGCTTCATCCTTTGTTATTTAAAAAAAACAAAAACATATCATACTTGCCTCCACTGTGCAGTTTGCTTTGCACAGAGTGACCCCAATCCTCGACTTCTGGGGTCCCTTTGGTGGCTGCTCCTCACTTCAGATAACCCCCTAGGAGAAGCAATCTCCCAGAAGGGTTACTTTGCAGGCGCACTCCCCAGTCCAGCATTTTGCATCCATAGACACGAATGCCAGACTCGGCCCGCGTCATTGGATTTAATTGACAGCAGCGGGAACCAGTGGCTGCGCTGCTACCAATCAAGAGCCAGGACCCTGTGCAGAGAGGGAGAGCGTGTCTGAGTGAATGAAGGGGCTCAGGTTAGTAAAACTGGGGGGGGCCAGTCACTGCCAGAAATTTTCACCTTTTTAATACATAGGATGCATTAAGGTGAAAAAACACGAGGGTTTACAACCCCTTTTAATGTGGCTCACTGTAGTCTCATGGATTAAAAAGGAGTGACGTGGAAAACGGGAACACGTGGTACACTACATATAGACTATGATTCTTAGGTGGAAACCGTTGCTACCTTTTGGCTTTTGAAAATGCAAATTGTTTGGTTATGACGATAACCCTCTTGCTTTTAACTCCTTTTTGGGTCACTGATCCAGAACCAGTAGACGGATAAAACCTTCTGAGTTTCCTGATCTGCACACTTTCTCTGTTGGTCAGCAATACAGCCAGGCAATTAGTATTGTCAGGAGATCAGCAATGGCAGCCCTGCATGGTTTTCTTTTTTCTTTAGGGTAGAGTTCTTTTGCTTGGGGCAGAATTTGTTCATCTGCTAGATTTTTACTGCTGTCCTTGTTCAGGTTGTAGAAAAACTGAAGGACTCTATACTTCTATACTTCTCAAATAAAAAGAAAATCAAGCCCAATGGTGAACTGACAAAGCTAATTGCCGGGTTGTATTGCTGGCCGACAGAGAAAGTGTGCAGATCAGGAAACTCAGAAGTCCTCATCCAGCTACGTGTTCTGGATCAGTGACCTGAAGTGTTGAAGCAGGCGGGTTATCATCATAACCAAACAATTAGTATTTTAGTAGTAACAGTACAGCAGGGCATTAAAAAGCATTTATTCTGCTCTGTAGAGTTCCACTTTGTTTCTGTTGCCAGTGCCCTTGCCATTCTTACCAAACCTTTTTAAAGGCATAGGGGCTGGTTTACTAAAATTGGAGAATGCAAAATCTGGTGTAGCTGTGCACGGTAGCCAATCGGCTTTCACCTTCAGCTTGTTCAGTTAAGCCTCGACAGTAAAACCTGGAGGCTGGTTTTACACCTTTGCGATGTTAGACATCACATGTGATTTGCACCGCACTCCTATGCAGATCACATGCGATGTCTGTGTGATGCGAATTTAGCAATGCAGATTGTGTGGCTGAATTCTTATCGCATTCGCACCAAAATGGTGCCGGACCCTTTTTTATTTTTTTTGGTCCATACAGGAATCGGATCGCATGGGTGTTCACACCTTTGCAATCTGATTCCTGCACCATTTGGCAGTTTGCAGTGCGATCTGCAAACCGATCTGGGGATGTCATTCATTTTGCATTGACACCTGCAGTGGTTCACAGATGTCTGTGTGTACCACCGGCAGGTGACCTGATGCTGGAACCTGCAGTGGAATCACGCTGGTTCCCACATCGCATATACATGAACCCGGACGGAATCTGATTAATTTGTATCCACAGCTGCACAAGATTTTGCACTCTCCAGTAACATGACATCTAGTCAGAAAGGTGAAGTACCCCTTTAAATTCGAACTTGTTCATTAGCACCCTTGCAAGATGAACCTGTTTTTAAATGATTTTCCTTTTTATGGAATCAGTTTTTGTAACTAATTGACTGACTGGTTTTATGAATCTACTAGACTTGGAGACCACTTTCACCTTTTTAACCTGTCAAAGAACCACACCACGGGGCTTTACCTTATAATAAAAAAAAAAAAAAAAAAAAAATTTGAATTCTTTACCTAAAATGATGTATCTACAGATATTTTTTTTTTTTTTTCTTTCGTATTTTTTTTTCCCCTTGTGCTTCTTGTCCTAGAGACAACCTGGAAGTGAAAGGGAAACCAGTCGCTGGAACAGACTTTCCCATCCTGATTTCCTCAACCTGTTCTTATGACAACTAGGGTCAATTTAAACCTGACAGGGGTCCTAACCCTTCCCTGATCAATCAAAAATTCTAAAAATAAGGTTTTGGCTTTAATGCCATACTAACTTTGTATACATTTTTATTATTTAGTTTGAGAAGATTTTGTTTTAAGGTATTTTTTTTATTTTTTGCACTGTAATAAAGAATGGTAATTCATGTAAACCAGAGGAATCAAATTCACTAATGTGCTCTGTTTCTTACAGGACGCTATGCGTTGGTGGTCGCTGGAGACATTGCTGTGTATGCCACAGGAAGTGCCAGGCCAACTGGTGGAGCCGGAGCTGTTGCGATGCTTGTGGGTCCAAATGCCACTCTCGTTTTAGAAAGAGGTTGGTGGTTTATGTGGAAACAAAAAAAATCTTATGTATACAGTAGAACTGAAGCGGTTTTGGTGTAAGTGCTGGAGAGGGGAGAGAATATTTTTCTCAATTTATTAGACTAGCAAACATGTTCTAAAATCCTGCAAAGAATATAAATAAAACCCCTGTGGGTATGAATTTACAGTCCTGTATGCAGAATTCATAGATCTAGGGAATGCAACATACAGGTAGTCCACGGATTACAAACGTCCGACTTACAAACGGAGGGAGACAACAGGAAGTGAGAGGAAATCTACCCCTAGGAAGGGAAATTCTCTCCTGTAAGAGTTATTATGGGAAAAAGTTACCTCCACTGAAGCTTTAGCACCAATCCTTCTTTCCGCAACAACCTAACATTTTCGAAATCCAATTGTCACTGGGACAGAAAGTGAGGTGCAATCTTCTGAAAAGGGGCACAGATAGGAAAACAAAACATTACAGGGGTGTTAACTCTTCCCTATGCTATCCAGAAAGCTTAAAAATTATTTTTTTGGCTGCAATTGCACTTAAATTTACCTGTTCTGACTTGCATACAAATTCAGTTTAAAAGCAAACCCACAGTCCCTATCTTGTTTGTAACCCGGGGACTGCGCGTATAGTGCAGGAGTTTGTGGTATGTGATGTGTCAATACATTTTGAGAATTGCGCCATTACATTTGCAGTTTCTGGACAGTTGCACTGTTTGTTGCATTTGTGGCCTAAAAAGATATTACATTTACCATTTCTATTAAGGAGTCCCTATTGCCATATAGCATGTTTTTTAACTTTTTAGTTTATTTCTGAACTGCTTCTCTTCCTACACAAGTTAATGGAAATCCAGAAGTAGATTAACTCTTTAGGAGGAGGTGAAGTGAACTGTAAGGCGGCATTTAGATGGGACAGTTACATGATGTGTGTCCCATGCAGGGCAGTGTTTTAATGGCTACGGGGTGCACATGTGGTGTTTGTATACCCTTGCTTGGTCCTATTGTCTATTGGGATGCAGTGGCTGAACAGACACAGCCTCTGTATTCCAATATGACATCCACGTGGCTGCGTGTCCCCCAAACTCACCCTGGATGCAATCGGGGCTATACACCCGCTTGGACGTCACATTGAGACACAGCGGCTGTGTCTGCTCAGTCACTGCATCCTAGTAGACAACATTGGGATTGGGCAAGGGGATGCAAACACATGTGCATCCCGGTGCCAACAAAGCACAGATGTAATAGCGCCCAAGCTAAATGATCTAAGAAGCATCTCAGACTGAGTTGCAAGCTGCATTTTACTCATTGATACAAGCCTTTTCTTTATAACACAAAGGATATAAACTGATTGCTCAGGAAGCCAGCTGTGAAAAATATAAGTATCAATGCTTCCTTGTAAGAAGAAATGATCTGCAATAAAATGTAATTGTGTGTGTGTGTGTGCATTCAAGTGCTCAGTGTCTCTCCTATTTTCAGAGGGAGAGGCAATACAAGTAGACAATGCTTTGTAGCGTCTCTGGTGTCTCGACCAAAATGTATTCTGGGAATTAAACCACTTCCGGACCACCCACGTGTATATACATCGCTAATTTGACGTTAAATACCATTGTTATGGCAGCTAATAGCTGCCATAACCCCAGTATATTTTTAAACGGCGGGCGGTCCGCTTTCACATAAAAGTGGTCCCAGTGGCAGATTCACCGTGGGATCACTTTAATAGGGGGCGGGAAAAGTGCCCCCCCTCACACCGCTTCCCAGTCGTTTCTGCTGCTTACTGGAGAGATCTGCAGCGGCAGAAACAATCCGATCCTGTGTACAGATGGGCAGGAAATCGAGTGAGGGCAATGGACCCCGCTAGACTCTACTTTTTCTAGCAAAAAAAAAATACTGATTTTAACTTGATAACAAGTTTCAGAAATTAGGCTTGGTCCTTTTAAGTGGTTAAAGTGATATTAAAAGCTTATGTTTGTGTGTTTTTTTTTTTTTTTTTTTTTTTTTTTTTTAATAATGTTCTAATTACCTTCTGTGCAATGGTTTGCACAGAGCATCCCTGATCCTCCTCTTCTGGGCCCCCTGTCAGCACTCCTTGACCCTCCCTCTTGCCGAGTGCCCCCATAGCAAGCCGCTTGCTATTGGAGCCCTTGTGTGCTTGCTCCCGAGCCACCT
This sequence comes from Lithobates pipiens, assembly GCF_037356315.1. NCBI lineage: Eukaryota > Metazoa > Chordata > Amphibia > Anura > Ranidae > Lithobates > Lithobates pipiens. The sequence continues at coordinate 217,592,419 of NW_027507790.1, forward strand.
CTGTATGTCCATGTGAGACCCAGCATGGCTCAGCCCCGTCCCCTGCTCTGCCATCACTGGCTGTGATTGACAGCAGCAGGACCAATGGCACATCGCTGGATGAAGATCAGTTAAGGGGGGTGGACCTTTTACAACCACTTTATTGTGTAATGAATAGTTGTTTCTTATCTAGTAGGTAGAAGGTCATTGAGGTTTAATACAGTCACCCTTCCATAGGGCTTACTTTATTTTTTCTCCACATGTCTTCATAGGTTTACGTGGAACACACATGCAGCATGCCTACGACTTCTACAAGCCTGACATGGTGTCTGAGTATCCTGTCGTGGATGGGAAATTATCCATCCAGTGCTACCTGAGTGCACTGGACCGCTGCTATTCTACCTTCTGCAGGAAAATCAAAGCACAATGGCAGAAAGGTTGGTTGTTACATTGTTTCTTGCCTGCGATTCCATGCCTTCCTTTCTATAGTCATTCAAGAATCTTATATAGTATTTTTATTTCTCAGAGGGGAACGATCGGCCATTCACCCTGGAAGATTTTGACTTCATGATCTTTCACTCTCCATACTGCAAGCTGGTCCAGAAGTCTCTTGCACGCTTGTTACTCAATGACTTCATTAGTGATTCCACCCCAGACACCGAGAGCGGCGTATATGCTGGCTTGGACTCCTTCCGGTAAGAGTTTAAGATTATAGATCAGAGTAGTTGCATCTTCTGCACAGCAAGGAGGACTATCCAGCATTTCAACTAGAACGAAGGCAGAAGCCTTCGTTTTGATTAGAGTAAGGAAGGGGTATAACTCCTATTAAATTATTTTTGTCTTTACACATGTCCTCAAATTAAGGAGATCTCCCTTCATTTGTTGTCCGGTAACCAAAAGAGGGAGTAAGGATAGCTCTCCAAAGTGAGGGTATATCCCTGGTTGACACCAGAACTAGGATCCCCATTAGAAAACTTTCTCTTTATTCTTTTTCCGGTGACAACCCAAAATCTGGAACTTCCTTTTACTTTCATTCTTGGTAAGAACGGGGGGAAAAGAGGTAGCCACAGACGGCAATACAAATCTGATGGTTATTCTAATCTCTCCACTCCATCCAAAACATAAAATTAAAATATTTTTTACTTTTTAGAACAAAAAAAAAAAAGATTGACTTTTTTTTTTTGTAGTTACTTTGACAGTATAACCAAACAGCAGAAACGAATGACTTTATATTATTGAGCTGTGTGTATGTGCTATAAACCAGTAGTTCTGGGTGCAGAATTGGCCCGTTGACTCGTTGTTTCAACCACTATCCAAAAATTAGAAACGGAAGCTCTGCTTATCTGCTTCCTCCGCCCCTCTGCTGCCACATTTGGCACCTTTCGGGGGGGAGCGGGTACCTGTAAAAAAAAAAAAAAAAAACGGGTACACCTTCCAGCTTCCGTGTAAGGGACCCCTCCTCCTCCAGGCTCACCTTTTTTTTTTTTTTTTTTTTTTTTTCTGCAAAGGGGAGCTAGCACTTTTAAGGATAAGTTTACCTTTTGTAACACGTTACACCCTGATACACCTGTGTTCAGGGTATAACATGTTACTGTTGCAGTAGTCCCCGCATGCGCTTTCATAATGTACAATGCTTTGCAGGTAGTACAAAACAAATAATAATAAATGCAAATGTGCATTCATTATTTTTTCATTATTTTTGCTTACAAAGGTGAATTTATCCTTTAAACTTCCTTGGTCATTATAGTACCAGGTAGCTTCTGTCAGTGTGAGCATGTTCTGTACACTTACAACTGTCAGCCACTAGAGGGAGCTTATTCATGTAAAGCAAACCTATGTTTTCTAATCCTGATCGTATTTAAATCCAGCTGCTGTTCTATGTCCTAAGTTAACAAGAAACCTTAAATATTTTACCTCCCAGCAGCTCGGGGCTCTGTTCAGTTGCCAGTACCCACACACAGCCACCTGGGGGTGACCCTGGTTCTGCCTCCGTGTTGGCTTTTGACATAGATAAAGTGTTGCAGCATTGTGGCTGTGCAATAGCTATCAGCAGGAGGAGCGAGCCCAGCACTGCCAACAGGATGACAAAACACATCATTTCTTAATATATTGGGTTAAAGGACAATTAGGAAAGTAATGAAATATAGCTAAGGAATGCACATTTGTTTTTAAATGCCTGTGTCTAATTGATGTGATTTCTATTGGCAGGGATGTAAAGCTGGAGAACACGTACTTTGATAGAGATGTAGAGAAGGCTTTTCTGAAGGCCAGCTCTGATATTTTCAATCGTAAGACAAAGGCGTCGCTGCTGGTGTCCCGGGAGAACGGAAACATGTACACACCTTCTGTGTACGGCTGCCTGGCCTCTGTGATTGCTCAGTGAGTCCCCTATCATCTTAGTGGTAAAGTGCGATGCAAACAAATATTTTTGTCACTGGGTCTCACCTGCTGCTGTATGTTGCAGACATTCTCCCCAGGAGCTGGCTGGACAGAGGATCGGGGTCTTCTCATATGGCTCTGGCTTTGCTGCTACACTGTACTCTATAAGAGTTACTCAAGATGCCACACCTGGTAAGACATTTATCCTTATGCTGCAAACTTGCTATTGTCTGATCGCTGTGTTGGATACATTATAAAAGCTAACATTTCCAAACTACCAGTGCTCTTAACATCTTCCCGTCTGGCCTATAGCAAAATGACTGGGTGGGGGGTATGACATCCTTCAGAACAAGCCGCTCGTACACACCCCCAGGGGAGCACTCAGTGGTGCAGTTTGTCACCCAGACACACTGAATCTCCAATCACAGTAAAAAGCCTATGATGTAGGCTCTTTACCAAGGAAGCACATGTCAATGCTTTGGAATGCTGGGTCGGCAATGGGTTTTCAACCTGCCATCCCAGAGTATCAGTGTGCATGGAGCTAGAAGCAGAGGATGCAGGCGCTGCAGAAACCAATGCTTCTGTCCCAGGCTGAGTGATACCAAGTGCACTTCGCCTGGGACCTTTCTACCTCTCTAGCAGCCTGGAGACTGATGACAGAAGCTGGAAGAGGAAAAGGTCAGTGTATTCAACATCACATACACTGCAATTTTTGAAATGGACAACGTGGCAAGGGGGGGGGGGGTGTTATCGCTGCACCTGCAGCTTTCCTGCAGATTTTTAACTGAACTGAGCCACAGACTTCTAATTTATCCGGTTGGTTTGATGCGCTTTTTAGAGCACCACACCTACAAGATGTAAGAGAAAAGCGCAGCGAACCCATGAGTAAGCTGTAGGTGCCCTGTGCTGCTAAACCGCAGTACATCAGTGTGAAAGCAGCCTTACGACAGTAAGGGCTCATTTACATTAGTGGTTTGGGGGGTGGTAAAACCCCATAGTTCATTGTGGCTATTGATTTATATTTTCATGGTGATGGGAACCTTAAAGCACAAAATGTACTCATATGCCATCTCATTCACTTTCAATCTGATATATAATGAAGATATTGGTGGTGTTCTATACCATGATTTTGGCATCATTACTAGGTAAGGGCAGAGAGAGGAGGGGCTCGCTGGTGAAACTTTTATAGCACTAAATGTAGACATAAGATTGTCTTTTTTTTTTTATTTTTTATTTTTTTAATTTTCAATGTAATATAAAAATGAAAGGTGAAGGTCTTTTATACTGAAAGATTTTTGCATTTAAATTGATGGGAACAAACTAAAGTTTCCCTACAGGTAAACTGAATTGTGTTTTGTGCATCTTCACCAGGCTCCTCTCTGGACAGACTGACATCCAGCCTGTCAGATCTGAAAGCAAGACTGGACTCCAGGAGGAACATTTCCCCCAGCGTGTTTGCTGACAACATGAAGCTAAGAGAGGATACTCATCATTTAGGTATGGGTCTGTCAGGTTTTCTAGAAGAGAATATTGGTCATATAATGCAATTCAATTGATCCAAGTTTCTTTTGTAAAGTTACCTATGGTCATGAGATGACCCGCTACCTTTTCTGCCTATATTTAGATTAGAACCTTCTGTTTTGTGGGTTCTCCTGGTCATTTGGGGGGGGGGGATCAGACTTGTTATAATATCTGTTGTGATCACTGATGATCCATAGTCCTGGCAATCCTCCTTCTCTTTGCTCTTATAAGTTCATGCAACACCTCACAGACAGCTTGGCATGAGAGCAGTTAGATTGCACCTACAAAGTCTATGTGAAGTGTATAGCAGCAGCTACTTAAAGTGTTACTGAACCCACAACAGTAAAATCTCTGTATATGCAGCATATCATGCTTTTAATACTCGCTGTGGAATTTAAGGGATTAATCCTCTGCATTGTGTAAAAAGGCTGTTTGATCCTGTAAGCACAGATCCTCCCCCTCCTCCTGCACTGCCTATCTGGGGAAGGCCAGCTAACACAGGCAGAGTAGCTGACCTGCACATGCTCAGTTGTGTCTTGTATGCTGCAGAGAACATTTACTTGTTCTCAGAGCTAGCCAGGTCATGATATTGACATCACACTTGTGGGCGTGTATACAGGCTTTAGTGGAAATTTCCTCCTACCTGAATTTTCAGCACCGGAGTAACTGTGCAGTTTATTACTGACCATGGATCATTGCAGATGAGGACCTGTCCCTCTTATTTGGATTTCAGGAGTGTTCAGAACAACTTTTATGTAACTGCTGACAGTGATTTGTTTTCACTTGTCCTTGAGAAAGCTTAAAAAAAAACTTAGGACCACTTTAAGAAAAGTTTTACTGCATTTTGGCCACTGGGTGGAGCTGAAGGTCATAGGAATTTATCTGTAGCAGAAAATATGGGGAAAATTCAAGCCTGCAAGAATGTATGTGACGTTCACCCAAATCTTTTATAAAAGAGTTGAGCTATAGACTAGGTAAAAGCTACTCAAAGAACATGTAATTATACACAGCTTAAATGCTAATTTGTAGTGTTTATTTTTTTTTTCTCCTCTTTATCTTCATTATTGGACCAAAGAGAGGTTCTCTTTATGTGGCTCTTTAGCTAATAAAGACAGAGGAGAAGAAAATCAAATCCCTAGTCGTTAATGTTTTTTGTGTTTCTGAACTGTTTCACCCCTGTGCTGACCCTGTTGCTATCTTTGCCCTTACAGCAAACTACATACCTCAGGGCTCAGTGGATGACCTGTTTTCTGGTACATGGTACTTGGTGCGGGTGGATGAGAAGCACCGGAGGTATTATGCACGTACCTCCGTCCTGAATGATGGACCCCTGGAGGCAGCACTAGAATCCGTCCATTCAACCAATGCTAATGAGGTAAGGGATGATGATTGTAAAAAATATGGTGATGGTTTGAAGTGGAACTAAACATATTGATTCAAAAAGCTGTTAAATTCTTGGCATGCTGGGAATGATAACTGACCCATTTGCTTGTACTCTAAATCAAACTGTCAAACCATCAAATGGCCGGTGTCATAATTGATCAGCATCATGGCAGCTAAAGATCAAATGGAAGCAAAGATGGAAGCTTCCTTGGCTGAAAAGGATAGCAGGGTTTAATGATGATTTTAAGTGATTGCTCTTGAAGTATTTATAAAATATAATGTAGCTCTTAGGAGTTTGTCAGATATCCTTTGTTTTAGACCCTTTTCACACTGGGGTGCCTTTCAGGCATTTTTTGCACTAAAAATAGCACCTGAAAAGCGCCTCTCAAGCCTCCCCAGTGTGAAAGCCTGAGTGCTTTCGCACTGGGGCGCAGTGTGCTTGCAGGACAGGAAAAAAGTATTGCAAGTAGCATCTTTGGGGCGGTGCGGGAACAGTGTAATAAACTGCTCCTAAACTGCACCTGCCATAAGCCAATACCATCAATGCTCTTGGGTCGCCCAACTGGAACAAACCTGCATCTCGGGAGCATTGTCTCTGCTTGCTGCATACTTATTCCAGGTCAGCAACTCAAAGTACGGTAAGCAGAGGTGGCCAGGCACCTAGCATTTTCAGGAGGCCCCATATGTTTCTCATGGTCGCACTGTATATTTTATGTGATATTTGTGTAAATCAAACTTGCTAATGAGTTTTATTCTGTTCAACAGCACTTCCCAAGTCCTGCTAAGAAAGTGCCAAGAATCCCCACAGCATCAGAAGCTGAGGCCATCTCTGTGAGCAACGGAGAGCATTGACCTAAACTGCACCAGATCTACGTGTTTCATAGCTGACAGCCAGCACCTTTTCCAAACAGGCTACAGAAAATAGAACGATTATAAATAGCTATTGTAAATACTACGAGCACTTAAAGCTCACCTGTCTGCAAATTTTTTTTTATACAATTTAAAGAAGGGGGGAGAATGGATTAGATGTGGGTTTGTTTAGCACACAGTCGGGCTTATTTAATAATGCAGAGCAACCTACCAGATTTCACCTGACCATTTGGAAATCGGTAGTTTCTGATTGATTACTGTGGGTTATTGCCTTGTTGAAAGCCTGAATGTTTAAGGCCAATGGGGCAAAATGTTGCTAATCAGATCAGCCAATCAGAAGTCTCTTTTCAATGGTCAGATTACACTAAGATGAAGAAGCTGAGTATATTGTTGCACAGATTTATCATATAAGCCCCTAATACTTTTGCTCATCTCAGACAGTCTGTAGAGCTTCCACAGTGTGCCCACTCTCTACCCTAGAGGTGGTAGCATGGATGGCCTCTGTCGTGTCATTTTAAAGCACTTTACACATTACGGTCTGTAGTAGATGAACAGCAGTCATGAACTGTTTAAACGCACTTACTTTAGTAGGTCACAAACCATGTACCTCGTACAGTATTTATTTTCTCATTACTGGCTTGATGAGTTTTGTATGTACAATTGTGGAAAGTCACCCCGGGCAGAAGCTTTGCTGATCACACTGGTGCTAAACTTTTGGGTTGCAACCCTATTAGTTTGTAAAAAAAAAAAAACTAAAAATTGTTGAAAATTAATGTAAATTTTACTTATTTTGGTAAAATTTGTTTTGTATATGGTTTTTGTATAGAGGGGCCAGTAAAACTGGCTCACAAACCAATTTGTATAAATTTAAGCCTTTATGAAAGAGCAACTGAAGTAGGAATGTTTCATACTAGATGGAATGAAATGGGGGTCTTTACTGCTGGGAGGACCTCAACATAGATATGAACCCCAATGTGCTGAGGCTGACAGACTGCTTGGCTTTTTTGGCTGAGCCACCAGTGTTACAAGCTAGTGGGAGCCCTCCTTTATTTCTAGGTCGAAGCCACTAGAAAGCTTACAATACATATATTCTCAGCCCCCTTCTTTTTTTTTTTTTTTTTGCAACAATAATATATGTAGAACTTGGGATGATGACTGAATTATTTTGGTTAAAAAGCCTAGGTTGGTCTGTCGGCCATATCAGAGTTTGGGGAAGATCTCTCCAGTGGGTTCCAAGATTGATGTAAAGACCTGGTCAAGGCAGTAACTTAGCCCTAATACACTAATATACCACAAAATATTATTTTTAATTGATAACCAGTCAACAGATATATAAAATATGTGCGATATTTCCCTTTATTTTGACATAACTAAATTTTTTTTGTACAGTGTTATGTAAAGCTGATTGTGTACTAGATTAATAGTATTGGCCATTAAAGGATAAGTTCACCTTTTGGGAAGATGTGACATGTTCCCACTGTTGCAGTCTCTCACCAATATCCCCCCTCATAGTGACAGCAGGTCAGGGATCTTTTCCCCGTACCCGCTGTCACAATTTGAAAAGAATGGGTGGAGTCCTGCACGGCCACGTCATTCATTCACAAATATCTGTGAATGAATGCACTACAAGTACCAACAGCCTTTGCAGCTGACTGCTTGTAGTTCTCAATGAACTACCAGGGCACTAGTGAGCACTCTAGGTTTTCCTGTCATTGTGTAACTGCCTGCTCATATGAGACATGAGCAGACAGATGCACTGACCGTCTGCAGGACCCCGAGACTGCAGCTCTGATTGGCTGATTGTGGGTGCAATGCTTTACAGGCGCCTAAAAAAGTAATAAAGAAATTGATCATGAATGCACTTTTTAATTTTTTTTGCCCTTCAAAAAAAGTGCATTTATCATTGATGTATTTTTATTTACTTATTTATTTTTTTATTTTTAGAAAGGTGTCTCCTAAAGGAATTTTGACAGGAAGTCAGTTGTGTGCCGTACGCAAAACGTCTGATATGCACATGTGGATTTTAGTAGCTCTTTTATATAAGGCATCATGTGTTTACTGGTCCTTTTTACCTGTATCTATTACCTGAGCTTGGTCATGGCAGCCGTATTTGTTGGCTGAAGCCATAGTCCTTAGAATGCAGCTTGCTAGTCAATAGGAATCGGTGTCCTCTTTGTGGCATGGTTCATAGCGACTTTGCTTGCATTCTCAGAATTGTTTCTTTGGCGCACAATCGAAATTGCCTGCAGTTTGCTGAGGTAAATGGTAAGGTTTCAAAAGACAATATCACATTAAAGAAGCATACAATCTTCTGTTTAACAACGGCATATTGGTATGTATGGATGGTTTCAAAAGGTAGTTCCCAGCACTGCATGTAAAATCAAAATCACTAGAGAGCATTTGCCTCTATACTGAAGTAATGTCTCTTGATTTTATTAACGTACATATTATAGCGCTCTTTTACCTTCTTAACAAAGAGCGTTTTGTGTTCTTGCCTCAAATAACGCACAATACTTAACCTTGCAATGCTCAGAGATAGCAGTTTACAAGGATGCATATAATATAAAAAAGTATTTCTATTGTAGAAAGAAACCAGAGCCCTTGGGGGAAACTCATTCAGTGTAAATGATGTCCTTTTTGAGAACTGAACTAGTTGCCCCGGTTCTGCAAGGCAAGAATGCAAACCACAATGTTCTTTAAATAGACTGCCAATGAAAAAGGCGGCTCTACGAGGAAGCCAGGATATGAGGTGGACCTTCTTTACTAGCCCCCATTCCATAATCTACCTTTCTAAATATAAACCATCCAGCCTTGCCAGCTTCTCATGTAAGCTATACAGGAGTTTTTCTGTTGGGGTCCTTTCACACGGGCGGTCCACCCGACAGACTCTGCTTTGCTCAGCTGGTGATCGATCCGCTGAGCAGGTGATGGCAGGTCTGTCTCCACTCGCTGTACAGAGATAGACCTGTCAGAGCCCTGCTCTCCTCTATAGGGAGATTAGATCAAAAAACAGACCAACCGCCTGTCTGTTTACATCCAATCTGATCCTTTCAGATGGATGGAATATAGGGTCTCCATCTGTCTGGATTTCATGGACAGAGCCAGATCCGATATCGTCGGATGTCAGCGGACATGTCCCTGCTGACATCCGCCGCTCTATAGAGATGAATGGAGTATCCGATCAGGTCCGCCTGAAAAAACTGACAGGTGGACCTGGTCGGAAAGCCTGTGTAAAAGGGGCCTTTTGCTTACAGTACTATCTTCAGGAATACAGGTCATCTGATGGTGGGCTGCAAGTGCTTGGCATAAGCTGTTTAGATCACTGGGAGTATAGGCATGGATGTTTGGTCAGATGTATCCTTTGATCACTCATTTGCTTATCCAGAGTTCTTTAAAGCTTAGGCTTTGCACCCCAATGCTGAGGTTAATCTCTGCATGTAATACATTTGAAGTCCCTATAAAAATGAACTGCCTTCTGAAACCAAGTCTGTACATTCCTTAGAGCAGTCTATTGACTCTGCTTCTTTTCCAAAACACCACGGTGATATTTTATTTGCAAAATGTAATTGTACTTGTCTTTGTAATTTTTCCTCTGATTTGTATTATACTTTCTGTGTATGCTGCCGGTTTTGTACAGTTAAATATTTTGCAAGATTCCCTAAACAAATGTACAGTACACGAATGTAAGAATAGTGCTGATAATGTGTGACAATTGTTTGAAAACCTATAGAAAATGGTCCTAATATTATAATTATAATATGTGGAGGAATCAAAAATAACCTGCAAGTTATGTAAAAACTTTAAACAATAAAGTTTTCACAATATTTTATAAGCTGGAGGTGTTGTTTTTTTTGTCAAATTTATAGAATAAAATGGTGATTTATTCCCAGAACACTAGATGCCGCTGAGATGACATGGAAGTTTGACAAGGCCATGTGGCAAGTATTTATGATAAAAAAAAAAAAAAAAAAGCCACAAATGTAGCATCATATTATTGCTGTGGTTTTGGTATGCCTATAATTTAAAGGTGTGTATGAAATGGAGTGTTTGGTTTCTATTCCCTCATAGTTCTTATATATGGATGCTGTTAAGACATTTTGCAGCATTTTGCAGAACACCCTTTTCCCAAATCATCTTCCAGGACAACTAACTGACTAGAGAAGCCCTTCTAAATATATTTAAGGTGGAGGAACCCTTGAAATAACTTTCTTGTCCCCTGCTAGTAATGTCTATATCTATAGCGTACAATAAAGTGGTTGTAAATCCATATTAAAAAAAAACAAAAAAAAAACTGCAAGACAAAGGCATAATGAGCTAGTATGAATCTCATACTAGCTCATTATGAGATAAATACCTAGATCGAAAGCTGTTGCAGTGGTCCCAGTACACCGCTGTGACTGGTGACATGTCCGAGTTGTTTGCGGGCTTCGGCGCTGTGATTGGTCAGAGCCGCAATGACTTCAATCCCACTCATGCGTCGGTGATCTCAGTGCAAGCGTAATATGGTAAATATCTGCTAAACTAAGCAGGTTTAGGAGATATTTACAGTGCCTACAGGTAAGCCTTATTATGTGATAGCCACTGGGGGAATGCTTCTTACATTTGTGGCCATTTCCCCTCACAGATAGCAACTGACACCAATGATCTTTCTAGCTATTTATCTGAGAGGCAGAAACTGTTCATTGCTCAAGGAACCCCTAGCAACCTCTGGAGGAGCCCTAGGGTTCCATAAAACCTTGATTGAGAAAGGATGGACTAGAGCAGTCATGGTGAACCTTGGCACCCCAGATGTTTTGGAACTACATTTCCCACAATGCTCATGCAATGTAGTTGAGCATCATGGGAATTGTAGTTCCAAAACATCTGGGGTGCCAAGGTTCGCCATCAATGGACTAGAGAGAGATGACTTCGCCCAGCTGCAAGAAACAAAGGAAAGGCAATCTCATTTATTGTGTTTCCTGTGTCTTGCACACTCTGACTAGCCACTGTTTTGTTTTCTTGCCCCAGGAGTCGGCTTCAGGTGCCAGAGGACCCCCCTTTTCCTTACCAGCCAAGGTCTGCAGAAACAGATCAGGATCACAGAGCACCGACCTCAACCCACTGTTGAGGTTATTGAAAAGCAGATTGTGAGCCAGGTCTTATTACCCAACATCACTGCCTGATCTCATAAATGTTTTGTCTGAATGGGCACAAATTCCCACAGGCACACTGAAAACTCTTTGGCAAGCCTGTGACAAAGAGTGTAGGCTGTTATAGCCACAAAGTGCTGGCCAACACCATGATAATGTTACTGGTTTTGGAATAAAACATCTAACAAGCTCATATAGGTGTGATGGTTAAGTGTCTACAAATGTTTGATCATATAGAGTACTTTCATTGATTAGGCTGTGTGAGGATGGTATTGAAGAAGCCCCTACCATATGGCACTGACTAACGAGGTAGATGACCTGATTTTTTATTTTTTTTCCCTTGCTGTAAAGAAATACATACAGGTCTCTACTAGGATATATTTTGGGCTTTTTACGACTGTACACTACTCATAGCTGATCAATACAGATTCATCCTTCTTTTTGGTGGACTCCACAGCATGAATCCATAAAGCCTTTTTATGAGATGATAGTGGTTGGGTTACAAGGAAGGTCCAATCGCCAGACACGCTCCTATTAAAGGAAACCTATAGTGACAGAATATGGAGGCTGCCATTGCTAACCTCTTCAGAAAATGCTTGACTGTCCTGCTGTTCCAGTGGCTTTGGTACTTTAACTCACTGATCTGAAACAATTAAACCGACTTCACTCTGACTTTCTAGCTTGCATGGGTTTCCAGGTCATTGACTGATAGCACTGAAGCCATACAACTGGTATTCTTAGGCCAGTATAGAAGCACTTTCAGTAAATTACAACAGCAGACTTCATTTTTTATTTAAGGTTTCCTTAAGAGTCCAATTAAAGTTTTGTCCCATTTATTAACATTATAGTTTTGCACTTCCATATGGCATGATTTTTTTTTTTTTTTAACTGGCTTTTGTGGGGGGAGGGGTTTGGGTGCTGCTTTCTGCCCTTTCACTCCAGTGTTCTGGGCTGCATGGATGGAATAACACCACTTATCCCAGATTTGTAGTGACAGGTCAGGTCTATTGGGTTACAGAGTGCCTTGGGCATGGTGGTCAGACTGCGGTGCCTATTGGTTTGTGTAGTTTAAATATAGAAACGCTACTCAACAAAAAAAGGGAGGTAAGACTGACTGAAGTGTTGGTACAATGGCTATTTAACCAAACTATTCCTATGATTTTACTTGGAGTTTACTTCAGGCGTAGTTCACTAAAAAAATATTCTTCCTTTCCCAAGATGCTGGAGCTAGAACATATGGGTCGAAGATGACTGGAACTGTGTTCTGTGTATATTTTTAATTGAAGTCTGGCTTAGTCTTCGATGATTATCAGCCATCTTCAATGTAACAATTTCAGCCTTCAACAATAAAGAAATGTCCAAAATACACCATGACATGTATTGATCAGTGCACCTCCAGAAGTTGATGTAAAGGGAAAATAAACTCCTTTTTTGCTTGAAAAGGAATCCAGGAAAAGCCAGATTGACACCCAAAGAAAGAGCCACACCAGAGGCTTTGCCAGTGACCCCCTTACTCGGGGTGGTTAAAACTCACTCTGCTAAACAGGGATGGATCTTGTGGAAGGAATGAGCACATACACAAGAACCTCCTAGCAGCAATGAAAATATATTTGATCAATCATGATCTCTAGCTCACTCTCAGCAGACCATAAGATATGCAAAGCAAGGGCTCAACATATTGTGATATTGTAAAAGCACCTTGATTTATTATGATGTTTTGCACTTACATGATAACATTTTGTAAACTGCATGTAAAAACGGCAGAAGACAAATGCAAGTAACCAAAATGGCTGATCTTCAGCCACGCATTAGCGTGTGTACGTTGCTCCGCCCTACGTGTTTCATCATTTATGATGTCATCAGGGGTACGTCTCATACGGTCATGTCCCATGAGATTAAACAAGTAGGGCAGAGCCACGTACACACTATATCATATCACACTATGTTGAGCCCTTACTTTGCAAATGCTATGGTCTGCCTGACTAAAGGGGGGAGGGCACTGGCATTCCAGTAAGCCTCTTGTGTGTATCTTTCTCTGGGTGTCACCCTGGCTGTTCCTGGATTCAATTTCAAGCACACAAAAAGTTATTATTTGGGACTTTTTCTTTTACATTCAGTTTTGGAGGTGCACTGATCTATACATGTCATGGTGTATTTTGGACATTTCTTTATTGCTGTTTTAAGGTTGAAATTGTTACAGATGATTATGACCCTTTTATGAATTTATTTATATAAGCGCTGCACTTTTTGGTTTTATTATATGCAATGTACCTGGTATTAGTGTTCAGTAGCTATCCCCTATTTTTATTTACTAGTGCAGATTTACCCCGCTCCCCCCCTCCCTCATTTTGAAGATGGCTGCCCTTCTTATCTCTTTGATGATCCCCAGATAAGATATATTTATAACAGTAGCCGATATGTAATAAAATAATCATTTTATAGAACACGCTTGTGTTAAGAGACAAAAATAACACTGCAATGTTTCAATACATTATGTACTGAATTACAATGAATATCATCAAAGCAACCATTCTGCATGCACTAGGTAAACAGAGTGAGATGCAAAATAAAAAGTACAAAATTCAAACAATCAAATATGAGCCAAATAGTAACAGATACAAGAAAAAGAGAAATGGTGAAAATTGCACATGCAAATAAACCAATAAACACAATCCTAAAGAATGATGGGAAATAAAACCTACAAGTTTCAGTGTGCAACAAGTATGATGATCCATTATAATCTCGCCCCAAAGCAATTCTCCATGCTGTCATGGTTTTTCTTATTTTGTTCCTAATGTGAGAGATAAGCAGCTAAAGAAATTGTGTAGGCAAAATCTGAAGCCTCAGGAGAAGGCTACGGGTTACCTACAGAAAGATAAGTGTGTATCACTCATTAATGCCTGCATGTCCAATGCTGATATGGTTTTCACAACCTTATTTAACAACACAGTGTAACAGATTCACATGGAGGCTGGGGAAATACTGTTCTCTATGAAGAGACGTGACTCACTCAGAGGGCTTTAGTGTGCTGGTCTAGGACACATGAAGCCCATTCAGTCAGGAAAATGCATTACATGTCGAACAGCCAATAAACAATTTTTATTTCTGCCTGTGATTCTATAAATCAGTCATTTTGATCCAGGATTTTGTGGAACCCTGGGGTTCATTCAGACCAGCCAGTCTAAACCAGAGATCCTGAAGACCAGCCTTTCTCAACCAGCATTCCTAAAGACCAGCTATTCTCAACCAGTGTTCCTGAAAACCAGCCTTTAGCCTCGTACACACGATCTGATTGTTGGCCAACAGAGCGTCAGAGGGGTGTGTGTCGGGAACTTGTCTTGCATACAAACGGTACACAATTGTCGGCCAGCAAACACGAACGTATTGACGTGCTACATGGAATTTCAGCTTTTGAGTGCCACTCTTTAGGCACCTTCTGCTAATGTTGTGTTTGGTGAGCACTGATTCCGAACATGCGTGTTTGTACTTTGGACTTTTGTGTGATGGAATTGTGTACACACAATACGAAAATCTGACAACAAACTGCTGTCTGCCGAACATTTACTAGCCTGCCATCCAACATTTGTTGACGGAAAGCTGGACAACAATTGTCTGATGGAGTATGCTAACAGTTCGATTTTAGGCAGTCAGTCATCACACAATTCCCAGATGAAAATCCGATCGTGTGTACGAGGCTTTTCTCAACCATTGCTCCTTTAGACAGCTAACCAGGGTAGCTCCAGACTCCTCCATACTCAACCAGGTTTCTGTTAGATAAGCCATTTTAAACCAGGATTTTTAAGGTTCCTTCAGAGAATGCTAGGAGTTCCTTGAGCTGTAGCTGGCTGTTTGATGGTCAAATAGCTTCCCATTTCATGGTGTCTGTATAGTCCCAGGGCCAACACCACTCAGCAGAGTCAGCGGTAGGACACCAATAATCATTTTATCTCTCTGCGTGGGTAGCATTCTAACCATCGCAGTAAAGTAGTCCAATCTTCCCACTGGCCACCAATGTAACGGGCATTTTTTCCCCCTAGCCTCCAATAAATTGGTTTTAACAAGGTTCTCACGACCAAAAATTATGCCAGGGGTTCCTCTGGCACAACATGCTTGTGAAAGGCTGCTATATACTCCTCGTGTTATGAAAACATTCAATCTCAGATAAAAATTGGTTTCTTGAGTTTTCATCACCCCATAAAGAGCTTATTCAACATTTAGCAGCTTAGATCTCGCCAGCCTCCAATTAACTAGAAATCCAAGCATGCCCTAACATATTAGATGAAAGTGTCTTCATTTACCAGCAGTCTCCAACCATTGCAATCAATGCAACACTCTTGTACGAATGCCTGCTGCTATACTTTTCTCATACAAGCCATATTTTACTGTCTTGGATTGTGTCTTGGTTAACCCAACCAGTACAAACCTTTACCTCCATTCATTGCAATGGGAAGATGTAAACCTCAGAACCAAGAACCTACCACTTTTTCATGCTGTGCAGTTCCTGAGGTTAAGACATGCCGAAGAGGAAGCGTGAATTCAAGCACAATGTTAAAATGTAACATTTTCCAAGTGTATCTGGCAGTCTAAACCATGAAGTGTTGGTGAAGTGAAGGTTTTCTTGCAAAAAGAGTTGGAGCTTTCCCTAATTAGAAAGTTTTTGTGGTCAATCTACACATCAGTAGTGCTTATCATAGTAAAAACTTTTACATACTTAAAATAAAGGTTTCTAAGTGCTGTGTGACTCACAAAAAGAAGTTCTATTCCTCTGTTCCATAGTAACATATACAAGTTTTTGGTCAATGTAGTAGGCTTGCAAAGTGCAACAAAGTGCTAATACAGTGTAGAATGAACATACGGTATGTAATCACAAGTTATGCTGACTTATGTCTACATCTCGCCATACTAAGTAGTTCAGTTGCGTACCCTCTTATACATAGCTTAGCCAGTGTATTCTTATTAGAAGTATCTGATCTTGTAGTTTTCCGGTGACTTATTTCACAGAGGAGACCTCATTACTCCTTTGCTGTCTCCTAGCTTCACACACACAGGATGGACACACACACACAGATACATATGAAACAATAAATATATTTCAATGATTTTCTGTCATCCGCTCTTGTTTCAGCCCATATGAATGGGGGCCGCATGTATGGATCCTGGATCAGTCCTATTACGCTCATTTCCCCAGGGGGACCTTTGTGCTCTTCAGTACAGTATGTACCTGCAATGCATTGCAAAGCAGAAATAATTAATACCATGACTTTTCAGCACATAAGCATATTTGGCAAGCCAGTTTCTGCAGGGCACTACTTGCAGCATCTCTAGATGGCACTATAATAATATACTACACCATTTCTATAATTATTGTGGCTGCAGACAAATGCATTAGCGATGTCTTTGCATGCAGTATATTTAATTCAATGCATTGCACGTCATTACAGCAACAGAGAGACAAAGTGAGGTTGATTTACTAAAACTGGAGAGTGCAAAATTTGGTACAGCCCTGCATAGAAACCAATCGGCATCCAGATTTATTTTTTCTTTGGTCAAAGCTTAATTGAACAAGTTGAAGAAGCTGATTGGCTCCCATGCACAGCTGCACCAGATTTTGCACTCTCCAGTTTTAGTAAATCAACCTCAGTGAGTCCACCAAGATTACATACACACAGCACCCCTTTCATTTGTGGTACATTACATGTACTATGTTTGGCATCTAGCTGAAAAGCTAGGACCATTGCTCTCTCTGTGGAAGCAGTGGCCTCTCAGCAGAGTTCAATCATTCCATACCCCCTGCTGAGTGAGAACTATAGCTCTACAATCAGTAATTCTGCTCATTGGAAAGCTGTCTCAGCAGGGGGTGTTGTAGCATGCTGGCAGCGATTAGTCTTTTATACTGAGCTGTGGCTGCATTCTCAACCTCAGTCCTCAAGTACCCCAAATGGGCAATGTTTTTGGAACTTTCCTTAGATAACATAGCTCTTAACAAAACATTGCCTGTTGGGTACTTGAGGACTGAGGTTGAGAACCACTGCTATAGAGAACCAACTGTAAGGCTGAGATCACATATATGTGAATTGGATGTGTTTTTTCCCCACATCCAATTCGCATGACAGGCGAGAGTGACTGGCTCTCAATGGAGCCGGTTCTCACAGGTCCGGGGCAGCCACGTTCTGGATTGCAGAAGGGTCCTGTGTGTCTTTGGGTCCAGTTCAGGTGCGAATTCAGGCAACAATTCGATGAACTGGTGAATAGGGATGCACCAGACCCCATACTGGGAAGCTGTGCCCGGAGATATGTAAACCCGGCCTAAGACTTTGCACACTTTATGCAACTGGAATATATATAGCTAATTGAAACTAAAAGTTTGGTTCTTATGGGATGTGCTATGCTTAGCTGAAGGCCCAGTTTTGCTTATGCCTGGCATACAAGTTCTAAAAAAGTGCTGTTGCACATAAAGAGGCTAACGGGAACATTGACAATTTCATGACAACCTAGTTTTGCATGACAGCATCTAGGGCAAAGCATGCAAATTCATTTTGGTCACTACAAAACAGCCATAACCCCCAATATTGTTCACAATTTGTAGCACAAGTGAAGATTTGTCATTCAGGTACACTGTAATGGGGAGCTGCTAAAAATGACTGACCCTTGCGATGCTGTGCATTCCTATGTAGAAGCTCTGCTAGTGTGTACCATATTCCATAATCTTCATTTGGATAACATATAGAAATTAACTTTTATTAGCCTGTGATTGAACAAAGGTGATTTTCAGCACTACTGAGACTTGGTAGGTTTGGTGTGCCTTTATGATTCTACTGTGCCTACCACTATATGCGGCATATTGTTAGGTATTGGCCCCAGTATTTAGTAATAGTGACAAGTAGGTCTATGAAAAGTCCATCAGTTGTCTGCATTCCATCCACGCATCCATCTCTTAGCCCTTGTACACACGGTCGGACATTCTGACAACCAAATCCGTTGGATTTTGTCCGATGGATTTTGTCCGAAGCTGTTGCATACACACGGTCGGGCAAAGTTGTCGGAAAATCCGATTGTACATAAGGTGATGACGTTATTTCATTATAACGGGACTACGTTCAGGCTAGTAGCCAATAGCTTTGGTCTAGGAATTTGATCTGAGCATGTGTGGCACTTTGTCCGTCGGAGTAGGCTACACATGATCAGAGTATGTCCGATCGGAGCATTTTGTCGGAAAATTTTACAGACAAGTTGGAAAATGTGGTCCATCAGAATATGGAGACCACACACAGTCGGATTATCCGACAAAACGGTCCGATAGGACACGTTCCATCGGAATCTCCGACCGTGTGTACAAGGGCTTAGAAGTCTAGAAGCAAGACTATGCTACATGCCAGGCACAACTTCTAATAGTTGTCTCTAAATACACAGTTTTCAAAGACAAAAATGTAACAACCAATAAAAGAATGACTCTACCAAACAGCAGTGATCTTTAGTGGTAACTTTTACCTCCATCACTTACCTATCAAAAAACTCATTGTAGCCATATGCAGACACACCCAGCCATTTGGCACTCCCGAGCCTTAGGCTGGGGCTACATGGGAAAATAAGTTCTCTTCTTTCTGAGAAGTTAAACCATTTTTTTTACAATCATCTCCTTAGCATGCCAGTATGCTGTAAATGAAATGACTGCCAACAAGAGGTTAGATCTCTATGTAGCCATAGCCTAAAAAGCAACCTTCTGACTTAAAAAAAAATTACTGCTGAACTAGCTAATACCATGTATCATAGCATGTACAAACCCTTACAGAGAACCAGTCATAGCTGAACGTATGCAAAATCATTTTTTTAATGATGAAAAGTGAACAAGCTTACCCCCCACCATCTACTCTATGCCCGTCGTTAACCTACCTAAGTAACCCCCCCCCCAGCATCAGTTTACAGAAAAAGGCAATCGTTCTCTCTACCAGCCATAAGATTACAGTAGGTTTGTAGCACTTAAATTGTATATAAACAATCTTACAGTGAATATAGAAAAGTGTTAATTTTGCCTAAGCAGTACCCTAAAAATGTTATCTTTTTCCTTAAAATCCTCCTGAAAAGTCACAATACACCATCTGTGCCTTGTGCCTCAGAGCTGTATATCTGCAGTTTGAGATCTAAGGCACCACTGTCTGTCATTGCTAGACTGATGAAATTTGGAGAGTTAGGGATCTCACTACTTTGCTTACTCAGTGCTCACTGTTTTTCTTGCTGGAGAGGAAGCTGTACCTGAGTACTGGCATCGCAAGGATCTCCCTGCTTCTGTTTACTCTATGAATCTGTGCTTCCTTTTACTGTCCTGCAGCTTCTTAATCATTCCACCAGTCATCAAGAGGGCAGCGCTGACTTGAGGAAGCAAAGGCCTGCTCCTCTACCAAGATAGCCAAGATAGCCAAGATAGCTGCCTCTATACAGCGACACAGTGGAACAAGGCATGGTAAGCCAGTTATGGGAAAAAGATCAGCTGTAGAGAGCCGACAGGCAATTCTGGTGAATAGAGAGCTTCCACAGTTCAGGCCCTGTTTAGAGAACTGTTCCACTCAAAAGTTAATTTTAGCTATAGGTAGAGATTGATGGACTGAGGAGTCACCCAGCAGCTTCTTGCATCATTTGGGGAAGCCAATAGCAAGATATTTTTGGTGTAGTTGGTGTTGTTAGTTACCATCCACCTCTGTTTTGAGTATTGCCACCCATTTTAGGGTGTTAGAACATGGTGATTGGAACCCTTTCACAATGGTCAAACAGGCGTGCAAAACCACAAGCTCACTAGCACAATTCACAAGAATTCTTTTTTTTTAATTGCGAGGCCAAATAATTGCACTGTCCAACCTTTATTTAAATATCAATTTTAGATAGGGAAACTAATTAATTTAAAAAATTTTATTATTAAATACAAATTTTTTCATGCCTTTTAAAGGAATACAAGTCAACTCAATTAAAGGGAGCTTTTTATATGCAGCATTTGGAGCTCCTTAGAAGGTGGGACAATTATACAACTGGGTCAAAAACTGAGAAACGTATAAAAAAATGCTAATAAGCATGATAATAGCATATAAAAATATTGTTTAATATAAATAAAACTGGTGCACGAAGCCATGAGCTGAAAGGTGTCAATTCAGCTTCAGTTAATGATTTCTTAGTCAAGGCTTTCTCTAGATCTGATTTTTATCTTTTCCCCTGTGACTAATGGAAACATTAATTGGCAGATGTCATATTTTAATTAGGGCATTAAGTGATCCTTGTGAGCAGTGTGGCACATTAGGAGCACAAGCACAGCGTAGCAGATTATCCTGATCCTAGATGCCATTTTTACTAATCAGCCTAACACCCTTATCATTCAGTGTAGAATGACACGTACTCAGCTGACTGTCCATCAGGAATACTGATTACTAATTCCTCACTGGTGGACTGTAACAGCAAATACATGTTTTAGAAGCCTTATAGAAAACACCAGGGTTGATTTACTAGAGCCAAATCCACTCTGCACTGCACGTGCATTTGAAAGTGCACTTAGAAGTGTAGTCACTGTAAATCTGAGGGGAAGATGTGAAACGAGGGGAAGCTCTGCTGATTTTATCATCCAATCATGTACAAGCAAAAATGCTGCTGTTTTATTTTTATTTTCCTTGCATGTCCCAATGACTGCACTTCCAAGTGTACTTGTAGTGCAAAGTGGATTTGCCTTTAATAAATAACCAGCAGCTTTATGTCTGTTTATGGTGTGCAGCTATAATGCTGGAAAAGCACCTTGTTAAAATCTAAACGTCCTTCACTGAGGTCTAAATTAGTGAAGATTCCTTTATTAAGACCAATGTATGGTCTTCTTCTGATGAAAAGCTCAATCAGATAAGTTGTGATCAGTCAGTGTGGAAGAAAATTCTTATTCTCATCAAGTAGAACGATGCTTAGTGTGGAATTTCCTTCCATATTGACTGATTTTGGTGTTCACTGTCTAGTTGAGCTGTTTTTCCTGCCAAAGGGTTTGCATTTCTGTCTATCCAGATTTAAGATTAACACAACTCTGCCTGGCTGACAGCTGACAGTTCTGCTGCAGTTTAGTAACACTTACAGGTCTTATCGTACCCTAGACCCCTTTCACACAGACGGACCGATCGAGTCCGCCTGTCAGTTTTTCAGACAGAACCCATCAGGCCATCCATTGCTCTCTATGGAGCAGCGGATCTCAACGGAGATGTGTCTACCTCTCTACCTCAGCCAATCAGGGGAAGCCTTGTATTCATTCATAAAATACAAAGCCTCCTGTGAATGGCTCAGCCTGACTCTTTTGTTCAAGAAGTGGGAAGGGAAATTCTCATCCCTCTACTGGAACACAGCATTGTATACTGTATGTAGCTAATGCTACATACAGTTTATGCAGTGCACACAGTGGCTGCATGTCCTAGGAGACAAATTAACTAAAGCGGAACTAAACCGATTCATTTAACAGTTAAAAAAACAGTTACATTTCCAGCTGTCACATTGGTTGTGCTCTCAACCAAACTACCAAACCATCAAATCGCTGGTGTCATAACTGATCACATGTACAGCATCCCGGCAGTTGGCTGAAAATGATAGGAGGGTTTAGTTCCACTTTAAAGTTCACTAAATCCTGTAGTTAAGCCTTAACACTGTAGCTCTCAATGAAAAAATAAACATATTTGCACAATAAAAAATGTCTCTCCATATTTCTTAGGGGAATTTATGTCATACAACAAAACCAAAGTACTACTAGGACTAAATTCACACAATAATTAGTCTTCAAGGGGCCAATGTCCTCCATAAAAACTGTTCCCCTTGACTTCCACACTGACACGATGCAGTAATCATAGGTTCAGTAAGGAATGTTCTCTTTGGGATTTTCAATATAAAAAAGTAAAGTCACAAGTGGCTGCCATATATCCCTGCCCTCACTAATATACATGCCCCCCTGAGAATTCTGGAACAAATAATTAGGCAAAGGAAAAATAGTAGGCTGCCCAACATTCAATTAGAGGTTGTGGGGGCAGATCTGTAGCTATTCAAAGGATTGTAGGAAAGCCAAATCCTTCTGCAAGCAACCAAAAATTTAAAGGGTCAGTCCACCCAAAATTGCTATTTCCGTACCAGATGGAAATGGTGGGATGACTAAACGTCCAGCTTGTTATATTTCTTGAGAACTCTGGAAGTGAGATTTAACCTCCGCAGTTGACTCCATCCTACCACAGAACTCATCATCATGGTGCCACCCTCTTCTACAAGATTCTTCTAAAATAGATAAAATCCAGCAGAGGGATGAACTGTATTTATGTATTTATCATGTATCATCCTGTACCCAACAAATTATAAAATGCACTTCCTTCCCTCCCACTGCGGTGCCCTATGCTTGGTATCGCTAAGTAACAGCATCTCCCCTCAGCACAAGTGTCCCCAATCATAGCTGTAAGGCAGAGGAAGAAAGAGGGTGTTGTCTGTTAGATTACTTAATGTACCAAGCAAGCATAGGCAACATCTGGTGCCTATTGGACGGCACAGTAATATTTAGCCACACTGTGCAACAGCTGTACAAGAGAGTGTATGAAGTACTATAAAAATGGAAGCTGTTATTATCATCATCTATTTATGTGACTTTAGTCGGCTTCAATAAAGGCCGAGACACAATGGAAAGGCCAATGAGTAATTAAACCAGCTGATGAAGCCGTTTTGGGTGGGAAAAAACCCCCATTGAAATAAGACTTTTTTTTTCGTGTATACCATGCATAGCGACAACTTTCTGGAAATGTGGGAAGGTGCCTACCCAAACGTTCAACACAGGTGTGATTTTGTGTTCATATTACACACTGTCTCTTTTTAATGGCACACCAGAGCAGTTTATAAATCACATCAAAGTGTCTACAATGTGTAGGAAAGCCATAATGCATTTTGACAATTTATCTAAATTGTGATTAAACATTAGAAAAATAAAAATGACTCTCATGTTCTTTGTGCATATCCAAAGCAGACCAATCACTTACAGGCAATAAAGCTGTGGTTTTGATGGCTGGACTGTCAATAAGCCTACTGAATGATTCAAGAGTCTCTGAAATTCAGGTAGACAATTTCCCCCTGGTTCTTATTGCTGTAAATGGAAATCTAAAATCATGCTGGAAAATAACTAGCTTAATGAATAGTGGACTTTAAAACTATTATCGAGAAGGTCTCCCCCCCTGTGCATCCGTTTAGTGGCTAGGGGTGCCCACGACGTGGTGTTTCAGTTAATCTCTTTCAGTGACTCTAACAATGAGACCTTCAAACCAGTTTTCTCTCCTGGGAAATAGAAAGCTACTGTAAAATCAAGCAAGTCTTATGCCGCGTACACATGATCGGACTTTCTGAAGGGAAATGTTAGATGTGAGCTTGTTGTCGGAAAGTCCGACCGTGTGTATGCTCCATCGAATTTGTCGGACTTTCTGCCAACAAATGTTTGAGAGCAGGTTCTCAAATTTTCCGCCAACAAAACTTTGTTGTCGGAAAGTCTGATCATGTATACACAAATCCATCACACAAAAGTTCACGCATGCTCAAAATCAAGCAGAAGAGCCACACTGGCTATTGAACTTTTTTTTTCGGCTTGTTGTGCGTCTTGTACATCACCAGCTTTCCCACATTTGTGATTGTTGGCCAACATTTGTGTGACCGTGTGTATGCAAGATAAGTTTGAGCCTTCGAACAAAAATCCACGGTTTTGTTGGCGGAAAGTCCGATCGTGTGTACGGGGCATTATTTCTTTGGATGCATTTTTTTTATATTGTGAAAAACAAACTGAGCACCAAGCATTAGAAGACCTCATCATTATGACCACAGGAGGTGGATAGAGTCCAGAGCTTGGGTTTAGGCACTCCCATAGCCTTGAGCTATCCACAACCATCTGGCCATTTTAGGCAAACTGAAATGTAATGAAAAACAAAAAAGATGAAATCTCCAGGGGCACAACAAAATGAATTATCATTTCAGTTGGTGCTTTGTCTATACGGGCCTAAAGAACCTGAAAATACTGATAGCACATATTCTCACAAAAGCCCAGAATTAGTAAACTCACTAAGCCTAAAACTGCTCCAGTTCTCAAAGCCACACCATGTAAGTAATGAGTCTAACTTTGTGTACAGATCTGTTTGCTGCACAAATAATGGAAGCATTGGCACACTCAGATCCCTTCTAGCAAATAACTTATATACAGGGCTTTTTTTTCAGCTGGAACCTCTGGCTCAGGCCCTCTGCTCTCTACTCACCACTATCACTTGTAAATACAGAAGTCCAGCTTCTGTGTTTACAAGTGACAGCTTGGCTCCCACAGATCTGAACTCTCGAGCGGTACCCACTGAGTGAAGGATAGGGACAAGGGAGATGCAGGTGACCAGGGTGCAGCGAGGATGCTGACAACCCCACTGGATGATCTCCCTGCAAGTGAGAGAGGCGGAGCCACCTACAGTGTGTTGTGAGATACTAGAGAAGAGGAGGTTGAAAGTGAGATGTGGATGGGGGAAGCAGAGGTATGCCGCTGTGAAAGAAGACTAAACTCTGCACTCTGTGTGTAGCGCACCCCTGAATTCTGCACGCTGCATGTAGTGCACCCCTGAACTCGGCCCTATGTACGTAGTACATCCTCAAACTCTGTACTTTATGTGTAATCCCCCCCCTCTCCCCGAACTCTGCACTGTACTGATCAGTACTATGCACCCCTGGTATTCAATGCCACTTTAAGACTCTCCCACCGTTAGTGAAATTTACCCACACCCACTATTTGATGCGGTTGGGAGGGGGGGTGTGTAGGTGGGGAAGAGGGTTTTTGGGGGGTCGTAATTGAGTCCTTGCACCTATTTAATGAGAAAATAAGCCCTGCTTATATAAACAATATAGTTATTAGGAAGGGAAATATTTGGAGAAAGGTCTTCAAGGCATCACTGAATTAAAAAAAAAAAAAGTTTATAATCTCATGGGCACTCCTGTAAAAGTTTAGCTTCTACACATTTTATAAAATTGAACAAAATTTAGAGGTGTGCCTTAATTCTCGTCGGGTTCTGTGAGGCCTTCTTGTGTTCTTCTCCTTTGGCTCTAGACTGGTGATGAGGGGAACGTTTTCCATTGCTCTCTTTTTCTGCACCCTGTGGAGGACAATCCTATACACTCCAGTGATAGAACTTCTGGAATCTTTGCCCCGATTGTTAAGGATGTGTTCCTCTGTTATACCCAAACTCTCCAAAGTGTTCTTTACTTCTGTTTCATCATCCTTGAGCGAATCTGTATCTAAGAGATGTTTTGGATCCAGTCTGAAGGGTTCCAGAGGCTTTGGATACTGTATTCCATGCATCCATTCATTGTTCATGATGTAGTCCACACTGCACCTCTCTGAAGGAACAGGTTTTAGCATCCCCTTAATGAGTCGCTGGCAAGATTCAGACACATACGGAGGAATGGAGTATGTTCCATCTAAAATGCACTTCTTTAATTTGGCCACAGTATCTGCTCGGAAAGGCATGCTACCTGTCACCATAAAATATAAAAGTATGCCCAATGCCCAGATATCAACAAAAGCACCAATGTAATGCTCATCCCGGAAAAGCTCTGGTGCAGCATAAGGTGGAGAACCACAAAAAGTGTTCAGTGTTTCTTCTTTTTTACTGATGGTGCTAAAGCCGAAGTCTCCAACCTTCACACAAGTGTTGCTGATGTAGAAGACATTTTCTGCTTTTAGGTCTCTGTGTATGATGTTATTGTCATGCTGTGTAAAAAAATAAATAAAAAAAATAGAATAGCAGTTATTAAAAAGATACAGAATAATGTATATCTGTTGTAAATTTTAAATATATTGACTTACACCAAGAGGTTTAGTGACCATATAATTGTATGAGACTTTGGGTAA
The DNA here is from genome assembly GCF_037356315.1 of Lithobates pipiens. NCBI lineage: Eukaryota > Metazoa > Chordata > Amphibia > Anura > Ranidae > Lithobates > Lithobates pipiens. The sequence continues at coordinate 217,618,576 of NW_027507790.1, forward strand.
AATACAGATCATATAGGTCACAGAATTCCAAGGTAAGTCCTTAATATCCATTTAGGTTTAGGTGGTGCTTCGCCCAGGTTCCTCAATAAAAATATATAATAAAAGAACACACTCATATTGTATGTATGCAAAAGAAGCAACACCACAAAATGGCTTACTTCTATGACAATATCCAACTCTTCAAATGATATTTATGTTGTAAATATTATAATCAAAGGTTTGAAATTTGCCATTGTTTGAGCAATACAGTAATGCATGTGGCTAATGACCTTACCATGTGTTTCACAGCAGATACTATCTGTGAAAAGATCACTTTGCTTTCCGACTCTGATAACTTCCCTTCTGTGTTAATTTTGGCAAAGAGTTCCCCTCCAGAGGCATACTCCATTACTAGATGCAGCTTAGACAAGGTCTCTACCACCTCATAAAGTCTGATGATATTGGGGTGCTGCAGCTTCTCCATGCTAGAGATCTCTCTGGATAATAAGCGTTGGGTCTTCTGGTCCAACTTGGTCTTGTCCAAAATTTTTATTGCAACTCTTTCTGCAAAAAAGAAAAACAGACACTGTGTTTAGCTTAGAAAGCTTGTAAAGTGGACCTGTTACATACACACAGTTGAGACTACCAGCATGTTTAATCTTTTTACACACTTCTTTTTATGGGGTCTTACATAAAGGATCAGGAGGTAAACCTTACCACATTACATGTGTACTTTCAGCCAAGGCACACATGAGTCATGTGATTATATTAATAAAACGAATTCTACATTGAGCAAACAAGGGATAGTATAAAGTCTACTTTATATGTAGGGATACGTGTAGACTGTACAGAACATCAAACATGACAAAGTAGAGTTGTTCTTTGCTTCGGTGGCTGTACTCGGTTTATTTTTTCAGCTGATTTGGCCCGTTCAGCAGGGACTGGCTGACATTCGAACTATCCATGGGTAATGGACAGGTTAAATGTACCCAAGTTGATCCATCAATTGACTTTGGTACTAGCAGCATGCTGGATTTTGACAGCCAATTATTGCCAGCAGCTATAGCTGCAGCAATAATCATTGTGTTCTCTCGGCAGCGATGGCTCCTCATGCCCCCCTGCTGGCAGAACACAATAGCTGCGCTTGAGGGATTCCCCATCAACATTGACTGTGTTAATGGGAGAATCAAGCAATTTTTGTAAACATTGCATTATCTGTGGCATGCTTTTGTCTGAGAATTCCAGTAGCCTGTGTCTCTCTTCTGCACTAAGATAGGATAGATAGGACAGAGAGGTGAGAGGATGATCTTGATTGGCCACACCTGCACCGGACTTTGGTCACCGGTTGAGAGGAGAGTGGATATGAGGAGGGAGAAGTTCACTGACTGAGCACTGCACTCTAAGCCCTTGTACACACGGTCAGAGATTCCGACGGAATGTGTCCGATCGGACCGTTTTGTCAGATATTCCGACTGTGTGTGGTCTACATCGGATACTCCGACGGACAAAGTTTTCCAACGTGTTGGTAAAATTTTCTGACAAAATGCTCCGATTGGACATACTCCGATCATGTGTAGAGAATTCCGATCGGACAAAGTGCCACGCATGCTCAGATCAAATTCCTACAACAAAGCTATTGGCTACTAGCGTGAACGTAGTCCCGTCGTAACAAAATAACGTCATCACGTCGGATTTTCCAACAACTTTGTCCGACCGTGTGTATGCAACAATTTCGGACAAAATCCGACGGATTTGGTTGTCGGAATCTCCGACCGTGTGTACAAGGGCTTAAGCTGGTTCACACTATCTTCGCATGCGGCTCACAGCAGGGGTCCGGTGCATCCCCGTTCACTGTTTCAGATCCGATTTTAGCCTGAATTTTTGCCTGAATTCGGACCTGAAATAGACCAAAAGATGCAAAGGGCTCCTTGCAAATTCGCACCGGGGCCCCAGTGGAGATATGTGAACCAGCTCCATAGAGAGCCGGTCAAACTCTCCTGCTATTGCGAATTGGATGCAGAGAACCTGCATCCAATTCACAATAGTGTGAACCCAGCCTTATACAGGAAATGTGTTAGGACATCCTTGGATTGGTAAGTCATTGGATGTCCTATCTTAGGACTGGTAAGCTGCAATATATTACATTTTTGTTTTTGGGTTTGGATATGAAGTATAAAGTCTTCATCCCTTGCATATACTTCCACCTACAGCTCTTTTGCTGAATTTAGACACAAATGTCCATAGGTTTCCATAAGGCAGAAAAAATGAACAAAAATTTGACAATTTGTAAGGACTGGCACTTTACCTCTTGCTTTTGGCATTGCCCTACCAGTGCCATTATGGAAAATGTAGCCCTTGTCAGAGGACTTTCCATTTACTGGCTCCTTCCTGTAGTTCTCATTACTGGATAGTTGCTGCCCAAGAAATTAAGAAAATTAAAAACAGCATGTCTCCACTGCTTTGCTGGGCTAGTAGGCCTGTTCTGCTGTAGAACACAAGAGCTTTTATGACATTCAAATTTGATTTGCTCCAAAAATAACTTTTTTTAACAAGTAGAGCTAACATAATTGAATGTCCCGTTCTCCACTGGTTTGCCACATTATTTCCTGTTCCAGTACAGAATACACCATGGTATGTTTCATGAACATTGCACATTTCATCATGCTATGCAATGACTTTAAAGCTCAAATGAACTTTCAGTTTAAATGAGCTAGATACATTTCAGATGCATCGAAACAAAAGGCGTATAAAATCTTTTAGTTTGTTTTCTTTGGAAAGCAGCCACAGCCTGACTTGAAAAGCCTGTTCCCTGCCAACATGCTGCAGAGAAGGACCCTTGCTCTATGTGTGGAAGCAGTGATCAATCTCCAGAGGATTGACATGTCCCAAACTGAGTTAGACCTATCAGAAAAGCTCATGCTCCCTGATAATTGATGAGATCTAGCTTTGGCTCTGCAGGCAGGGGGCAGGCTTTCCTACTCAGGCTGTAGTTATTTTTTTAAGAAATTTAAGTGCATTCCTAAAATATATATTTTTTTAATTTCTTACAATTTTTGCTATTTCTTTGGAGTGGAACTATTATTTATTATTTAAGATATGATCTATTCCAGTGGTCAACACTGTTCTCAGGGCCCACTAACAGGCCAGGTCTGCAAGATAACTGAAATACATCACAGATGATATAATTTGCTGCTCAGTGATTGCAGTATTCTAGTCTGCATCTCCCCAAGGTAATACATAAAACCTGGCCTGTTAGTGGCCCTGAGGACAGGGTTGATGACCACTGGTTTAGGAGATATTCCAATGAGTAGCAGGCATGTATTTACTACCTCTTTAACATTAGATAGAAGAGGAAAGCTAGTTAGTTACGCTAAATAAATAGGAACATGTAAAAAATATATAAGATAGGTGTTATACCAATTTGACTGCACAAGAGGAAATACACTTTAAGCTGAAAGTTCAAAGTTTTCAAAATGTTGAGGATTACTGTGTGACTGTGACTCTGCTACCAAAGCATTATGGGCTTTTCACTTCATTAGAGGCTGCAGAAAGGCTATGTTTTAATTAGGCATACAGTATTCTGCTTGTTATACCTACAATGATATAAAGCAGTGGTCATCAACCCCGTCCTCAGGGCCCACTAACAGGCCAAGTTTGCAAGATAACTGAAATACATCACAGGTGATATCATTTGCTGCTCAGTGATTGCAGTATTCTAGTCTGCATCTCCCCAAGATAATACATAAAACCTGGCCTGATAGTGGGCCCTGAGGACAGGGTTGATGACCACTGATAGAAAGAGTATCAGCATAACAAAATCAGGAAGCGGAGTCTGCATAGGTGATGAGTAAATATGGCTTTTCCCCCTATATACATATACAATTACAAACTACACGCAGCAACAATATTTTTAAGGGGCATCCATGGGCAAAAATAATTTTTTAGGTTTTAATGCTATCTGAGGATCCATAAGGGAGATTTTTCCTTAGTTCCTTTTCTAGGAACACTTTATCATAAGTGTTGGAATAACCTGTTCACTGACGATAAAGATAATACAAATAAGGCTGCTGCCACATTAGCGCTTTTGACAGCTGCCAGCGTTTGTGAGCACATCTATATTCATTTCAGTAATTCACAAAGGTCTTTAGTAGGGCTCATCACATGTCAGCCCAGGCCCATGCACCAATGGACAAAAACACAGTTGTGTTCATGTTTGGTCTGCTGAAGTGTGGCCTCGTACCAAAATATCCAATGTATCCTGAAGTCACCCCGTTACTCACAGAGATGAACAGAGGTGCAATTCAGCAGGCACAAAAATAATGGATCTTCACTCCCAGGTAAAGACAACCTTATTATGTACAGTATCTCACGAAAGTGAGTACACCCCTCACATTTTTGTAAATATTTTATTATATCTTTTCATGTGACAACACTGAAGAAATTACACTTTGCTACAATGTAAAGTAGTGAGTGTACAGCTTGTATAATGGTGTAAATTTGCTGTCCCCTCAAAATAACTCAACACACAGCCATTAATATCTAAACCGCTGGCAACAAAAGTGAGTACACCCCTAAGTGAAAATGTCCACATTGGGCCCAATTAGCCATTTTACCTCCCCCGGTGTCATGTGACTCATTAGTGTTACAAGGTCTCAGGTGAGAATGGGGGGCAGGTGTGTTAAATTTGGTGTTATCTCTCTCACTCTCTCATACTGGTCACTGGAAGTTCAACATGGCACCTCATGGCAAAGAATTCTCTAAGGATCTGAAAAAAAAAATTGTTGCTCTACATAAAGATTGCCTAGGCTATAAGAAGATTGCCAAGACCCTGAAACTGAGCTGCAGCACAGTGGCCAAGACCATACAGTGGTTTAACAGGACAGGTTCCACTCAGAACAAGCCTCGCCATGATCGACCAAAAAAGTTGAGTGCATGTGCTCAACATCATATCCAGAGGTTGTCTTTGGGAAATAGACGTATGAGTGCTGCCAGCATTGCTGCAGAGCTTGAAGGGGAGAGGGGTCAGCCTGTCAATGCTCAAACCATACGCCGCACACTGCATCAAATTGGTCTGCATGGCTGTTGTCCCAGAAGGAAGCCTCTTCTAAAGATGATGCACAAGAAAGCCTGCAAACAGTTTTCAGAAGACAAGCAGACTAAGGCCGCGCACACACGGGCGGATTGTCTGCCCAACTAAGTTCGTCAGACAATCCGACAGACAGTCCGTCCAAATTTTGAATGAACGGACTTGACCACACACGATGAACAGACAGTCCGCTGAAAACTTGCGCGATGACGTGTACAGCACGTACGACGGGACTAGAAAAACGACGTCCAATACACTGCAACCTTCGGCCGTGTAAATCCTTTCTGAGCATGCGCCATACTTAGTCCGTCCAACTTGCCTACACACGAGCGGACTGTCCGCTGAAACCAAGTTTGGACGGACAAAACCAAGTTTGGACGGACAAAATTACGGAAATTCCGAAAGACTAAGTCCGTCAGATTGTCCGCTGAAAAAGTCCGCTGAAGCCCACACACGAGCGGATTGTCCGCTGAAACACGGTTCAGCGGACTAAGTTGGGCAGACAATCCGCCCGTGTGTACGCGGCCTAAGGACATGTCCTGTGGTCTGATAAAACCAAGATAAACTTATTTGGTTCAGATAGTGTCAAGCATTTGTGGCGGCAACCAGGTGAGCAGTACAAAGACAAGTGTCTTGCCTACAGTCAAGCATGGTGGTGGGAGTGTCATGGTCTGGGGTTGCATGAGTGCTGTCGGCACTGGGGAGCTACAGTTCATTGAGGAACCATGAATGCCAACATGTTCTGTGACATACTGAAGCAGAGCATGATCCTTTCCCTTCAGAGACTGGGCCGCAGGGCAGTATTCCAACATGATAACGACCCCAAACACACCTCCAAGATGGCCACTGTCTTGCTAAAGAAGCTGAGGGTAAAGGTGATGGAATGGTCAAGTATGTCTCTAGACCTAAATCATATTGAGCATCTGTGGGGCATCCTCAAACGTAAGGTGGAGGAGTGTAAGGTCTCTAACATCCACCAGCTCCGTGATGTCATGGAGGAGTGGCAGAGGACTCCAGTGTTAACCCGTAAAGCACTGGTGAACTCCATGGTGAACTCCATGTCCAAGAGGGTTAAGGCAGTGCTGGAAAATAATGGTGGTCACACAAAATATTGACACTTTGGACCCAATTTGGACATTTTCAATTAGAGGTGTACTGACTTTTGTTGCCAGCGGTTTAGACATTAATGGCTGTGTGTTGAGTTATTTTGAGGGGACAGCAAATTTACACTGTTATACAAGCTTTACACTCACTACTACATTGTAGCAAAGTGTCATTTCTTCACTGTTGTCACATGAAAAGATAGAATAAAATATTTACAAAAATGTGAGGGATGCACTCACTTTTGTGAGATAATGTATATATAGTACATGTAACATGCCCAATCTCTGTACAATCTCCGAAATGTGAGGACCCACCTAAACAATCATTTAAGTTTGCATCCAATCGGGCAGACCACTGCAATATATAGAGAACTAAAGGCGTTTGGACAATCAGATTGCAACATGTACAGTTGGCTTTAGACAGGTAAATGTCACCATTTTTATTGGAGGCTAATGGCAGTTTAAAAGATTACCTTTGGTAAGCACATGAATCCCGAGTTTAACTTGTGAGAAATTCCCACTTCCTATCTCTCCTCGAAGTCGATAAAAGCCAATTCTTTTGCCAAGAGTGAGTTCTTTGACTGTCTTTTCATCATGTGACATGTCATGTGTCAACTTCTCAAAGGGTGTCAGCTTGCGCTGCTTCCCCTCTCCATCCTGCTCATAGCCGTCTGAGCGAGTATAGTCTTCCAGGCTGTCCTGCCGGTTCCACCTGGCGTACCTCTGATTCCCTCCTCCATTCACGTACATTGCTGTCATGGTCAACATTTGGGCGTCTTTAGTAAAAGTGTCTTAGGGCAAAATGTAAAGCTTAATGGTCACAGTTCACAGCTGCATGATATCCCCAAAAATGCCAAGACTGGACTTTTGTAGCATCCTGGATTGTCCAGATAGAATTCACAATAATGCACTAAAATTCCTTGATAATAAAAGGTTAATTGGTTTAAAATGAAGTAAATGTGTCCTTTAAAATGCAGCCACTGATTTCCCAAATCTTCCAAGTCCTTATGTGGGAGATACTGCAGCCCCTTTAGTTTGTTGTACCGGTACAGAAGTCTCTGTGTCCTTATTCAGTTTCATCCTCTAGCAGTGATCTGTGTTCTTCTTTACACTTTCCAAAATTCCGATATCCGGTATCTACTTCGGCTTTGGTCTTCCTCAAGATTCACAGATCTGCAGTGGCCGGCTGCTTGGGGCTCCAGGGAAATAAGTTACTTTGTAGGTCACGTGAGGAGACAGAGCGGGATTAAGCGTCTGCAATGTCACATTAGCCTCCTTAGGGTAGACAAGTCTGCATTAGCTGCTTGAGCCTGCTAAAAAGTGAGCCAGACGTCTAGGTTCACTAAGGAGAAAACAAAAGAGAATGTCATTAAGACTTATGAAAATCACTTTCCTCATATGCATGCAAAGAGACATGGTCTTAGGATCGGGTACTTTCTCTGAGTTCAATGCTGCAGAAAAATGTGCAAAAATAACACAATTACTAATATAATTATAATAAAGTTTCATTATGTATACAACACCAGCACAAATGTTAAAGTGTAACTCCTGTCAAAACTTTTTTTTTAAATTTTGGGTAAAGTAGAAAAGGATAAGAACATCTGCTGTCTGTATTACCATTGGGTAGATTTCTACTGACTTCCTTTATCGGTGACAACGTTGTCTTCTGGACAAGAAGTACAGGAAAATGTCCAACCCGAACACAGACTGCAAGAGAAGCCGATGAGGGTGCTAGCCTTAAGCTGGCCGTAGATGGCCGTGGCATCAAATTGTGTCCATTTACTGCTGAATCAGCCACGCAGGACCCCTTCATCAGGCACACATGCCTGATGAAGGGGTCCTGCGAGCTCCAAAACGTTGCTTCTATTTATTTTTTTGATACTATGTCATTAAAATTTTGGACCCAATTTTGGAGATCCTGGTGCACTGGTGACACTTCCTTCTCATCATTGTATTCAGGCAGCCACGTGTGCCTTGGCTGCTAAATACAAAAGCCAGCAGTGAAAATTCTTCCATCCATGTTTATAGCGTAGATGGGGAGATCCATCTATTTTCTCTCATTCAGGCCACATGATCAGTGAGGATAGAGCCAGCAGTGAAAATTCTTCCATCCATGCTTATAGCGTAGATGGGGAAATTCATCTATTTTCTCTCATTCAGGCCACATGATCAGCGAGGATAGAGCCAGCAGTGAAAATTCTTCCATCCATGCTTATAGCGTGGATAGGGAGATCCATCTATTTTCTCTCATTCAGGCCACATGATCAGTGAGGATAGAGCAGGATGGGACAGAAGTATACAGTAGGATTTAGTGATAATGAATTGATATAGGACAACAGAAGGCATTGATGATCAGTGATGGCAGAGAGTAGGATGGTACTGCAGAAGGTAGTGGGACTCAGTGATGGTGAACCAAGGCAGCAGTAGGGAGTGGGGTTCAGTAATTTAGTAGTTTAGTGATGGAGTGGGATAGGGCAGCAAGAGGCAGCAGGGTTCAGTGATGGTGGAGGAGGATAGGGAAGTAGTAGGTAGCAGGCAAAGGTAATGGTAGAGAAGGATGGGACAACAATTAGAAGTAGGGTTCAGTGATGGGGGAGTGGGAAGAGACAGCAGCAGCAAGTGGAGTTCAGTGATGGTCAACTGGAATAGGAAAGCAAGTGAATAGTGAAGGGCTATTACCAATGTGTAGGGATCAGAAGCGTCCGGTCTTCACCAGAGTCAATCAACATTTGGGGGTGACCTTGCGTGGTAGGAAACTCCTATTGTGTAGGAGTTAGAATTTAGTAGGTGGGCAACTATAGACAGCATATGAACTCACTCCTCTTTGTCCCACATTTTAATGGTGGTGCTACGTGATTGGCTGCTCTAGTACTCTGCAAGAAGTGGAGTCTTCAGTCCTTTGTAAGCACACAACTTGAAGCCAACACAAGGCTAACTATGCTTACTCCCACAAGCCAAATACAGTGCTGGTGTAATTAATGGAAGATGAGTAAAAGTAGTTGGTGGGCTACTATTAACATGAACCTGTTGATTTGCCCTACACGGCCAAAGCATATGCTCCTTTTAAGTTTAAATATCTTCTTATGAATTTTTTTTTTTTAGAAATAAGACAAAGTGATGGAACCTGATAACTATAAGTACGCTGCAAAGAATAAAGCCTTTCCCATTATCCCTCTGATACGCTATCAACTGGTTATTACTGTACCCTGGCCACATACAATTACATTGCACTGGGACAGTCAATCAAGACTGGCAGAACCTTCAAACTTCTTATATTTAGAAACTAGTAACAGTCAGAGGTTAAATGACATTCCACATCCACCTTGAATATAGAGGAAAGGTTATTCCAAGAAGTCCCTGAAACTGACAACATAGTGAGAAATTGAACATAGACGGTAGGGGTTACCAGTGTCAGATTCTTCACTCAGAGACAACAAATGAACAGAAGAACCAAAGAACTTGAAGTTGCATGGGAACCGAGAAGCTCCATGCACTTCATTATTATGTATATGTCAGTGCAGGCTGCTTCCATCCTTAGTGCTCCACTGTCATTGACATAGAGAAAATGAGGCCTCAGCAAGAGAATTTAATGTGATGAAGCGAGAGAAGCACCCTGAAGCTGTTTTTCATCATCAGAATTCTTCAAACATTGTATGACACAAAGGAAGAGCAGAGAATAAAACCCATTATGGTATTCAGCCATAAACAAGTACTAGCACTGTCCTTGTAGAGAATGTGACCTTTCTATATTTGTTATGATTATAAAAGAAGATGATTATAAAAGAAGAGGTTTTTTTAACCCAAGAAACAAAAAAGACAAAGAAAATGGACTGGACTCTGGCTCCTAAAGAAATAGTAAAAGAGCTAAAGGAAACCTCTACAGAAAGACATATAGTATGTTGGCTGGGTTGACCCCCCCCCCCCCCTATAAAAAAAAAGGTCTCCGACTTCAATACTTTTTGAGTCACTGACCCTGGGCAAGCATTCAATAAGTTCAATCAGAGGACCTGATCTACATATTAGTTCCGGGTTTCAATAAAAAGCAAGTCCATCCAGGATTTCCCTGTTATGGGTGGAGTGCAGGGAATGTAGAGAAAGAGCACCTTTGTCTGCCAGGTGGAGACTATACCAGCAGAGATCCTAGTCTGACACTGGGAGTGAGCACAACAGGGGGCAACACAGCGCCTGCATCACTGCCACAGGGAGACTGGAGCTTCCACGTGCCCTCTGCTTCCCACCGCTCATCACAAGAGGCTTTCAGGGAGAGACCGAGGGGCCCCCCTTCCACAGCAAGAGGTCACCGCAGCACCCTGGGGACTGGTGAGAGTATAATAATAATAATATTTGCCCATTGCTGATACTGCTAGCAGAGACTGAGCCACTGAGAGCAGGACATGAACTGTACCCAATCCATACCCTATGCCACAGTTATTCCAAACCTATAATGCAGCTAAACTTTTACCACATCTGAACCACATCTGCCTTGCACCTGTGCTGAGACTCTACCATACCTATACCGCATGCAGGTTAGCTGTACTTAAGTGTACCAACACCAACTTGAAGGGCCCCCACAATAGCCAGCAGAAAAAACATCTCAAAAGACTTACCCTCCCCTGCCCCTTTCTCTACCATTCTGCTTTTCTTTTGAACAGTGTATACCCAGTTGGTCTAGGAATAGCTGCAACACCATGAATGCGCTCCAGCAGTGTAGTTCCAGTAGGAGATTAAACATTACCACAGCTCACTACTGCACTTGAGGTGGCCTTGCTACTGTTTATGCTGATGTGGATGCAAAATGTTATCTTATGCATAATTTGTGTTATTACCATTGTTAATCAATTTTATGCTTGCCTAGTTAACAACCCTATTGGGTGACAATATATTATGTTTGCCTTTATTACCTAGTTTGGTGCCTGTTTTCTTTGATATAGTACTACTATTGAGTACTAAGTATTATTTTTTGGTGAACTCCTGTGATATTGTAGGTTTGTACATTCAACCTGGTGTGTCAGAGAGGCTGAGGTTCTTAAGAAGGTTGAGGCAAAGACCAGAGGACCCATCCTATTCAGCGGCTCCTATTGTAGAAACGCTTCACGTAATGATTCTGTCATGGAGATTCCCCCCCGGGGGGATGGTGAGTATTCCAACTCTCGTGAGAAAACACTCCATTCCAGTGCACCTTCTCCCAAAATTTGGGCTGCTCTGTATTTCACAGACCGCTGGATGGAGCCTTGGCTGCAGTTAGGTATATAATCTAACGGGGAAGAGAATTGGATTGTATATGAGAACGCCAAAGGGTTTTTGAATAGTATAGCAGTCAAGCTTATAAAGGTATAATGGTCAGGTGTTCACAAACTTTTTGACCATATGGCATGTATGTCAAATGGTAAAATCCTCCCCTCAACATAGCTGGGGGCCTGCAATACTACATATCCACCACTTACAATATCCCACTATCATTAATATCAATTGCTAACCCTTGCCTCAATAAGGAAATCAAACCTTGAGTTATGTACTCTAACACCTGCTTCATGTATGTAACTTTATGGTAACTGGATTGTGGCAATTGGGTTACTCATAAGGGAATAAATGCTGGGAATTCACTTTTATTTGATGTGCTGAAGATATCACTTGAATGAGTGGTGCAGGGATAATCACCATGTTCAGTTAAGTTTCATTTGTCAACACTAGATACCCTATGGTCTGGATGACTGAAAACCTTTATACAGTAGTCCTGTCCTAGCTTCCTATACCTTATAGTAGGGGTAGGCAACCTTGGCCCTCCAGCTGTTTTGAAACTACAAGTCCAATGAGACATTGCAAGACCCTGACAATCACAGGTATGACTCCTAGAGGCAGAGGCATGATGGGATTTGTAGTTTCACCACCGCTGGAGTGCCGAGGTGGCCTTACCCGCCTTATAGGGACTCCAGTTTTTAGCACAGTAAAACCTTTGTAGAACAGAAGGTATTTACATGTATGTTTGCATCACATAACCCAAAATAAGAGAATTATTCTCAATCTCAGGACAGTGGGCAAAGCCATGCAAATTATTCTTTTATACCCCATCAGCCAGTGCACATCCAGACCTGTTGTTGTACAAATATGGCCTAATTTTTAAAGAGCCATTTATTCACAATTGCATACAGCTTTTTCATGCTATTTGGCCATCATTAGATGGAAGGTATTTGCACATCCAATGAAAATGTATTTTTAGTAGAATTCCCAGTATTGACCGCCGGTCATTACAAAGCTAGATTTTTTTATATCACTCTCCCATGATGGGTTCTTGATATATTAGAAGAAACAAATTGGGGAGTCCAGCTGTTCTAAACTTTAATCGGACCTTGTGAAATGCAGTGGAGACCCAAACTATTGCAGGAAAATCTCAGCACCAGGGTCTCCAGAAGACAGAACTGACAGCCCATTCAACCCACCAATGCCTACTCCATTTTTAATCAAACCGATTTTGTGTTCATTTTTCAAGAGCAGATTGCAGACTTGCAAATAAAAAGAGATTGGCTATGAAGCAAAACACAGGTAGTAATGCAAGGCACTATCACATGTGGGTTTAAAGCACTTCTGCTAGAAAAAAATCTTTGCACAAATGCAAAATGCAGATTATAGTAAGTAATTTCATAAATCTGCATATAAGAAGCACAACATTCACATGAACAATGAACGTGTCTTTTTTTTTTGTGCAGTCTATTAATTGGATTACCTCTGATCGTAACTGAATATGAATGGACAACATCACAGACATTCATTGCTTCTGTAGATCTTGTCCATGGCAACCTAAATACAATAGACCAAAAAATAATGTTTACCGTCATGTACAATGAACCGAGATGAGTGTATCAAAGTAGTAAATGGCAGTTGGCCACCTGGATAAACATAATACATAACACAACAAGCCTTGTGCTGTGAAGCGTTGTGGAAATAAACATTATACATTACAACAAATCAAATGCTTGCTTCCAAAGGTGTTGTGTAGGCAAAATATGATATTCTCTTATGCCCTGTACAAACAATATGCTTTTCCGACAACAAATGTTGGATGTGAGCTGGTCGTCGTTAAGTCCGACCCTGTGTATGCTCCATAGAACATTTGTTGTTGGAATTTCCACCAACAAATGTTTGAGAGCAGGTTCTCAAATTTTCCGACACCAAAATTTGCCGTAAATTACGATCGTGTGTACATAAGTCCAACGCACAAAAGTCCACACATGCTCGGAATCAAGCAGAAAAGCTGCACTGGCTATTGAACTTCCTTTTTCTTGGCTCGTCGTACGTGTTGTACGTCACCGCGTTCTTGACGTTCGGAATTTCCCACAACATTTGTGTGACTGTGTGTAAGCAAGACAAGTTTGAGCCAACATCCTTCAGAAAAAAATCCACAGTTTTGTTGTTGGAAAATCCTATCATGTGTACAGGGCATTCAAACATATTTTAAGAGTACCAAACATGAACATGAAGTATATCTGAATTATATATTGAAGAATATTCAGTGTCTACATCTTTTCTAGAACCATTGTCAAGGTTTTATAGCTGTTTGTTTCACTGTTTGTTGGGTTTACCCCCTCTAACTGAACCGATGATCATAGTCACCAGGACAGAAAGTGACGGGCAATCCAAAATGTTTCAGTTGTCACTGGAGCAGGACTAGAGGGGAAATCCTGCAATGGGAACACCCATTCGGGAGACAACTGTCTCTGTTCCCCTGACTTTAAGTAATTTCCTTTCACTTCCTCTTGTGGCTCTGGGACAAAAAAGAAAAGGAAATCTCCCAAGAAGACAAAGTCAGAAAACAAAAAACAAAAAAAATTAAATTCCCTACTATTTCCAAAGCAACAAAAAACAAAACTTGAGCTGCTGTAAGAAAGAATGTTATTACCACCTGACTCCTGAAAATACTTGTGCTTATGCATCATTCCCCCAATGAACTAGTTACCAAAAAACTGGTGATCAATAATCTCACAGAGGACTATGCTCTTCTGGTTTGGCTATTTTCTCCCCCTAACTTACCTCTACTGTTCTCTTTCTTTGTCTTTTACTTTTCATTTTCTTTCTTTTTTTTTTTCTCCTTGCCTTATTCCATGCTCATGCCTTGGTTACAATGACTCAGAAGTGCACTGTTTTTTTTTACTACCATGAAGGTCAGCTTCAACCAACCATGGGTACCATGTTCCTATGTGTGGCTGTACATATTGGGTAGGTTGTTCCATGTGATCTTTAAATGTGGTGTTTTAAAAATCCAGACCAAAAATGTAAATTCCTGATGTCCCATTGCTTGTTTGCTCTATATGCTCTGTTTCATAGTCCCCTTTCACACAGGGGACTGACTGGGTCCACTTGTCCCTTTTCAGGTGGACCCGATTGGACCACCCATTGTTCTCTATGGGCCAGCGGTTGTCAGCAGACATGTGTCTGTTGTCACCCGTTGGCATCTGCTGCGGTCAGCTAAAAACAAAAGATACGCTCACCATCCGTCGGGGGGATCGGATGACAATTGGATGGAAATGGACAGGCAGTCAGTTTCCATCTGACTACCCCACAGAGAACAGTGGACATGGATCCGTCATCTGCCTGCTCAGTGGGGATCAGCAGACAGATGCGCTTGGATGAATTCTGCCCTGTGTGAAAGGGGCCTAATGGTGCCCGGAACATCTTCCTGTATTTTTGCAAAACCAATAAACCTTTATTCTATTAAAAATAGTGATGGCCAGTGATGAACACTGGAAAAATTACCCAGGTGTCCCCTGAACTTTGTCCTGTGATGTGATCTGTGACATGATCAAGTGCAGGGGCTACATGGGGACATGTCGCTGATCAGTCATCAGCATGTAGGCAGGTGCAGTCTACGTTCCCCACTGCAGATGACGCTCATCCACAGCAGCATTGTAGGGGGAGAGGAGGTCAAGAGGAACACAGTTCTTCTGTGGTTTCCAGGCACGGTATGATCTTCAGTACTGTAAAGCTTCTGTCCGCTTTTCCCTCTAGCTGAGCCAAGACATACAATCATGGCTGGAAATGCACACATTTTAAAGGAGAAGTCCAGCCTGAGCTCGTTTGGCTGGGCTTCTCCTATTGGTCACAGGAGTGCAATTTGTTTTGCTCTTCCGTGACCCATCACTGCAATCAGTCCAGGTACTGCGTCATCACGACAATAAAGTCTGGATCTACCAGGTGCCTGGACGGATGCCTGTCTCAGCCTTTCAGGGAGCTGCTGAGAGACTGAGACAGCCGCTCCCCGCCCCTCCACAGCTCAGTGCTCCAGAGAGCGTGGGGGGGGGGGGGCGGCAAAACACTGAGCTGCTGACAGTCAGTAGCTCTCTGCTTGGGAAGTTGGGAGAACAGAGCCATCGCTAGGGATGAGCTTCGTGTTCGAGTCGAACATACGTTCGACTCGAACATCGGCTGTTCGCCCGTTCGGCGAAGTCCGAACGTTTTGGTCCGTTCGTGCCAAATTCGTGTGGCGCTCACGGCCCACAATGCACTGCGATGGCGCTGTGCATTGCTGGCTCATGATTGGCCAAGCATGCACTGTGACCCCGCATGCTTGGCCAATCGCAGCGCCAGCAGCGAGGAGAGCCATGATTGGCCACAGGCAGGATGCCTGTGGCCAATCATAGCTCAGGCAGCGTAGTGCACGCCCCACACTATATAAGGCCGCCAGCGCGGCGGCCTTGTGTAGTGTGTTGGCGTCTGAAGCAGTGGGTGTTCTGTGTACCTTCAACACAGTACACACCGATCGTTTTCGGACGATTTTTGATCTTGCTGTTGTGTAGTGGTTGTTGTCTGCGTGCCCTGACCGCAGTATACATCGCTATATTCACCTCACCTATATAGCTAGTGATCTATCTTTTATAATAGAGCTTGCAGTCAGTAGTGTTAGGAGCTAGTGCGTGCTGTCTGCATGCTGTGTACCCAGTACACAGCGCTATATCCACCTACATAGCTCTTCTCTATTTGAGCCCACTTGCCATCTGCAGGAGTTATTGGAAGTTGTGTCTGCCTCCAGCACAGCACAGTATACATCTGTATATACCCCTTTATCTCTGGTGTTCTATAATAAAGGCATCTGCAGGAGTTAGTGGGTGTTGTGTGCCTCTAGCACAATATACACTACCCAACTGCTTTTTTACCCAACTCCCTTCAGGCCATTACCATGTCTGGAAGGCCAGCAAGGAGAGGCAGACAGGCGCGAGCCAATAAAAGAGGGCAAGCAGGCTCTGTGTCTAGAGACAACAGTGCTGGTCGTGGACGCGGTGCATTGTCATCAGCATGTGGCCATGGGACACGCTTGTCCTTCTTTTCGGCAGCTGGACATGTTGAACCGCAACATGCCAACGACTTGGTAGAGTGGATGACCAAGCCCTCTTCATCCTCCTCATCCTCTCTCACCCAGTCTCAGGGTACTTCACTCCTCTCAATGTCATCATCAGTGACTCCTTCCCTAGACCCACCACGTCCTCCTGAGGAGTCTCCTGAACTCTTTGAGCACAGTGTTGGGTACATGCTCCAGGAGGATGCCCAGTGTTTTGTAGCCTCTGATGATGACACTCAGCTAGAGGAAGGCAGTAGCGTGAATGCAGAGAGAGGGGATGCTCAAGAAGGACAGCAATCTGGCAGTCATGTTCCACAAGCTGCAGCATACTGCCAGGTTTGCTACAGCGATGAAGAGGGAGGGGATGATGAGGGCACTGACTCCACGTGGGTGCCTGGTAGGAGAGAGGAGGAGGAGGAGGAGGAGGCACATGTCAAACGAGGCAGGATGCCCTCCGGGGGCCAGCTTAGGGGCAGCACACTGACTGAATCACACCGCAGAGCTCCGCCTGTGCAGGGCGCTGCCTCTGCACGTTATGCTAAAAGTTCTTTGGTGTGGGCCTTTTTTGAGACGAGTGCATCAGATCGCACCGCTGCTATTTGCAACATATGTCTCAAGCGTATCTCGCGTGGCCAAAACATCAGCCGCTTGGGCACCACATGCTTGACCAGACATATGTTGACCTGCCATGCAGCTCGTTGGCAAGCGTACCTCAAAGACCCACACCAAAGAACAAAGCGGCCCTCTCCTTGCTCCTCATCAGCTGGCATCTCCAACCCCACTAGACCTTCAGTCCTCTCTGAAACCTGCTCTGAGAGGAATGAAGGTGTAGAATTAGGTGTGTCACAGCCAAGTGCTTCCGGGCACTCTGCTAGCAGTACACCCACGTCCGATTATAGCAGGCAAATGTCCCTGCCCCAGCTGCTTCACTCCCAGCCATCCACATGCCCAGCGGTTGAATGCTAGCTTGGCTAAATTGCTAGCACTTAAACTGCTGCCTTTTCAGTTGGTAGACTCGGCCCCCTTCCGTGAGTTTGTACAATGTGCGGTTCCTCAGTGGCAGGTCCCCAAACGCCACTTTTTCTCACGGAAGGCAATTCCGGCTCTCTACCGGCATGTGGAAGGCAATGTCCTTGCCTCGCTGGACAGGGCGGTCAATGGTAAGGTGCATATTACCGCTGACTCATGGTCCAGCAGGCATGGACAGGGACGTTACCTGTCTTTCACGGCCCATTGGGTCACTCTTCTGGCAGCTGGGAAGGATGCAGGACAAGGTGCAGTAGTGTTGGAGGTTGTTCCGCCACCACGCCACCAAAATGCTACTATTGGTTGTGACACACCTCTCTCCTCCACCCCCTCCTCTTCTTCTTCCTCCATGGCCTCTTCCAGTGCTCTGTCCTCAGAACCAGCAGTGCTCCGTAGGCGTTCCAGGGGCTACGCAAGTACGCAGGCAAAACGATGCCATGCCGTGCTTGCGCTGGTTTGTTTGGGGGACAGGAGCCACACTGGGACGGATGTATTGTCAGCTCTACAGGGGCAGGCCGAGAGGTGGTTGACGCCACGCCAGCTTAAGCCAGGAATGGTGGTTTGCGACAATGGCACCAACCTCCTCTCCGCCCTCCGACAGGGACAACTGACCCATGTGCCCTGTGTAGCTCACGTCCTTAACCTGGTGGTGCAGCGGTTCTTGGGCAGGTACCCCGACTTACAGGATGTCCTGAAGCAGGCCAGGAAAGTCTGTGTGCATTTCCGCCGATCATTTAATGCCTGTGCTCGGCTGGCTGAGCTCCAAAAGGAGTTGAACCTGCCCAAGAACCGCCTTATATGTGACATGCCCACCAGGTGGAACTCAACGTTGGCCATGCTGCAGCGGCTGCACACGCAGCAGAGGGCCATCAATGAGTACCTGTGCGACTTCGGCACCAGGACAGGGTCAGGGGAGCTCGGATTTTTCTCACCACGCCAGTGGGGCATGATCAGGGATGCATGCACTGTTCTGTCACCGTTTGAGGAGGCCACAAGGATGGTGAGCAGTGACAGTGCATGCATCAGTGACACTGTACCTCTTGTCCACCTCTTGGAGCATACGCTGCGTGGAATAATGGACAGGGCACTTGAGGCAGAACAGAGGCAGGAAGAGGAGGACTTCCTTGCCTCTCAAGGCCCCCTTTATCCAGACAGTGTTCCTGCTATGCCACCCATCACACAGGAAGAGGATGAGGAGGAGGAAGAGGAGGAGGAGGATGATTGTGTCAGCATGGAGGTGGAGGCTGGCACTTAGCATCAGCAGCAGCAGTCTTGTAGGGATGATTTACAGTCCCAAGAAACACGTGGACTTGTACGTGGCTGGGAGGAGGTAGCTGCGGATCATGTTGTCCTTAGTGACCCAGAGGACTCCGGACTGAATGCCTCAGCTAACCTACGCTGCATGGCCTCCCTGATCCTGCAAAGCCTGCGGAAGGATCCTCGTATTCTTCGGATCAAGGAGAGGGACCATTACTGTCTGGCCACTCTTCTTGATCCACGGTACAAGGGTAAGGTTGCCGACCTTATCTTGCCATCGTATAGGGAGCAGAGGATGAGACATCTCCGGGAGGCCTTGCAGAAAGGTCTGTGCAACGCGTTCCCAGAGACTGGGAGGTTACAAACTCCTGGTCCTGGACAACGTGTTGCTGAGGCATCGGTCAGAAGGAGCGGTGGAGAAGGTGGCCGTCTGACTGATGCTTTCAGACAATTTTTTAGTCCGCAGCCCCAAGGTATGATCGGTTCCAGCAACCATCGCCAGCGTCTGATTTACATGGTGCAGGAATACCTAGGGGCAAGGTCAGACTTGGACACCTTTCCCACCGAAAATCCTCTGGCTTACTGGGTCTTGAGGATGGATCACTGGCCAGAGCTTGCACAGTATGCAATTGAGCTACTGGCCTGTCCTGCATCCAGCGTTCTTTCGGAACGCACCTTCAGTGCTGCTGGTGGCTTTGTTACCGATCACAGGGTGCGGCTGTCTACCGAATCAGTTGATCGACTGACCTTCATCAAGATGAATCAGTCCTGGATCACCCACAGCTACCAAGCACCTGAAGCTGATGTAACCGAATAATTTTT
This sequence comes from Lithobates pipiens, assembly GCF_037356315.1. Classification (NCBI taxonomy): domain Eukaryota; kingdom Metazoa; phylum Chordata; class Amphibia; order Anura; family Ranidae; genus Lithobates; species Lithobates pipiens. Next base: position 217,638,176 of record NW_027507790.1, read on the forward strand.
TTTGAAATATCACATCCCTTCAAGACTGCCTATGCTGATGCTGAGTGACTGTCCTGTTATGTTGATTGTCTATCCTCTTGCTCCTCCAATGATATGTTGGAAGAACATTTCTGTTTCTGGGTGATGCCATCAGCCCAATTTTTCTGCCCCTGTTTAACAGGGGCGTTTAATTACAATTTTTGATGCAATGCTTTGCAGCAGGGCTAATTCCTGCAATAAAACTAGAGTATATGGGAGAGGTTGCAGTGTCGTGGCTCCAGCACCAGTGCCTAAAGCCCAATTTTTCTGCCCCTGTTTAACAGGGGCGTTTAATTACAATTTTTGATGCAATGCTTTGCAGCAGGGCTAATTCCTGCAATAAAACTAGAGTATATGGGAGAGGTTGCAGTGTCGTGGCACCAGCACCAAGTGCCTAATTTTTCTGCCCCTGTTTAACAGGGACATGTAATTACAATTCTTGATATAATATTTCACAGGAGGGCCCGTTCCTGTGCCCACCCAGAGTAACTGTGAGGACTTATAGTGTTGTGGCACCAGCACCACAACCACCAAAGGTCAATTTTTCTACCACTGTTCAACAATGGCATGTAATTACAATTCTTGATATAATCGTTCACAGCAGAGCGCTCCAGCACCCAGCAAGAGTCACTTTGAGGGCTTACAATGTTGTGGCAAAACCAACACCTTGTTCCGCCATTTCTGCAGAGCATATAGGGCAGGCCCCTACTTTTAGACATCCAACTTACAAACATCTCCTACTTGCAAACGGAAGGAGACAACAGCAAGTGAGATGAAAAAAGATGGACGACAAAACTAATTATACAGGGGTGATAACCCTTCCCTATGTTTTTCAAAAAGCTTAAAACATTTTTTTTTGACTGGAGCTACACTTTAAAAATGTACCAGTTGAAAATTACAAACAGTTTCAACTTAACACAACAAACCTACACAGTCCCTGTCTTGTTTGTACCGCCTGTATACTGCTGTTCTGAGTATATAGGGCCTGGGGGCCACACGCATTTCCTTTTTTTAATATGGGTACGGGGTTCCCCTTAATATGCGTACAAGACCCAAAGGGGCTGGTAATGGGCAGGGAGGGCTACCCATGCCATTTTTCTCAATGATTTTCAACCATATTGCAGGAACCAGATATAACATTAAAACCGCAAGCAGCTTTAAATGACGTTATTTCCGTTAAATGTCATTTTGTGCAGGGACTGTTCTAAACACGGGAAACACGTGGCACTTCACAGGCATACTACAGACACCCCCCAGGCACCATATTTAAAGGAATATTTCACTTTTTTTTTCCACTTTAATCGTCATTAAAATCAGTGCTCCCGCCAAAACGGCCGTTTTTAAAACTTTTTTTTGCATTGACCCATGTCCCCTGGGGCAGGAGCCAGGTCCCCAAACCCTTTTTAGGACAGTATCTTGCATATTAGCCGTTAAAATTAGCACTTTTCATTTCGAACGTTCGAGTCCCATAGACTTCAATGGGGTTCTAACGTTCGTACGAATTTGGGGTCCGTTCGAAAGTTCTGGTGCGAACCGAACCGGGGGGTGTTCGGCTCATCCCTAGCCATCGCCGATGTTTGATCGTCAGATCTCAGTGTAGAGGCGCAGGGGGACAGATGCAGCATCGAAAAATTAATTCCCGAGTTTATCAAGACATTTTTCAGGAGAACTTAAGGCCATCTGTCCACCAGCTGAAGCTCAACAGAAGATGAGTGATGCAACAGGACAACGACCCAAAGCATAGACGTAAATCAACAACAGAATGGCTTAAACAGAAGAAAATATGTCTTCTGGAGTGGCCCAGTCAGAGTCCTGACCTCAACCCGATTGAGATGCTGTGCCAGACATCCCAAGAATATTGCTGAACTGAAACAGTTCTGTAAAGAGGAATGGTCAAGAATTACTCCTGACCGTTGTGCAGGTCTGATCTGCAACTACAGGAAACGTTTGGTTGAAGTTATTGTTGCCAAAGGAGGTTCAACCAGTTATTAAATCCAAAGATTCACATACTTTTTCCACCTGCACTGTGAATGTTTACATGGTGTGTTCAATAAAAACACAGTAACATTTACTTCTTTGTGTGTTATTAGTTTAAGCAGACTGTGATTGTCTATTGTTGTGACTTAGATGAAGATCAGATCACATTTCATGACCAATTTGTGCAGAAAGCCATATCATTCCAAAGGGGTTCATACACTTTTTTTTGCAACTGTATGTTCTTTTGTTAAAGAATATTAATTGTTATCAAACTGTTATGGGTAAAGTTCCATTTTACATAGTTACATAGTTGGTAAGGTTGAATAAAGGCAATAGTCCACCCAGTTCAACCTATATTTGTGTGTGTTTGTGTAGACAATTATTTTCCATATCCCTGTATATTGTGTTTAATAAGATGCACATCCAAGAGTCTTTTGAAACTATCAATACTTCTTGTTGACACCACTGATTGTGGAAGAGAGTTCCACAACCTCACTGCCCTGACACAAAAAAAAAAAAACCCTGGACAGCTTAAGGTTATATCGCTTTTCCTCCAATCTCATTGAGTGGCCCTGTGTCTTCTTACACTACCTGAGACTGAATAGTTTCCTACCTACACTGGGATTACCATTGAGATATTTGTATATCGCTATCATATCTCTTCTCAAGTGTCTCTTCTCCAGGGAGAATACATTTAGTGCTTGTAGTCGTTCGTCATAATTGAGGTCCTCCAGTCCCCTTATTAATTTTGTTTCCCTGCTCTGAACTCTCTCCAGTTCCAGCACATCCCTTCTGAGGATTGGTGACCAGCAGGGGCGGACTGACCATTCAGCCACTCGGGCACTGCCCGGGGGCCCCGGGCCACTAGGGGGCCCCATCAGGGTTGCCAGCCTCAGTAAAACCAGGGACAGTATGTAAAAAACCTGTGTTTTTTTTTTACATCTGCCTCTGAAATGTCGCTTACCGACATCCTTTTGGTCTAAAAATCCAGAGATTATAGCTGCCCCACCTCTCCAGTACCTTCTCAGCCAATAGAAACATATCTGTGTATACTGTGTGTACATGTATGTGTAACCTGTGCGATTGAATACTGTATGTGTGTGTTTGTGCATACTGTGTGGCCCCATAATTTCTGATTGCCTGGGGGCCCCATAATCTCCTATTGCCCGGGGGCCCTATGAGTTGTCAGTTCGCCCCTGGTGGCCAGAACTGGACGGAATACTCCAGATGTGGCCAAACCAGAGTTTTATTAAGTAGAAGAATTATCATTTTATCTCTAGAGTAAATCCATTTTTTAATGCATGCTAACATTCTGCTGGCTTTGCTTGTCGCTGCTTGACAATGCATCCTATTGCTCAGTCTGTCTTCTACTAGTTCCTTATCCATCCTGGAATCCCCCAGAGCTTCTCCCCCTAGTAAGTAACCTGCATTTATATTTTTAAACCGCAAATACATTACCTTACACTTTTCAATGTTAAATCTCATTTGCCATCTAGTTGCCCACTTCATTCATTTATTGAGGTCTTCTTGTAAGGCTTCTACATCCTGCTGTGATGTTATTGCCCTACTTATATATATGTGTGTTGTCGACAAACACTGACATTAAGCTATTTATCCCATCCTCTGTCATTTATAAATAAATTAAACTGAATTTTAAACTGCAATCTAAAAGTATGAATCTGATTAGTGGCTTTGGGAAAGAATATTCTAAAATAATCTAAAACATGTACATTGTCACTTTCTTTGGTTGGATATCTTATCTATGATGTTATCAAATATTGATTTGTCCTGGGTTTAAATGTACTTCCTTCCATGCCATAAACATGTGCACCAATCATTAAAACTGCACAGGTATAAACAAGTACAATACATGGACACCGGTAATAGCCCATTATCTTATGTTGTGACATCATCCGCAAGCATAACTGACAGCGTTATCAGACTCTGAACAAAGAACATGTATCCACAGGCTGCAGCTACTGCTTCTGTTAGCACAAGACCAGGTTATGTAACATCTAAATTATGACATATCATGTTCCATCTCAGCGTGTTTGCTAGATTTTAGGACTGAAATAAACATTTGTTAACGGCTTAACAATTGTCTTGCTTAAAACAAGATGGTTAGCTGGATGTGAATCCTAATTGGGCAGTCATACCAATATTTAATTCCAGGTAACTGCTCGTGGGTGCAATTGTCTTCAGATTCTTGTATTTCTCAGCACTAACATCTCTGCACCCAGCTCAATTTATAGGCAGGGCCATTCCAACGTGTGCAATACATCCATTCATGGGTACCTCTAACAAGCCTAGTTGCCCTATCTCTATCTTAGGCTTGCGTGTTCCTTGCTCCCGTAAGGAGCCATTACGTGTACCTCATTAGCACATATGCAGTTCCAGGCCCCACACTCTGCCCTGCATGCTCCAGAATTAACCAGTCAACTACTTCTCAGATAGGCTACAAGTAATAATGGAGGCAAGTACAATGCATTTGCAAACAATTTACTTTCCAACTTCAAGGTTGGCAAAAACAGGGCACACAGTTATAGCACTTGTAAATTCAGGGCATCCAATTCCAGAATACATTACTAGGGTAAATATCACCTTGGAAAAATGTAGGTTCCACCTTTAGCTTTTCATCCTCAAGGGTGACTGTGCTCATTACCTTTCCCAGTCGGGTTCGCTTCTAGTTCTCATTTTTAATCCTACTCAGGGTGTAGAGACCTCACCAGGTATTCCCCAGCCAGGGAATACCATACACTAGAGCCATTACATATTTGCAGGAAGGGCCCCACCAAGTCCCACAAGGACCAAATACAAAGTCTTCACACTCTCCACCCAAAACTCCTCCCAGCCTGGAACCCACTCACTATATATATTCTAAGGGAGGTCTCCACCTAGTGACTAAAACGGAAAGTTCTCTAAAACCCCCATACATGCCCACGTGCCAAGGCATGGGTCCCATTCTCCCTGTTGAGTTATTAAAGAGAAACTTTGCTCCCCTGTGTAATTTTTTTAATCTAGTTTCCTGTGTTATTTTCAAAATAGGGCTGCTGCATGCCAGTTCCTGGGCTGCCATCTTCTCCGCTACAATGGTAGGGGCCAGCGGTCTCTTCCAGGTCTTAGCAGCCGCCCCCCTGATGAAGCACCATTATTCATGTGAAGTGTGATCTACATAGCCACAAAGCCTCTAGTAATGTGTGTGTGGAGGGGGGGGGGGGGGGAGACATTATTCTCGTCTAGGTAAGAAGGTAATTCAGTAAACCATCATCCACTCCTAATGTGAACATACTATAATAGGAACCTGCATCTGGTTTCCCAGCTAATGGTCATTTTGCCAGCTAACTTTCTGACTAAGGGCTTATTCATACAATGCACTGCATTAGTGCAAAGCTTTTTTTGCATTAGGGTCAATTCATTCAATTCATAAAGGAAGTAAATGAATTTTTAGTGGGCTGGTAGTGCACCATAAAACATTCAAAAGATGTTCTGCTTAACACAATGCTTGCTATATGCTTTATGGCATGATGTACTACAGTTTTTTTGGCAGGAACTGCACATATGCATTGGTGCTCTTTTGATTATATTTCTCTTCTGGGCCACAGGAGTGCTTTTACTTTTACACTCCCGTGACCCAGAAAGAATCCGGACAATAAAATTTGGATCCACCCAGATGCCTGATTGGCCACTTAGTGCTCTGCTGAGCTAGCTGCTTCTGCCCCCTCCTCAGCCTGGCACTCCAGTGAGCACTGGAGGGGCAGAGCAGAGAGTGGTGACTGACAGTCACTGCTCTCCACTCAGAAAATACCAAAAACTGAGTGAGCAGTGGTCATGTGATCACTCAGTTCTCAGGTAGGGGACAGATGCAGCATTAAACTGCTGCTGCAGTCATAGAGGTGAGTATGAATGTTTATTTTTGCAGAACCCCACACTTCTCCTTCCATGTGCTTTGCGCTAATGCATTATTCTGAAATTACAGAATGCTTAGAAGGCTCTGGCTTCAGTACTTCACAATTCCTGATTTACAGTCAGCAAGTAATGAAGTTCAGAAGCTCACAGAGGTCAGCAATGGCAGCTTACATATTTGCCTCAGTCCGGGTTTCCTTTAAGTCATGTGATCTTGGTCTTTTTCTTCGTCTTCACCATTTCTAGTATTGCCTGAATTAGGGCACCCAGTGCAGCCCCCAAATCTCTCTTTGTCCCGTCACTCTAATGCACATAAATAAAGTCTATTCACTGGATTTGAAGAGTGCTAGTCATTTATACATGCATTACAATCACTCATGAACTTCAGCGGAATCCCCAGCTTGACCCAAGTGATCTTAAAGCGGAGTTCCACCCAAGGGCAGTGCGTGCCCAGCCGTGAAGCCGAAAGATGTCACAGCCGGGTGCCCACAGTGGCTATGACGGCGCCGGCGGAGAAGAGGGGGGGTGAGGAGCGAGGCTCCGGGAGGCCGCATCTCTGGACCTTGGGAAGGGTGAGTGCGTGTTTATTAAAAGTCAGCAACTACATTCTTTGTAGCTGTTGACTTTTAATAAACTAAAAAATGTGTGGAACTCCGCTTTAAAGGCAGACAACAATGTCACACTTCTCCAGCAGATTTTTCCATAATGTAGAATAACTGCCTAAAATGTGAAAAAGTGATTCTTACATTACAACCTCTGGTGAGGGAGCAAAGACACAAACCATTGCTGGATGATTAAACTCACTGGAGCTCCTTAAAAATTAAAAAAATATATACAGTATATACATATGTATATATATATATATATATATATATATATATATATATGCACACACTATATTATTAAAAAAGTATTGGGACGTCTGCCTTTACACGCACATGAACTTTAATGGCATCCCAGTCTTAGCCCGTGGAGCTCAATATTGAGTTGGCCCACCCTTTGCAGATGTAACAGCTTCAACTCTTCTGGGAAGGCTCTCCACAAGGTTTAGGAGTGTGTCTATGGGAATGTTTGACCATTCTTCCAGAAGCACATTTGTGAGGTCAGGCACTGATGTGGACAAGAAGGCCTGGCTGGCAGTTTCTGCTTGCATTCATCCTAAAGGTGTTCTATCAGGTTGAGGTCAGGTCTCTGTGCAGACCAGTCCAGTTCCTCCACCCCAAACTCGCTCATCCATGTCTTTATGGACCTTGCTTTATGCACTGGTGCGCAGTCATGTTGGAACAGGAAGGGGTCATCCCCAAACTTCCCACAAAGTTGGGAGCATGAAATTGTCCAAAATGTCTTTGTATGCTGACGCCTTAAGAGTTCCCATCACTGGAACTGAAGGGCAAAGCCCAACCCCTAAAAAAATGACTCCACACCATAATTCCCCCTCTACCAAATGATTTGGACCAGTGCATAAAGTAAGGTCCATAAAGACATGGATGAGCGAGTTTGTAGTGGTAATGACAAAGAAAAAACACTTGCACAAAAAGCATCTACCTCTTTATTCCCTGCTCCATCTGCCAACCACTTTTCATATGAATCCTCAATAAAAAGGATTATTGAAAGTGCAGCCACCCGGAATCATTTCCTTATGTTACACAGCATGTGAGCTGGGCTAGCACCTGACTAGTGTGTGTGTGTGGGGATTAACTAGAGACTCACTCACCTGGAGTGGCTTTTTTTGTTTCATTGTAATTTTTTGGTACTTTTTTAGGAAAATGCAAAAATACAATTATTATTTATTTATTTTTTACTTGCAGTCACCAAAGCAGTACAGTGTCGTCTTATGACTAGAGTGGTGGTAATCAGGGACACTGGCTGGTGACAGTATTTAAAAAAATATATTTTTTTTTTCAATTTATTTCCACCTTTTTTTCTTTTTTTTAGCAGTGCAGAGTCACCATAGTGTACTGCTCAGGGGAGGTGATAAGGATTTTCTTTTCATTTACTATGATTGCTTATTATTGACCAACCACAGAAGTACAGAATGAATAAATGAAAGCAATTATTTACAAGTGACAAGTGATTGCTGTGATTGCTCCCCCAGGGTGCGCATGAGATGTGCAAGTGAGAGGATGTCATACGCGGGTAGATTTACTAAAACCGGTGCACACAGAATTTGGTACAACTGTGCATGGTAGCCAATCAGCTTCTAACTTCCACTTGTTCAATTAAGCTTTGGCAATGAAACCTGGAAGCTGAATGGTTTCCATGCAGAGTTGCACTCTCCAGTTTTAGTACATAACCCCCCATGAAGTCCACCCAGGATAGTAGTTTTCTTACAATGGGCCAGACAGGAGCTGGTTAAACTCTATAGTCCTAGCCATTATTATTATTATACAGTATTTATATAGCATCAACAGTTTGATGAGCGGTTTACATTATAAAAGGGAGATAGTACATACTATACTACATACGGTACTATATACATACTACTCAATACAAGAGAGTTAGGAGGGCCCTGCTCCAGAGAGCTTACAATTTATTCGATATTTAGGCTTCATTCTCACAAGTCAGATCCGCTGCCTCGGAGTCCGTCTCTGTCCACCAGCTCAGCGGGAGATCTCTTCGTTGATCTCCGCTGAGCCGGCGGATGTCAGGTCCCTGTCTGCTCACTGAGCGGGGAGGGGCTTGTCGAGCGCCACTAGTTACTATGGAGAGATCGGACAAAAACGGACAAAAAACGGACAGCATGTCAGTTTTCAGCAGATCTCACCTGATCTGATCCGCCAGGGACAGATGCGAACGTAGGGGCATCTGTCAGATTTTAGCGGATCGGACCGGGTTGGATGTCAGCAGACATGTCACCACTGACATCCGTCGCTCCATAGACCAGCATGGAGTGCTCGTTCAAGTCCGCCGTCAGATGGCAGACCTGAACGGTCTGACAGTGTGAAAGGGGCCTTAGGCTAAACCAATAGTAACAGATCTGTTATAAAACATTAGATTAGATACTTTGATAAGGTATTATTTGTTTATAACGTAAAGAATAGTCCTGTTTTACAAAGGATTTGGGACACACTAAAGAAGTCTTTGTCCTGGGCCTACTTACAGTATGTTGTCAGCCTTGACATTACTTGACCTTTGCAAAACATAAGAATTGATAGAGGTTAACACATACAATTGGGTGAAATGCAGCTCGGTGTCCTTTAACTGCAATGATTATCATAAGAGAAGTGAACATCAAGTCTGATGGCTAGACAGGATTAGACATAAAACTCTTTATGACACGCAGGTGAAAACCTGCAGGCTTATGCAAATCCAATCCATAAGGCAGCCTGTTGTCAGAAACGGTGCCAGGGGCAGGTGCCAGCACGCATTGTTCCAGAGCACAGGACACAGCGTAGTGCTGACTACAGAAAGCCTAGCCTGCTGCATCAGCCGCAGGAGATACCATGGTCAGCAATGGAAATAACCATTTGTCAAAAACAAATTATACTAACAAGTGCGGGAAAATCAGATCTGTCATCTCAGCTTCAGAGAGCACTGTTCCAGACTGGAGTCACATTTTCAGCTGACTATGAGATCCGCCGCATCACTCAGAGATGTGGAGGACTAGCTACTTTTTGACCGATGGGGACAAGCTGTGACCATGACCACGTCACTGCAGTAGAGATCATAAATAAAATATATATTTTGGAAGAGAATCTAAAGGAAACAAGCCAGGGTGACTCACAAAGGTCACCATTCATACATTTCATAATTTGCATCAACTGATTTATATAAAGGAGCCTTTTCTAAATTCATGGACACATTCTTCAGGAAATAGTCAGAAGATATGTCACTTGTTTACTAGGCACATTTACCCCCTTCCCGCCCATGCCAATTTTCAGCGCTGCCGTACTTTGAATGACAATTGCGCGGCCATTTAACGCTGTACCCAAATGAATTTTTTTTTTTTTTATTAGACAGACAGATAGAGCTTTTGTTTTGGTGGTATTTAATCACCACTGGGTTTTTTATTTTTTGCTAAAAGTTTGAAAAAAACAAAAAACTTTTTCTTACTTTCTGTTAGAAAATGTTGCAAATTAGTAATTTTTCACTTTAAAGTGGAGCTCCACCCGTTTTATATATAATAGCTCTTAGTGATCACATAGATGTTCTAATTCTAAAATGGTACCTTTTTTTTTCTTTGTAATCTCTCTTCTTCCTGAATGTGTGTCTTGCGGATATGGGTGGGGTTTGTGCAGCTATTTAGTAATTTCCGCAACTTGTACTGTCTCGCACTGTCTCCTGGGATCTCTTCTCATTGATCCCAGGAGTCTGTGCGCTCCGAAATTGAAGTCACTGCGCATGCGCAAGATCGGAGCTACAGCGCGCAGTGCATGCTGGGACATCAGTGACACTGTATCCTGGAAGAGGATGCCAGTGGGCTTCACATGCCCACAGGCAAGATGAGAAGCACCCAAAAGACGCAATATAACTTAATTTCTATTGATAAAATAGATATCTTAAAGACTTCAAAAATGGAACAAGTGAGTACAGGCATACCCCACTTTTAAGTACACAATGGGGTTTATTTACTAAAGCTGGAAAATGCAAAATCAGGCTCACTTCTGCATAGAAACCAATGAGCTTCTAACCTCAGCTTGTTCAATTAAGCTTTGGTAATAAAACATGGAAGCTCATTGGTTTCTATGCAGAAGTGAGCCTGATTATGCACTTTCCAGCTTTAGTAAATAAACCCCATTGTATACTTAAAAGTGGGATATGCCTGTACTAATTCTAAATAATATAATCAATGTCATTGTATTTAAAAAAAAAAAAACGATTTAGGCAGTGGAACCCTGCTTTAACTGATTTGCTCTGATGAGGCAGCACTGATGGGAACTAATAGGCGGCAGTGATAAGGAGACACTGATAGGGTGATTGGGCACAGCTGATCACTTGGTGAAGGGCCGCTGTGATTGGCCTTTTACCATGATCTGTGATCGGCTGTGTGTGAAGAACACAGCATTCAAAGAGCGCACCAGATGTAGTCAGATAGAGACCACCTTATTTCTTGGCTGGAGAACATCCAGCATCACCTAGCTCTTTACCTCCCCAACTAAACTGTCCCTGGACCATTATTTTCATTCATTGGATTTCAGTTCTCTTAATCATGGAGGCTTATAATCATAGGTGGTCTTTATCTAGGTTGGTCTGCTCTTTTCAGAAAGGTATGTATTAGAGCTGTACATTTAATCGTCAAGAATTGTTATCGCAATCTTGACTAAAGTGTTTCACAATTCTTTCTATGCAAAGTATTCTCTCTGCTCTTCTGAAGCCACAGCCTTCAAAAGAAAAGAAGAGAAAAACTGGGCAGTCTGCCAAGAATCCAAACATTCTTTATCAGTTGAACTTAAGTATAAACATTGTAACAATTTTTCAATGGAATAGACTGTGTCTAAGTGATAAAAGTTTAACAAGTAAAGTTATCCCATTTTTTTTTCTGTATAATGTGAAAGATTTTACGTTGCGAGAATCGTGATCGTTTTATTCTAAGCAAAAAAATTGCGTTTCTCTGTACAGGGGAATCAGAACCTCTTTCTACCTGCTGCTGGTGATCCTTCTAGTGATAACTAAAGATCAATATACAGGAATCAGGACTTCCGTCCTCCTGCTGGTGATCGCTCTAGCGATTATGAAAGATCTATAAAGGGGAATCAGGACCTCCTTTCTCCTGCTAATAATCCCTCTAGTGATAACGATAGATCTATAAATAGGAATCAGGACCTCCTTCCTCCTGCTGGTGATAACGATAGATCTATAAATAGGGATCAGGACCTCGTTCCTCCTTCTGGTGATCCCTCTAATGATAACTAAAGATCTACAGTGCCTTGAAAAAGTACTCTAATAGATCATATTAACATGATCTATTAGTATTATGCAGATATAGTCATTAGTCCATACATGGCAATGAACTGAACACATCAAAGTCCAGCTGCACTTCAAAGCTTACTTACAAGGCTGTCTGTATCACAAATGATTTTTTAATGCTTATTCAGTTAGAGTTATGAGCTGTACAAATTAATTCAAAGCTTTGTACTTCTTTCTTATGGTGCTAAAGCTGGCCGGAACTTCATTTTTCATTAATTAGCATTACACTCGCCTAGTAATTGAGCAACATTGGGAGAAACAAAGCATGACCTATGACTTTATCCTTTGTTAGCCAACTGTGCAAACAAGAAATAAGCAGAGTATAAGGCCTCCTTCACTCCATACAGTGCACATTATTGTGCTTACAACACATGCGCGGTGTGCGTACACACTACCATGTGCTGTATTGTGTAGTTAAAACACATTGAAGTGTTTGCCTTTTTCTTCTTTTTTTTTTTTTTTTAACTTTTATGCCATTCTATGCGCTGCAGCACACTGGTGATGTATCTAACCTCCGTGGCATATGCTGCGCAAAAATGCAGCAGGTCCTATTTTTTTTGGTGCACACCAACATGGTGTGTTAATGTGAACTGGTGCTATAAGACATAAAGAAGCCTGCCCTGTCCTTTCAATGGGACTGTGTTGGTGAACGCTGCTGGTGAGAACAAGCCCTAAAATGTGAGTCCCCACATTTAGACTAAAACCTACACATACAAAAGTGCCCAATAGTCACACTGGGTAATGAGTATGGCAGTTAGCCTCCATTCTAACCTATGCACATGTGCGTCGTGTTTAGGCAGCCCATTCAATTTAATGGGTTGCCCTATGTGTTAAAATCACACAAAAGAAATACATGTCTCTTTTTTAAAAGCTTGCCACACAATAACTTTGTTACCATGCATTTTGGCATGCACAAAAGCATGGCCATTAGCAGATGGGTTGGGGTGCCATTATGAATTAATGGCACACCATACATCTGCAAAAGGGATGCACATCTTTGTGTGATACAGGAATATTTGGGATCCTGCATCACACAAATGTCAATCTAGCCTCGGTGTACATGGACCCTATAGGGCAGTGGTCATCAAGCCTGTCCTCAGGGCCCACTAACAGGCCAGGTTTGCAAGATAACTGAAATACATCACAGGTGATCTCATTTGCTGCTCAGTGATTGCAGTATTCTAGTCTGCATGTCCCTAAGACAATACATAAAACATGGCCTGTAAGTGGGCCCTGAGGACAGGGTTGATGACCACTGCTATAGGGGACCTGTATAGGGGAATCAGTACCTCCTTCCTCCTGCTGCTGGTGATCCTTCTAGTGATAAAGATCAATATACAGAAACCAGGACTTCCATCCTCCTTCTGGCGATCTCTCTAGCGATAACTAAAGATCTATAAAGGGAAATCAGGACCTCCTTTCTCCTGCTAATAATCCCTCTAGTGATAACGATAGATCTATAAATAGGAATCGAAACCTCCTTCCTCCTGTTGGTGATCCCTCTAATGATAACTAGAGATCTACAGTGCCTTGAAAAAGTATTCATACCTTTTGACATTTTCCACATTTTGTCAAAAATATCGTAAATATATTTTATTGGGATTTTATGTGATAGACCAACACAAAGTGGACCATAGTTGTGATGTGGAAGGAAAATGATAAATGGTTTTCAATTTTTTTTACAAATAAATATGTGAAAAGTGTGGCGTGCATTTGTATTCAGCCCCCTTTACTCTGATACGCCTAACTAAAATCTAGTGGAACCAATTGCCTTCAGAAGTCGCCTAATTAGTAAATAGAGTCCACCTGTGTTTAATTTAATCTCAGTATAGGTACAGCTGCTCTGTGAAGCCCTCGGAGGTTTGTTAGAGAACTTTAGTGAACAAACATGAAGGCCAAGGAAAACACCAAACAGGTCAGGGATAAAGTTGTGGAGAAGTTTAATGCAGGGTTAGGTTAAAAAAAATATCCCAAGCTTTGAACATCTTATGGAGCACTGTTCAAGCTATCATCCAAAAATGGAAAGAGTATGGCACAACTGCAAACCTACTAAGACATGACTGTCCACCTAAACTGACAGGCTGTTCAAGGAGAGCATAGATCATTAAAGCAGCCAAGAGGCCTATGGTAACTCTGGAGGAGCTGCAGAGATCCACAGCTCAGGTGGGAGAATCTGTCCACAGGACAACTATTAGTTGTGCACTCCACAAATCTGGCCTTTATGGAAGCGCAGCAAGAAGAAAGCCATTGTTGAAAGAAAGCCATAAGAGGTCCTGTTTGCAGTTTGCAAGAAGCCATGTAGGGGACACAGCAAACATGTGGAAGAAGGTGCTCTGATCAGATGAGACCAAAATGTAACTTTTTAGTCCTAAAAGCAAAACGCTATGTGTGGCAGAAAACTAACACTGCACATCACTCTGAACACACCATCCTCACTGTGAAAAATGGTGGTGGCAGCATCATGTTGTCGGGATGCTTTTCTTCAGCAGGGACAAGGAAGCTGGTCAGAGTTGATGGGAAGATAGATGGAGCCAAATACAGGGCAATCTTAGAAGAAAACCTGTTAGAATCTGCAAAAGGCTTGAGACTGAGGCCTTGGTTCAAATTCCAGAAGGACAACGAGCCTAAATATACTGCCAGAGCTACAATGGAATGGTTTACATCAAAACATATGCATGTGTTAGAATGGCCCAGCCAAAGTTCAGACTTAAATCCAGTTGAGAATCTGTGGCAAGACTTGAAAATTGCTGTTCACAGACGCTCTTCGTACAATCTGACAGAGCTTGAGCTATTTTGAAAAGAAGAATGGCAAAAAATTTTACTCTCTAGATGTGAAAAGCTGGTAGAGACATCCCCAAAAAGACTTGCAACTGTAATTGCAGTGAAAGGTGGTTCTACAAAGTATTGACTCAGGAGGCTGAATACAAATGCACACCACACTTTTCACATATTTATTTGTGAAGAGAATTTGAAAACCATTTAACATTTCATTCCCCTTCACAATTATGTGCCACATTTACATTTCTAGTTGTAACGTGACAAAACGTAGAAAATATTAAGGGGTATGATTACTTTTTCAAGCCACTTTACATAGAAGAATCAGGAACTCCTTCCTCCTGCTGGTTACCCCTCTAATGATAACTAAAGATTTATATATAGAGGAATCAGGACCTCCTTCCTCCTGCTGGTGATCCCTCTAATGATATAAAGATCTATAAAGAGGAATCAGGTCCACTTTCCTCCTGCTGGTGATCCCTCTAATGATATAAAGATCTATAAAGAGGAATCAGGTCCACTTTCCTCCTGCTGGTGATCCCTCTAATGATATAAAGATCTATAAAGAGGAATCAGGTCCACTTTCCTCCTGCTGGTGATCCCTCTAATGATATAAAGATCTATAAAGAGGAATCAGGTCCACTTTCCTCCTGCTGGTGACCCCTCTAATGATAACTAAAGATCTATATTGGGAAATCAGAACTTCCATCATCCTGTTGGTGATCACTCTAGTAATAACTAAAGATCTATAAAAGGGAATTAGGACCTCCTTCACTCTAGTGATAACTAAAGATCTATAAAGGGGAATTAGGACCTCCTTCACCATAGTGATAACTCAAGATCTATAAAGGGGAATTAGGACCTCCTTCCTTCTGCTGGTGATCCCTCTAATGATAAATAAAGATCTATAAAGGGGAATCAGGACCTCCCTCCTCCTGCTGGTGATCCCTCTAATGATAACTAAACATCTATGAAGGGGAATCAGGACCTCCCTCCTCCTGCTGGTGATCCCTCTAATGATAATTAAAGATCTATATAGATGAATCAGGACCTCCTTCCTCCTGCTGGGGATCCTTCTAGTGATAAAAAAAGATCAATAAAGAGGAATCAGAACCTACTCCCTCCTGCTGGTGATCCTGAAGGGGAATTGGGATCTCCTTTCTGCTGCTAATAATCCCTCTAGTGATAACGATAGATCTATAAAGGGGGATCAGGACCTTCTTCCTCCTGCTGTTGACCCCTATACTGATAAATAAATATCTATATAGAGGAATCAGGACCTCCTTCCTCCTGCTGCTGATACCTCTAGTGATATAAAGATCTATAAAAGGGAATCAGGACCTCCTTCCTCCTGCTGCTGATACCTCTAGTGATATAAAGATCTATAAAAGGGAATCAGGACCTCCTTCCTCCTGCTGGTGACCCCTCTAGTAATGCATTCTAGAATTAGAATTACATTTTCCTACCTGGAAGTCTGCCGCTGTATAGTTCAGTCTCTGGTCTTTCTTCATGCTCTATATATGAAGCTCTCGGAGTCTGTTTATATAGTTGGTTCACAGTGAACACTGTAGCTGTGCTGCTTATCTGCCTCCTCCTGCCTGGAATACTACAAGTGTTTTGCTCAGTCTGTCCTACAACATGTGTGCTTGGCTGAGTGTTTGTGCAGTTTCCTCGGATAAGCCAGCCAGTCTGGCTCTGTATCTTCCTGTGCTGTTCCTGCAAGATTTACACAATGCACTGCTGTGCTGGATAAATTGTCCCTGCTTTCAACCTCTTCTAGAAGAGTATTCTGGTAGGGCTGATGTGCAGGAGGGTCTTACAAAACCGGGCAATAAAAAAAAAAAGTTGTTTAATGGGAAACGTGTTCAATTCAGAGCCTAATTTAGTTCAATTTGGTATACAGAACAACCGCACAAGTAAATCTGTTGCACATGAATCAAGATGATGTAGAAGAGACAAGATAAATATAGAATGTAATTTTACTTTGTACAGTTGTTTTACTTGTTTATATAGCGCCAACATGACCACAGCGCTTTATAGATAACAATGAAACATTGGCACCAACCTCTGCCCTTTGAAGGAGCTCACACTGTACTCTGCCTATCACACTCTAAAGCCGGCCACAGACAATTCGAATTTTGGCCAGTTCAGCAATGTTTCTTATGCCGCGTACACATGAGCGGAATGTCCGACAGAAAAAGTCAGACGGGAGCTTTTCATCGTATATTCCGATCGTGTGTATGCCCGCATCAGACTTTTTACGTCGAAAATTCTGACGGACCTAGACATTGAACATGTTATAAATATTTCCGACAGAACCAATTGCTATCAGGAAAACCGCTCGTCAGTATGCTGTTCCGACGGACCAAAAACGACGCATGTTCTGAAGCAAGTACGAGACGGAGGCTGTTGGCTACTGGGTATTGAATTTCCTTTTTCTAGTCCCGTAGTACATGTTGAACGTCACTGCGTTCTTCACGATCGGATTTTGGAGTGATCGTGTGTACGCAAGACAGTTTCAGCGGAATTCCATCGGAACTCCGTCGGAAGAACATTCAGAGTTTATTCCGACGTGAAAACTGGTCATGTGTACAGGGCATTAGAAACAGTACTTCATTTTGAATTCATTGATATAGAACTGAGTTAAAAGGATAAGTTCAGTTTTTTAAAAAAAATATATAAATGCAATTTTTTTTGTAGGTAAAAGAGTGTGCATTTACTATTTTTTTATTTTTTAGGAGCCGGAAAGCATTGTACCAGCAATCAGCAAACTAAACAAAACTAAGTTATGAATATTTTTTTTTCTTCAGCCAATCCAGTAGGAGGTTTATGCCATTGGTGCATGCTGGGGTGGGGGATATAAATATTTGGGACAGTGCTGCTGGATGAAGCTCCGTTGTTAGGTCCCAATAGCCTGGATTAGGGCCTAATGTGTGCTGAAGTTGTCCTGCTTGTTGTGGTGGAAGCTGAGCTTTGGAGAGGACATAGTGGAGGCCCCTTATTGGAGAGAGCCAGGAAGAAATATGGTCTCTCAGAAGGGCCTGGTGGCTCACCGTGATCTGCTACAGTATCTGGGACTCCAAACCCTTACTCCTTAACCATTCGGCAATAAAACTTCAAAGACAAACGTGACTGGCGCCCAATATCCTTTCTCGATCTCAACATTTTAGCCATGGACTCTTTAGCCCTGGGGTGAAATGCTAGTCCGCCCCTACCTCTGGAGGTGCTATCCTGTCGTTGCGGTGTCAGAGGTGTGCTACACATTAAAGCGGAGTTCCACCCAAAAATGGAACTTCCGCTTTAAGAGAAGGTGAACACCTGCTGTGCCACATTTGGTATGTCATTTTTTTGGGGGGGGGTGAGCGGATACCCTCTTTTCAGAGGGTTCTAGCTCCCACTTTCTTCTGGCCTATCCTTGGTACCGGAAGGAAGATCACCTCCCCCCCTCCCTCTATGCAATCATCTGGGACACGTCACAGGTCCCAGATGATTGTGTGACCAGTCACGGCTCGCAACGTAGCTCGCGCATACGTGCGCAGTGGTTTCCCGGCTGTAAAGCAGAGCAGAGAGGGAGTTGAGCGGGGCTTCGGTCCCCCACATCGCCGGACCCTGGGACAGGTAAGTGTCCAATTATTAAAAGTCAGCAGCTGCAGTATTTGTAGATGCTGACTTTTCTTCTTTTTTTTTTTAAGCGGAACTCCGCTTTAACGCACATCGCTTAGCTGTGTGCACATAATTTGTGGAGGCAACCCTGGGGAAAACCAGATACGAATGGGAAAAATCCAGCTGAAACCAATAATTACTGAAGACTCTGATACCTCTTGAGGAATCTCCGTATGGTCAAGTTTAGAATGTGAGCAAAGCAGGAAGGGTAGGCGATTTTCCCTAATCAAAGAGTGGCAATAATGTTGGTACCAAGCTACTTTTATTTCTTTTCAGCCCCTGTCTACACAGGAGATCCCTTCATGCATAGAAAACCGATATTACCCCTCTATCTTCTAGTAGCAACATTAGATTATAAGCTGAAGGACAAGGATCTGAATGGTTCTGCATACTAGGTGCTGTTTAGAACGTTGCCATTATGTAAGTACAGGAAATTAACCTGCATTTCCTTGGGTAGAAGAGTTCCTGGCTATCAGCTGTAGAAATACGGTACTGCTGTCATGTATACAATTTCCCTAATACAGGTGGATATGACTATTATGTGGAGGGGTTACCCCAGAAATATAGAACATGCACCAACAGGAACAATCTTTGGTCTGTTATATATTGCATTCCTTCTACTGCTTGTTGTGGTCTATCTACAGCTGCCTCTAAGACCGATACTAGGTTACTTCTGACATTTGACTCTGGGTAATCCATCCAGGATTTCCTCTGTTAGGCCCTATAGTGATATGCCAAGAAACATAAACACAGCTGTCTGTGACACATGTGAAGGATAGGAAGCATATGAACACAGGCTACCAAATCAAGAAATAGGACTGGGCCAGGTTTCCAAGCACATTATATCATCCCCTGGCAGGTCTTTTCTCTCAGAGGAATATGGCCAGTAACATCTACAGAAAGTGGATGGATTTTTTTGCACCAGTATTTAGCCTGTGACTTCAATATGGTAGAGCTACACTATTCTGCCAAAATGAGAATCCCAATATTTTTTGCTTAGAATAAAGATCACGATTCCTGCGGCGTAACATCTACTTTCACATTATATAAAAAGCTTAGGCCAACTTTGCTGTTTGGTTTTTTATTAATTCATTAAAGTGCGTTTTTTCCAACAAAAAATGGCTTTTGAAAGACTGCTGCGCAAATACAGTGTGATATAAAATATTGCAACAACCACTATTTTATTCCCTAGGGTCTGTGCTAAAAAAATAAAATAAATAAAAAATATGATGTTTGGGGGTTCTAAGTAGTTTTATAGCAAAACAAAAATGATTTTAACCACTTCAGCCCCGGACCATTTGGTTGGCCAAAGACAAGAGCGTTTTTTGCGATTCGGCACTGCGTCGCTTTAACTGACAATTGTGTGGTTGATGTGGCTCCCAAACAAAATTGACATAATTTTTTCCCCACAAATAGAGCTTTCTTTTGGTGGTAAAAACCTCAGCGGTTTTTATTTTTAGCACTATAAACAAAAAAAGAGCAACAATTTTGAAAAAAAAAACGTAATATTTTTCACTTTTTGCTATAATAAATATCCCCCCAAAAAAACAAAAAAAAAACATTTTTTTTCTCAGTTTAGGCTGATATGTATTCTTCTACATATTTTTACAGCAATCAGTGTGATTAAAAATGCACTAATTACCGTGTAAATGTGACAGGCAGTGAAGGTGTTAACCAGTAGGGGGGCGCTGCAGGGATTAAGTGTGTTTTAGGGATGTGTGCTAACTGTGGGGGGGATGGGCTACGTGTGTCACAACGCTGTTTACCGCTCCCAATCATAGGGAGCTGTGATCAGCGTCTTGTCACTAGAAAGAATGGGGAAATGCTTGTATACATCAGCATTTCCCCGTTTTTCTGCTCCGTGAGACGATCGCGGGTATCCCCACAGACACCGAGTCCACGGGACCCGCGATCACACCCAGGGAGCTTGCAGCGGCGCGCTCGCACCCAGGGCCGTGTTTAATATTGATTGGACCCTGGGCAAAAATTTGCAATTTCATTCTCCACCTGCTCTGAGACATACAATAAATAACAGCTAGACTTAAAATCAGTTTACTGTATCAGATCAGGCAGAAATTGCGATTGGTTTTAAGAAGTTGCAGCATATCATTACTGCTTACTGACTGGTTGCTAGAGGTTACAGCACACATTATGGCTCACTAGTTCGTTGCTAGAGGTTACAGCACATCATCACCTCACTGCAGGGGAGCATGATATACATATGAATTGAATGCTGCCTTTATGTCCATGTCAATGCCGCCGGCCGCATCTATTTACTTACTAATACTGCTCCCATTTACATATGAATGCCGGTTATTTACATGTAAACACAAGGTCTACAGGTGAGTTACTTGTATACAACAATAGGGCAGAGCTGGGCAGCATTAGTACCAGATATCGGGACACAGCACAGGATTAAGACTTCAAGGGACAAGGGAATTTAAACTGGGATAGTTGGCAAGTATGAGGCAGCTGCTTTGGGCCCCCCAACAATGACAGGGCCCAGGGCAGCTGCCCCTTTTGCCCTGCCTTAAAGATGGCCCTGCTCGCACCCACAATACCTCGTCTTAAAGGGCAATGTACAGGTACATTAATATGCCTGTACGTGCCCTTCTGCCGTATA
Organism: Lithobates pipiens; assembly: GCF_037356315.1. Lineage (NCBI taxonomy): Eukaryota > Metazoa > Chordata > Amphibia > Anura > Ranidae > Lithobates > Lithobates pipiens. Next base: position 217,659,042 of record NW_027507790.1, read on the forward strand.
TCGGCGTGAGCCAGTTGGCAAGGGGTTAACTATTAGCACTCTGTGTCGTTTCTTCACTAGCGAGTGCCGTGACTAGTATGCGCATGGGAGTGACATCATGCCACTCCAGCCAGTTACAGAGCCGGAGTCTGTGGCCCCGGAAGGAGGAGGGGCGAGCATGGATGCAGCCTCCAGCAGTGCATACTAGCACATTATGCATACCTCACAACTTTTAGAGATGGGAATGAGGAACACCTATCAGCAAAAGTATGCAGGCATAGGACACACCCCTTGTCACGCCCCCTTAAAGGAGAATTGTACAAAAAATAAAAGATTGGTTCAACCCACAAGTGCTTTTTTTTACCACTACTATTCCTTTATTCCTATTGGCTTTTGGAATTTATAAATCAGATGAAAAAACTTTTTGATAGATAAAAGGAATAAACGAGGAGGAAAGACGGACATTGCTCCAAATCAGGGACAGTCCCTCGAAATCAGGGACAGTTGGGAGCTATGCATTATGCTTTTACTTTGCAGGGATGAAAAAAGGAATTAAAACCCATCAGGGTTTTCTTCCTCCTTAAGAGCTCCATTTATAAATGTTTTCATGCAAGATTCAAATAACTTTCACCCAAAATGCAAACATTTTTCTAACTGCATTTGATTGGAAAAAATGTGTGAATCCTGGGTGAAAGTTGTCTGACCCTTGTGTAAAAACATTAATACATTTAAAATGGTTCCTTTTGGAAGATTTTCCATTCTTATGCCCCGTAAACACGATCGGACATTCCGACGACAAAATCCATTGGATTTTGGCCCAAACTTGTCTTGCATACACACGGTCGCACAAAGTTGTCGGAAAATCCGATCGTTCAGAACGAGGTGACGTACAACGCGTAAAACGGGACTATAAAGAGGTCAGTAGCCAATAGCTTTCCTCTTGTAATTTATTCTGAGCATGCGTGGCACTTTGTCCGTCGGAATTGTGTACACCAATCCGAATTGAAACGATCAGATTTTGTTGTTGGAAAATTTTATATCCAGCTCTCAAACTTTGTGTGTCAGAAATTCCGACGGAAAAAATGTGAGGTGGGGCGCACACACGATCTGATTTTCCGACAAAAGCATCTGATCGCACATTTTCCGTCAGAAAGTCCGACCGTGTGTACAGGGCATCATGCTGTTCTGGTGACACCTCAAAGTGTATATTTTCCAGGGAAAAAGGTTTTTAACTTTTTCCGAAACTGAGAAAAAAACTTTGGCTTTACACTTTAAGTGAATTCTTTGTAAAACACAAGATATTAATTTATCTTCGAATCGAATTTCTTTTTCCAAAACCAAAAGAAAAATGTGATTAATGTTACTACGTCAAAGGAGACAAATTACGCGATGTGGGAGTTTATTATTTTATCTGGTTTGGGTATGGGAGATCACAGCTAAGTTCCTGAAGGAGAAGAAAAGAAATGGCTAGACAAATAACTGCTAAGATAACATGTTTTTGGATTCCTTATTATACACTAAGAACATATTGTACTCTTTGGATAAAAAAAAAGAACATATTGTACAATATGACTGTATTATGAACAGTATAAAATGGATAAACATCTGATGAGCACAAAAGGAGAAACCTAACACATTAAAGTCATTACAAAGACGAGATCACTAAAGAAGAACACAAATGAAGTAAAAAGAAAACAGCGTTTGCATGAAATGGCATAACACTGAACAATATGCCTAAAAATGTACAGTATATTATTAAAAATAAAAAAAAAAGGAAAACAGGTGTATAGGAGCTGCAACCTTCCCACATAAAAGCTCAGCCCGGTGCTCAGATCTTGAGGCTAAAATAAAGGAAAGGGATGGTCGGCACTCAGAATGACATCCAAAATAGTATTTCTTTATTAAATGCATGTACAAAGCTGTAAAATACCCTACACGTTTCGGACCTTAGTCATGACTAAGGACTAAGGTCCGAAATGCATAGGATATTTTACAGCTTTGTGCATGTTTTTAATAAAGAAATACTATTTTGGACATCATTCTGAGTGCCGACCATCCCTTTCCTATGTTATTAAAAATGTATGCTGCTTAACCAATCAGAAAGTAAAGACTTTAGCATCAAATGTAAAATAGATGTCCAAGCAACAAGAGAATTTAGACATAGCGCTCTTACCGCTATCCAGGAAACGCTGCAACTGCGCTAAAGCTGTTAAAGCCCCACTCTTTACTTACCTCTCCTAGGGAGAGGTGGTACCGCAAAATTCTGTTACAGTAAGACCCCTTTCACACTGGGGATTTTTCAGGCGTTTTTCAGGTGCTTTAGCGTAAAAAAAGCGCCTGTAAAGCGCTTGAAAGAAGCCTCATCTGCAGTCCCAATGTGAAAGCCCAAGTGCTTTAACCCTTTCATGACTAAGCCTATTTTTGGAATTTGGTGTTTACAAGTTAAAATCCATATTTTCTACTAGAAAATTACTTGGAACCCCCAAACATTATATATATTTTTTTAACAGGGACTCTAGAGAATAAAACGGCGATTGTTGCAATATTTTATGTCACACGGTATTTGCGCAGCTGTGTTTTAAATGCAACTTTTTGGGAAAAGGGACACTTTCATGAATTAAAAAAAAACAAAACAGTAAAATGATCCCATTTTTTTTGCATAATGTGAAAGATAATGTTACGCCGAGTAAATAGATACCAAACATGTCACACTTTATAATTGCGCGCACTTGTGGATTGACGACAAAGTACGGTACCTAAAAATCTCAATAGGCGACGCTTTAAACATTTTTTACGGTTACTAGGTTAGCGTTACAGAGGAGGTCTTGTGCTAGAATTATTGCTCTCGCTCTGACGATCGCGGCGATACCTCACATGTGTGATTTGAACACCGTTTACATATGCGGGCGCGACTTCCGTATGCGTTTTCTTTGCTTTGCGAGCTCGCGGGGACGGCGGGCGCTTTAAAAAAAAAAATTTTATTTTTTTATTTATTTTATTTATTTTAAAATGACTAAATTGTTTAAAAAAATAAAATAAAAATTTGATCACTTTTATTGCTGTCACAAGGAATGTAAACATCCCTTGTGACAGTAATAGGCGGTGACAGGTACTCTTTATGGAGGGATCGGGAGTCTAAAAGACCCCCCACCCCTCCTTTACACTTCAGTGTATTCAGATCGCCGAAAACTGCGATTCTGAATACCGGATATTTTTTTAAAACCGGCGCCATTGGCAGTCGAGTAAACGGGAAGTGACGTCATGACGTCGCTTCCGTGTTTACTATGAGGAGACTGGAACGAAGCCGATTACGGCTTCGTTCCAGTTCCTCCCCAGCGGCCGGAGGCAGCGCAAGTTGAATCGGTGCTCCCGATCGAACGGGAGCACCGGTAACAGCGGCGGGAGGCGGCGGGAGGGGGGGACGTCCCCTCCCGCTCCTCCGGCATAACAGCCGAGCGGCTTTTAGCCGCATCGGTTGTTATGGCTGGATAGCCAATCGCCCGCTGAACAAAACGGTACCGGGATGATGCCTGCAGGTGCGGGCATCATCCCGGTATACCCCCCGGAAGCCGAGTACGCAGATCTGCGTACGCTCGGCGGGAAGGGGTTAAGAGCCCTTTCACAATGCCAGCACCCGAAAAACACTTGTAAAGCACCGCTTAACCTAGCGGCGCTTTACCAGCATTTTTCGAGCACTAGTGGGGCGCTTTTTACCCCTGCTAGTGGCCAAATAAACAGTTAAAAGCGCTGCTGCCAAAAGCACTTTGCAGGTGCTTTTCAGGGGTTTTGCAGGCACTTCCCATTGATTTCAATGGGAAGGGGCTCTTTAGGAGTGTTGTATTCACCGTTCCAAAAGCGCTGCAAAAAAGCTGCTTGCAGGACTTTTTTTGACGCCTTGCCAGCACAGCGACTCAGTGTGAAAGCACTCGGGCTTTCACATCGGGATTGCAGTTGCGGCTTCTTTCAGGCACTTTACAGGCGCTGTTTTTTCACGCTAAAGCGCCTGAAAAACACCCCAGTGTGAAAGGGATCTCAGTGTGAAAGCACTCGGGCTTTCACATTGGGATTGCAGATGAGACTTCTTTCAAGCGCTTTACAGGTGCTTTTTTTAACGCTAAAGCGCTTGAAAAATGCCTGAAAAATGCCCCAGTGTGAAAGGGATCTAATAGGCAAAACATCTGCCCTGCAGAACACCACCCTTCACACGCTGTGCGGTGTGTCCAATTTGTAGTGTGATTTTAAAATGAACGTAACGTGCTTTAAAGTATATTTTCACTTTTGCAGTCATATGTGAGAAATCCCGACTATATGTGTCTTAAGTGTTTCTATCTACACAAAATACCTAAAAAAATTGAAAAAATAAATCTTACATTTTGGTTGTTGCTCAGCAAAAGGCCTCATGGCAAACTGCAAGGATTTCTGAACATAGATTGAGTTTTTCCCTATAGAAAGGCTTAGAACAGGATGAGTTCACTCTCAATAACATACAATGCAAAAGGCCAGCTTCTAAAATCATTGCGTTAGAACTGTGATGCTTTGGGCAGAAAGCTGCAGTTTTCGTGTCAACCAGCAGGTGTCTCCCAGCAGGGTACTACTTACCGTCTTGCAAACCGGGCCAATTCTGACATTTCTCTCATATACAGTAAGGGCCACTTCACACCACATGCAATCCATAGTTTTTTGTTTTTTTTCTGCATCAGATGAAAAATAGGTTATATGGTTTCCAATAGCATCGTTCGCACCAGTGCTTGCAGTTCCAGAGAAAGTAGAAAATGCTGCATTTTTCCTGCTCTGCACTGTACTGGAACACTGTAAAATGTATCAAAAACACACTGGAATGCACCGGAAAGCACCAAAAATGCACTGGAATGCACATGTCTTTACTTAAGATGAAGAAAAAAGAGGGGGGAACTGGACTGCACCAAAAACGCACTGGAATGCATCAAAAACACACATGCAGAAAAGCATCTGGAATGCATCCGGACTGCGTTTCTATGGTGTGAACTGGCCCTAAAACCTTGGTTTGAGAGTAACTTGGTTTGAGAGTGTTTTGCAAGACAAGCAAACATTTTTAATAAAAAGCGTCATGTCACAACTGAGTATTAAAGAGAAGAGAGGCACCTCTAAGTGTAGCAATATGGTTACATTTAATGAAGGTACAACGTTTAGCAACTTACATGGTTGATGATCTAAGTATGCAGGCATCCGGGGTAAAGCTGTCCACATAGACCATCCTCCGCACCGCCATTGACGTCGTCCCTTCCACACTGCACTCCATGAGCAGTTCAAGCCTAGCTTTCAGATCGCTCTTCCCGGTCATGATTACAGACCGACAGTGGTGAGAGCCCACGAAGAGGAGGATGTGGACAGCTTTACCTCGGATGCCTGCATACTTGGATGTGCCTCTTTTAATTATCAACCATGTGAGTTGCTAAATGTTGTACCTTCATTAAATATAACCATATTGCTACACTTAGAGACGCCTCTCTTCTCTTTTATACTCTGTCGTTTCTGCTGGAATTTGCTTCTAATCCCCTTGTGGAGGCTTCCATTTGTGGATGGAAATGTTATGCTATTGCTATAATCTATTTATATGGACTATAAACTGAAGGAACTATGAATAAGTGGTTGTGGAATGAATCATTTGAGTTTTCATTATTTATTATGGGGAAATTTGCTTTGATATACAAGTGCTTTGGATTACAAGCATGTTTCTGGAACTAATTATACTTAAAACCCCAAAACATTTATATATATATATATATATATATATATATATATATATATATATATATAATTTTATTTTTTTAGCAGAGACCCTAGGGAATAAAATGGCGGTCATTGCAATTTTTTTTATGTCACACGGTATTTGCGCAGCAATTTTTCAAACACAATTTTTTGGGGGAAAAAATTTCATAAATGAAAAAAAGAAAACACTAACGTTAGCCCAATTTTTGTATAATGTGAAAGATGCTGTTACGTCAGGTAAATATATACCTAACACTTTAAAATTTTGTTTTGCACACTTGTGGAATGGTGCCAAACTTCAGTACTAAAAATCTCCATAGGCAACGCTTTAAAAGTTTATACAGGCTACCAGTTTTCCACTAGAATTATTGCTCTCACAACGTTGGTGGCGATACCTCACATGTGTGGTTTGAATGCCGTTTACATATGTGGGTGCAACCACGAGGGGATGGGGCACTATAAAAAAAAAAATGTATTGTTTATTTTATTTTTTTACACTTTTCCTTTAATTTTTTTTTAATCACTTTTATTCCTATTACAAGGAATGTAAACATCCCTTGCAAGAGGAATAGGGCATGACAGGTCCTCTTTACGGAGTGATCTGGGGTCTATAATGCCGTGTACACACAATCAGACTTTTCAACGGACAGAATCCCATCTGACTTTGACGGAGTTTCGACAGACTTCCGTCAAATCGGACTTGTCTACACACAATCACACCAAAGTTCGACGGAGTTGACCGTGATGACGTACGACTGGAATAGAATAAGGAAGTTCATAGCCAGTAGCCAATAGCTGCCCTAGCTTTGGTTTTTGTCTGTCGGACTAGCATACAGACGAACAGATTTTTCGACCGGACTCAAGTCCATCGGAAAGATTTGAAACATGTTCTAAATCTAAAGTCCGTCAATTTTTCGACAGCAAAGGTCCGATGAAGCCCACACACGGTTGAATTGTCCGACAGATTTGTTCCTTTGGACCTTTGCTGTCGAAAAGTCCGGCCGTGCTGGAAAGCCTGAGATTAAAAAAAAAAGAAAAAAAAAGATCCCAAGCTTTCCAGCAAAAAAACGAACAAAAAAAAAATGGCCTTTGAGGGTCATAGAGCTGGCCAGGGAACCGTCTGGTCCCTGGTCAGCTCTAAGGTAAACTGGCACCGTTGGTGGTTTCATTCTCCGGCTCACCAATTGTACGGGTGAGCCGGGAGAAGCACTGTATGGCGCCAGGAGGGGAGGGGGGCCCTCCCGTCGTCTGTAAAAGCAATCAAGAGGCTAAGCAGAAGCTATGATGGCTTTTACAGGGAATCACTGGCTGAAAAAAAAAAAGATATCTGAATGATGCCTACAGCTGCATATCTCACTTAAAGCCCAGGACATCATATGACTACTGCTACTGCCCCTTGCCTCATTGTTTTGGCTGCTCCTGCTGGTACCCTGCTTGTTGTGCTGCTGCCTGACACTGTAGCCATTTTCACTTTATCTTGCTCTTTTCCTGCATCCAGTATCCCACTGCCTTGTTCCCATCCCAGTTTTGTTTTCCCCCTTCCCATCTGTGTGTATATATATATATAGTTGTGTAGTGGATAGCACTTTCACCTAGCAGTAAGAAGGGTCGCTGGTTCGAATCCCAACCACGACACTATCTGCCTGGAGTTTGCATGTTCTCCCTGTGCCTGCGTGGGTTTCCTCCAGGTACTCTGGTTTCCTCCCACACTCCAAAGACATGCTGGTAGGTTAATTGGATCCTGTCTAAATTGTCCCTGGTATGTATGAATGTGAGTTAGGGACCTTAGATTGTTGGCTCCTTGAGGGTAAGGACTGATGTGAATGTACAATGTATATGTAAAGTGCTGCGTAAATTGACGGCGCTATATAAGTACCTGAAATAAATAATAAATAATAATATAGTTAAGTGTGGTTTAGATTTGCTCTTCGGCACGTGTTTCGTTTTGGTTTTCATGCATTCTTATGTTTGTTTGCTGGTGTGTGATTATCTTTAAAGCTACACATATATGGTCTGGTTTCAGTTTTCTTGGTGTAGCTACATTTATCTGGTCTCCCAGCTGCTGAATCCTGACATACCTGACGGCTGCCTACTGGTGGACACTAAAATTGCAGCTTTCCACCCAGAGCACCACAATGCCACCAACAGGTGAACTCAGTCCTAACACATTGATCCTCTGTTGGGATAGAGTGTTCAAATCTGGTTTACAACAGATATTGACATCTGCCAGCATAGTGCAGAAAAAGTTATTTATGGAAAACAGAACTCTACAGCCCCCTCATAAATAAATAGAACTACGTTGGAATGGTCAGTGCTAGAGTTTTCAGAAATTAGGATTTAAAATGGTAAACAGGAATTTTAAAATATTTTTTAAATGATGCTATGTGAATGGCAACATGTAACAATATAAGATACCTATTATCCCGGTTTGGCTGCAAAAGTGGAAAAATGCTTTAAGGTATGGTGCGCATTGTGCTAGCACATATGCATCAAAACATGTCCCTTAGGTAAGTTCAAGTCAAGTTTGCAAGAGAAGAAATCAGCACTTCAGCAACATTTTCACAGGTTTTCGAATGTTAAAATTCTGAAATGGTGCTTGCAAGTGTTTGATGATTATATAGTAAACATCCAACATATCTGTTGTTTTTTAATTTTCCTTTTTTAACAATTTTTTCTTCATGTGGGCTGGATCTGGTTAGTAAAGACCTGGTCCGGCTTCTCCATGCAGTTCTGCAGCAACAGATCATTTCTAATGGTGATCTATTGCTTTCTGATATTAGGGAACATATTGGTTGCATACTGGGTACCTCTGGTCTAGGGGGAAGCTTTCCATTTTATTGACTTCTATTTATTTTTGTGTTTTGTTTTTATGTTTTTTTTTTTATTATTCACATGGGGGCTAGATCTGCTCAGTAAAGACCTGATCAGGATGCTTCATGCAGTTCTGCAGAAACAGATCAAACCTATTAGTGATTTATAGCTTGCAGTTATCAGGGCTAAGAGTTGCATGCTGTGTACCTCTGATCTAGAGGAAAGCTTTATATCTTATTGAATACTTTTTATTTTATTTTTTCCTTTTTTATTTTTTTTATTTACATGGGGGACAGGATCTGCTCCATGAAGACCTTATCAGCCTGCTCCATGCAGTTCTGCAGCAACAGATCAATTCTAAAGCCCCATACACACTATCAGATTATCTGCTGAGTTTTTCCTTCAGATTTACCAAAACCATGTAGTACAAGGGCCTGTCTGATTGCATACACATTGAAACTCCTAAGGTTTGTCCTCATATTATATGGTTTTGGTAAATCTGAAGGAAAAACTCAGCAGACAATCTGATAGTGTGTATGGGGCTTAATAGTGATCTATAGCTTGCAGCTATCAGGCCTAAAAGCTGCATGTTGGGTACTTTCAGTATAGAGGGAAGATTTCAAGAGCCTTTAACCACATCAGCCCCGGAAGGATTTGCCTCCTTAATGACCAGGCTATTTTTTTTTTTTTAACTAAACGCCACTGCGTCGCTTTAACTGACAATTGGGCGGTTGTGCGACGCTGTACCCAGAATTGATGTCCTTTTTTGCCACAAATAGAGCTTTCTTTTGGTGGTATTTGATCACCTCTGTGGCTTTATTTTTTGCGCTATAAACCAAAAAAGACCGACAATTTTGGGGGAAAAAAAGTGTTTTTACTTTCTGCTATTATTATTATTATTATTATACAGGATTTAAATAGCGCCAACAGTTTACATAGTGCTTTACAACTTGAGGGTAGACAGTACAAATACAATACACTTTAATACAGTAGGAATCAGAGGGCTCTGCTCCTTAGAGCAATCTAAGATAAAACATTTCCAAAAAAAAATGTAAAAAAAAATCAGTTATTATCAGTTCAGGCTGATATGTATTCTTCCATATGTTTTTGGTAAAAAAAAAAAATCCCAATAACCGTATATTGATTGGTTTTCACAAAAGTTATAGCGTCTAAAAAATAGGGAATAGATTTATGGCATTTTTAGTATTTATTTATTTTTTACTAGTAATGACGGCGATCAGCGTTTTTTTAGCAGGACTGCGACATTGCAACGGACAGAACGAACACCTAACTGACATTTTTGACACTTTTTTGGGAAACCAGTGACATTATTACAGCAATTAGTGGTAAAAATATACACTGACGTACTAATGACACTGACAGGGAAGGGGTTAACATCAGGAGAGATCAAGAGGTTAACTGTGTTCCCTGCAGGTGTATTCGAACTGTATGGGGGATGGACTGCCTGGGGAAACATACAGATTAATCTTCCTGCTTAGCAGAAAGATAGGATCTGTGTGACCTCCCCTGTCAGAACTGAGATTGGATATATAAAGTGTAGCGCTACACTTTATATATCCATTTACTTTTGAAACAAACTTATCCAGTTGTTGTATTAGCTGCTGTTTTTCTATTTAGTTTTGGGCAGCGCAGTGTTCCCTTGATTTTACAGAACTGAGATTGGCCTCGTTTACACAGGCTGATCCCCGTTCTGTCACTGTGGGGAACGATCGTGGATGGCTGGCAGACATTGAGTCCGCCCCACCCGCTGATTGGCGTCCCTGCTGGCCAATGGGAGCGCACACACGCCCACAAAGGCGAGTTCCCAAGCAGACGTACACCTACGGCGATTTGCGGGAATCGTGCCACCTTGCTGCAGCATAATGAAAACAGCAAGGATGTGGAATTCCCTTCCACAGGTGGTGGTCTCAGCGGAGGGCATCAATAGTTTCAAGGAACTATTAGATAAACACTTGAATGACCGCAACATACAGGGATATACAATGTAATACTGACACATAATCACACACATAGGTTGGACTTGATGGACTTCTTGTCTTTTTTCAACCTCCCCTACTATGTAACTATATGTAATGACAGCGGCTGGTCGGCAAGCGGTTAATACTTTGCCCTGGATGAACAAGGATCAGGGTATCTTTAAAGGGTCAGCATGCAAAGCAAACAGAATAGAAATTTGCCTCTAGGTTGATTCTTGCTATAACAGGAATGAAGGTCATGCAACCTTTTATGCTGTAATGTGTCGCCTTCAGGAATGCACACATACTGGACATAGCTCATACTGAGCCTCAGTGGTGGAGTTAGCAGAGTTTATCATCAATAATGTTTAAGTCAGGCCTCATGCCCACGGGTGTTTTAAAAAACGAGCTGCAAAGCTAGTACCGACGGCAGAAAAAAAGCAGCATTAAATTATTATTATTTTTTTCATGTTTTGCATTGGCGTCAATGTACGTTTAGCCACACTTGCTTTCAGGCCCTTTAAAAATAACAAACATGTCATACTTCCCTCCACTGTGCAGCTCGTTTTGCACAGAATGGCCCTGATCCTCCTGTTCTGGGGTCCCACGGCAGCTCTCGCGGCTCCTCCCCGCAATAGCTAACCCCTTCAGGAAGCTCTCTCCCGAGGGGGTTACCTTGCGGGCATGCTCCCATCTCATACACTCTGCATCCATAGACACAGAATGTATGTCTCAGTCCCGCCCCCCGCGGGCCGCATCATTGGATTTGATTGACATCAGTGGGAGCCAGCCGCACTGCTATCAATCTATCCAATCAACGACAAGACTCCATGGAGAAAAGGACGCCAAGGATGAGCTGAGCAGGTAAACAGGCTTAGGTAAGTAAAAGGGGGGGGGATTTGGCTGAGGGGCCCGTCATTGCCAGGCATTTTTTCACCTTACTGCATAGGATGCACTAACCTTTAAAACCCCTTTAACCACTTGCTTACTGGGCACTTAAACCCCCCTCAGTCCCAGACCAATTTTCAGCTTTCAGCGCTGATGCACTTTGAATGACAATTGCGCGGTCATACAACACTGTACCCAAATGAAATTTTTATCATTTTTTTCCCACAAATAGAGCTTTCTTTTGGTGGTATTTAGTCACAGCTCGGAGTTTTATTTTTTGCTAACAAACAAAAAAAGATGCAAAAAAAAAAAAAAATCATGTTTTAATAGTTTGTTATACAATTTTGCAAACGGGTCATTTTTCTCCTTCATTGAAGTGCGCTGATTAGGCGGCACTGATAGGCTGCATTGGTGGGCACTGATGGGCTGCATTGGTGGGCACTGATAGGCTGCATTGGTGGGCACTGATAGGCTGTACTGGTGGGCACTGATAGGCATAGTTAAGGCGGCACTAATAGGCACAGATAAGGCGGCACCGATCGGCACAGATAAGGCGGCACTGATGGGCAAAGATGGGCACAGATAAGATGGCATGGATGGGTGGCACGGATAAGTGGCACGGATGGGTGGCACGGATAGGCACTGATAGGTACCACTGATAGATGGGACTGATGGGCACTGATAGGTGGCACTGATAGGTGGCTCTGATAGGTGGCACTGCTGGGCACTGATGGGCGGCACTGCTGGGCACTGATGGGCGGCACTGCTGGGCACTGATGGGCGGCACTGGGGTGCAGCACCTTTAAGGAAGATTGTGGGCACTGTGGGTGGCACTGTTGGTGGCACTGCTGGATGGCACTGTGGGTGGCATTGTGGGTGGCACTGTGGGTGGCACTGTGGGTGGTGCTGTGGGCACTATGGGCACTGCTGGGTGGCACTGATGGGGGGCACTTACTTTCATTCAGGATGGCACTGCGGTGGGCAGGTGGGCACTGGCAGGAGGCAGGTGGTCAGCTGTATTACTGGCCGTGATCGGGACTGATGTCCCGATCACGGCCGCCGGTGATCGGCTTTTTTTTTCTCTCCTCGCGCTGTCAGCGCGAGGAGGAATAATAGCCGATTACCGGCTCCGTTCTGTCACATGATCAGCTGTCATTGGCTGACAGCTGATCACGTGATAAGGGGTCGGGATCGACCCCTTGCACGGATCGGTGATCAGGCGAGTCTCGTGGACTCGCCGATCACAGAGCGCGCCGTGCGCGCCCCTCAGGGGGCGCGCAGGCCGCTCGTAACCGGGACGACGTCAATAGACGTAGTCCCGGAGAAGTAGATCCGCGCTAATGCCGTCATTTGGCAATAGCGCGGATCTCAAGTGGTTAAGGTAAAAAGTGTTGAACAACTTGCTGTGCCCCCCTCCCTAAATACTTATCTGAGTCCTCAATCAATCTAGTGTTGTGGACAGCTACATCTATTCTCTCTCCTCTCCCTCTGCTCACAGGGACTGAGGTAGCTGCAGGAGTCATTGGCTCCTGCTGCTGTCAATCAAATGCTGTGAGGAGGGGGAAGGGGCGGGGCTGAGCTGCACTCTATGTGTCCGTGGATGCACACAGCCCTGCCCAGAAGCAAGCCCACACATCTGCCACCATAGCAGACAGCTTACTATGGTGAAAGACACTGAAGAGGAGGAGCCTACGGCAGCAGCAGAGAACAAGCAGAAGAGGAGATTTGGGGCTTCTATGTGCAATTTCATTGCACAAAGCAGGTAAGTATAACATTGATGGTTTCTGATTTTTATTTCTTTTTTTAAACTGCTTGACGACTACCGCACACACATATACGTCGGCAGAATGGCTCATACAGACAAATGGGTGTACCTGTATGTCCCTTTAAATTTGCCACCTTGCGGGCGTGGGAGTGTTCCGACAGGTCCCGCAAACTCGATGTTCGCCAGTGGCCGCAATCATGAGACGGAGAGGCAGAACGGGGAGATGTAAACAAAGCATTTCCCTTCTGCCTAGTGACATGACAGGGATCTACTGGTCCCTGTCATCGGGAGCAGTGATCGCTGTCATGTCAGTGGTAGCCCATCCCCCTCACAGTTAGAATCACTCCCTAGGACACACTTAACCCCTTGATTTCCCCCTAGTATTTAACCCCTTCCCTGCCAGTGTCATTTATATAGTAATCAGTGGCTATTTATAGCACTGATCGCTGTATAAATGATAATAGTCCCAAAATAGTGTCAAAAGTGTCCGATGTGTCCACCATGTCGCAGTCACGATAAAAATCACAGATCGCTGCCATTACTAGTAAAAAAAATATATATATATATATAAAAAAAAATGCCATAAAACTATTCCCTATTTTGTAGATGCTATAACTTTTGCACGAACCAATCAATATACGCTTATTGAGATTTATTTTTGCCAAAAATATGTAGAAGAATACATATCGGCCTAAACTGAGGGAAAAAAATGTTTTTTTATATATTTTTGGGGGATATTTATTATAGCAAAAAGTAAAAAATATTGCTTTTTTTTTTTAAATTGTCTCTTTTTTTGTTTATAGAGCAAAAAATAAAAACCGCAGAGGTGATCAAATAAAAATCAAAAGAAAGCTCTATTTGTGGGAAAAAAAGGACTTCAATTTTGTTTAGGTGCAACGTTGCACGACCGCGCAATTGTCAGTTAAAGCAACGCAGTGCAGAATCACAAAACATGCTCTGGTCAGGAAGGGGGTAAAATCTCCCCCCCTTTTTTTTCTTTTTTTTTTTATATTGTTTTGCATAATTACAGGTACAAAAGGTATAAAAGTACAAAGTGAACACTGAATTTAATTTGAGTTTGAAAACGACATTTTATAAGTCATTACTACTATTTTTGAGTTTTGCTACTACTGTTAAAGTAGTATCTGCCTTATTATCTGTGAATTCTTGGAAGGAAGGCAGACTTTCCAGAAAGCATTTATCATATACTGTAATCCTGTATCTAGGCTACTAGTGAATCTTTATCCAAGGAATTCTTGTATAATGACACGCGAAGGAGCAGACACACTGTCGTTGTAGCTGGGCAACCTGCATTAGGCACAGAAAACACAGGAACCATCATCGGGAGGCCCAGGAGAAGCCATCGAGGGGAGGAGGGGGCTTTGGTTTCTATGTTCACTACTGTTCTTTTTTATTTATTGGCTTTGGAAGTCAAGTGTGAGAAAACTCAACAAGTCCCTATGGTGATGAGCGGATGTAGGTATCCTATGTGCCTCTCTAATGGAGAAACTTCAGGTAATAACATAAGACGTTATTCTGTAAAACCGGATAGTGTAACACTATTAATAAAGGAAGGTGAATCTATGCACTTGGGTTTCACGTGTCTCTCTGCCTTTAGGAGGAGGGAGAGATTGTGCCTTTATTGTGGCCAGGCAGGTCACTATTTGAAGTCTTGTCCTACCCGTCCAGGGAGCACCCGAACCTTGAGGTCCTGTCACAGACAGACTTTAGGTGGCGTTGTTTCATCCCCGGTTATCCAGAAGGATAAGCACCTGGTTTCGGTCACCCTTTCTTGGGCTGAGTCGTCCGTTGAGATACAGGTTCTAATTGACTCTGGGGCTGCAGGCCTGTTCATTGATGCTGCCTTTGTATCGAAGCACTCGATTCCGCTGCAGCTGCGTGACACTCCACTTGCCATTGAGGCTCTTGACGGGAGACCTCTACAGCCTGCTCATGTGACTTATGAGATGGTTCCATTGTCCATGGTCATAGGGGCTCTTCACCATGAGATAATCCAATTCCAATTTATTTTCTCACCTAAGTTTCCACTGGTTATTGGTTATCCTTGGTTACAGAGGCACAACCCCTCTTTTGATTGGCTCTGTGCTGAGGTTCTCTCCTGGTCACCACAATGCAGTAAGACATGCTTCCAGAAGGTAGCCAAGGTCCTGTGCAGCTCTTCACTCTCCTCCCTGCCGGAGGAGTACCGCAATTTTAGCGATGTCTTTGACAAAGGTCAAGCCGGTAGTTTGCCTCCACACCTGCCGTAAGATTGCGCAATTGACCTTCCACCTGGGGCCATACCGCCTCGTGGCCGGGTTTACCCTTTGTCGGTCTTGGAAGATAAGGCCATGGAGGAGTATGTTGCAGACACACTTTCTCAAGGTTTCAACTGCAAATCCTCGTCTCCTGCTGGTGCTGGTTTCTTCTTTGTGAAGAAGAGTGGTGATCAGAGACCTTGTATTGATTATATAGGTCTCAATTGTTTCACAATTAGGAATGCCTACCTGATTCCGTTGATTACGGCGTTATTTGACTGCCTCAAGGGAGTAACGGTTTTCATGAAGCTTGATTTGAGAGGGGCATACAATCTTGTGAGGATTAAGGAGGGCAACGAGTGGAAAACTGCGTTTAATACCAGAACAGGCCATTATGAGTACCTCGTAATGCCTTTTGTCCTTTGTAACGCCCCGGCAGTTTTCCAAGAATTTATTAACAATGTCCTCCAAGCAGGTAAATTTCATCATTACCAGTAGGTGTCGGAGCACTGCCAGTACGGAGCAACCTGGAACTTAGGCATTGCTGCTATAAGAAGAACACCTCCAGTCCACCCTGTATTATTATTGAAGCCTCACTCCCAGTTCTGCAGAATAAAGTCCAATATTATTACCTGAAGTTTCCAAATTCTTTCTAAAGTAGCAGGGGCATGTGAAGGGCCAATGTCAACAAGCTTTTTTTTTTTTCACTTCAGCAACAACAGCTTCCCTACCCATATAACTCTACACTATATTGTCAATTGTATTGGGATGCCTGCCTTTACACACACATTAACTTTAATGACATACCAGTCCTAGTCCGTAGGGTTCAATATTAAGTTGGCCCACCCTTTGCAGCTTTAACAGCTTTAACTCTTCTGGGAAGGCTGTCCATAAGGTTTAGGAGTGTGCCTATGGACTTTTGAATGGACATTTTCCATTTTTTTTCTTAATGATATATTTATAAACAGTTTTTTTTTTACATTGTTTCTATTATTTGTATAAAAAAATCCTTATCTTACGAATGCATATTTAAGGCAAGATAACTCCATGCTTCAAGTGTGTTACCAATGCTGGACTGTCTAATACCAAGCCCAGAATTAGCTCTGCATTCTCACTGCTCCTGCAGGCAGTACAGCAATAAACCGGCTGTTTGCAACCCTGGAATGTCAAATACATTCTCCTGGATTGGAAAATTATGAATAAAAAATATTTATATACCATATTGTATGTTTTTTACTTGACTAAAAAGACATTCAGAAAACTAAAAAATAAATTATATGGAGAAGAACTATGCATTGCCTTTAGACCCTTTTGTCCCCAGACACTTCTTTCCAGGAATACCTCCCTAAGACTGGCCATAATATTAATTAACTTACCCCAGTGGGAGACACTTTCTGTCTCTCTCATACATGTGTTATTAGGTTCTTGATAGACATCACTTAATACGGTGTGAGCTCTCTGGTGACTTGTTAGTAGAATATTAGCTAGCACAAACCTGCTGCCTTTTAGGTGGTGCTTTCTGACTTTTAATTAAATCCCATAGCAGAAAAAACTTTAGACTGATGGTTAACTCAGTCCTATGAGATTTAAAAATGGCAGTCCCATGGCTTAATCAGACAGTCATCTTTTTGTGATAAGGCTTTGTGAATTAATCCTTATGTCTTTTGCTGAGCACAGGAGGGCGATTTCTAATAGGAAAAATCCAACCTTGATTTTTTTTTTAAAACCCACTTGCCAACAGCAATATGTACAGTATAGAGTGCCTTCAAAATGTATTCATACCCCTTGAAATTTTCCACATTTTGTCCCGGTACAACCAAAAACATATAGTTGTGCTCATAAGTTTACATACCCTGGCAGAATTGATGATTTCTTGCCCATTTTTCAGAGAATATGAATGAGAACACAAAAACTTTTCTTTCACTCATGGTTAGTGTTTGGCTGAAGCCATTTATTATCAATCAACTGTGTTTACTCTTTTTAAATCATAATCACAACAGGAACTATCCAAATGACCCTGATCAAAAGTTTACGTACCCTGGTGATTTTGGCCTGATAACATGCACACAAGTTGACACAAAGGGGTTTGAATGGCTATTAAAGGTAACCTTCCTCACCTGTGATCTGTTTGTTGTAATTAGTGTGTGTGTATACAAGGTCAATGAGTTTCTGGACTCCTGACAGACCCTTGCATCTTTAGGCTGGGTTCACACCGCTGCGGCAGCGAGAACCGGATGTGATTCGCACCGCACTGCAGTGCAAATCACATCCGATCTCTGTGCGATGCGAGTTCAGCCATACAGATAGTATGGCTGAATTCGCATCGCACCCGCCGCAAACTCGCACGGGACCCTTTTTTTGGTCCGCAGCAAAATCGGATCGCATGGGTGTTCACACCATGCGATCCGATTCCTGTGCGAGTGTGCAGATCGCACTGCGATATGCGAACTGATCTGGGGGTGTCACTAACATTTCACTGACACTCCCAGCAGTCCGCATAGGGCAGTGTGAACTGCCGGCGGGAGGCATGCGATGCGGGAACGCCGCGGATTCGCGGCGTTCCCGCATCGCTCCGGTGTGAACCCAGCCTTAATCCACTGACATTTCGTGATTCTGAGTCATGAGGAAAGCAAAAGAATTGTCAAAGGATCTTCAGGAAAAGTCTTAGTTAAACTGTACAAAACAGGAAAGGGATACAAAACAAAAGAATGGGCAAAAATGTCACTCTCTACACGTGCAAAGCTGGTAGAGACATCCTCAAAAAGACTTGCAGCTGTAATTGCAGCAAAAGGTAGTTTTAAAAAGTATTGACTCAGGGGAGCTGAATACAAATACACGCCACACTTTTCACATATTTAGTTGTAAAAAATGTTGAAAACGATTTATTATTTTTCTTTCCTTCACATTTATGTGTTGGTCTATCACATAAAATCCCAATAAAATACATTTATGGTTTTGGTTGTAACACGACAAAATGTAGAAAAATTCAAGGGGTATGAATACTTTTCCAAGGCACTGTATATACGTTGCAGTTTGCAAGTGGTTTACCGAGATTGTGGCTGAAGATATCAGCCATAATCCCGGTATCATTTTTTGCAGCCAGCTGTCGGCTTTCTCTTGAAACTCATGAGAAGCACCGGCTCATGAGTCACTTGGCACAGTTTCCCTTCCTGACGCTTGCCGGTGTTTCTTGGGCTTACCATTTCCGTTGGTTTGCCCGAGAAATGATCTGACGGTGCGACCGGCTGCTCCCAAAAGCAATCAAAGAGTAGATACTCTTTGATTGCCTGTATGGCGATATCATGATGTCACTTTCGGTCCAGGCTGGAAGTAAATAATATATATTTTTTAAAGCATGAGGTTATTTTTTATTTTTTTTATCTTTAGCTTTAAAAGAGATCTTTTTGACCCCAGATCTCTCCATGCTATCCTTATTTCTATTACAAGAGATGCTTACATTCCTGGTAATAGGAATAAAAAAAAAAATATGAAAGGGACAAGGTAAAATAAAATGTAAAATAAACAAGAACTAAAAAAAATTAAATTTAAAGTGATCCCATGGCTCTGTGCTCGCACGCAGAAGCGAACACATCCGTAAGTCGTGCATATGTAGACGGTATGGCTTCTGCAAATGTAAAGAGCAGGAGCAATGATTCTAGCACAAGACCTCCTCTGCAACTCTAAGCAGGTAACCTGTAAAGGTGATTAAAGGAGATTTTTAAGTACTGTAGTTTGTTGTCATTCCATGAGCGTGCACAATTTTAAAGCATGACATGTTAGGTATCTAATTACTCGCCGTAACAACATCTTTCCCAAAAAAATTGGGGTAAATATATATATATTTTTTAAGTGTATTGTGTTTGCAAAACCGCTGTGCAAATACCATGTAACGTTAAAAATTGCAACAATCACCATTTTATTCTCTAGCGTCTCTGTTCTAAAAAAATGTATAATGTTTGGGGGTTATAAATAATTTTCTAGCAGAAAAAATACTGATTTAAACAAAAAGTGTCAGAAAAAGCCTGGTCAGCAAGTGGTTAGATTTTTATTAGAAGGTTTTGCATAGTACTGTACAGAATAAAACAGTACAAAATGACCTCTACATTGTAAATTCCATTTTACAATGTAATGAATAAAGATACATCATGAGCCAAGCAAAATACAGCCAAGTAAGGTACTAATACTGAAATAGCATAGAATTTTGTCTGAAGCAATTGATATAGTGTCTATACATTAATCACATTGTAATTTCTGTGGATTACAATATCAAAGAGAAATATCATTGGCAAAGTACAAATCCGTGTGTCAGCCAATAGAGAGTAAAATACAAAACGAAAAAAAAAAAAAAGAGATCAAGGGTAGAATAAAGGAGTAAAAGAGAAGAAAAAAAACCACACATACGTGGGGGTTGATGTGGCGTAACCTTGTATTTTTAAAGGAAAATTATATCAGACAACAGCAAAGTGTCCTCTCGGATGTGTGATTATCTATCAACTATTATGCCGCGTACACACGATCGAACTTAGTCCAGCGGACAATCCGACGGACTTTGCAGTGGAGGTCCGCCGGACTTTAAAACGAATGGACTTCACCACACACGATTACTCCAAATGTCCAGCGGATTCCAATGTGATGACGTAGAATAAGGAAGTTCATAGCCAGTAACCAATAGCTGCCCAGGGGCGGATCCAGGGGGGGGGCAACGGGTCAATTGCCCCCCCCGAGAACACCGCCAGCTGATGACAGAACGGCCGGTTCCGCGGGTCCAATCGCGGCCGGTTCCGCGGGTACCCGCGGGCCGGTTCCGCGGGTCCAATCGCGGCCGGTTCCGCGGGTACCCGCGGCCGGTTCCGCGGCTCCAATCGCGGCCGGTTCCGCGGGTACCCGCGGGCCGGTTCCGCGGGTCCAATCGCGGCCGGTTCCGCGGGTCCAATCGCGGCCGGTTCCGCGGGTACCCTCGCTGAGTGGACGGGTGAGGGGGGGGCAGCTGGGCGGCTTAGGAGGGCTGCTGGCCAATCAGGAAGCCAGCAGGCAGGGGAGCAGGGAGATGACATCATCTCTCACTGCCCTGCGTCCCTCCAGTTCCGCCCTCACTGTGTAGGAAGCTGTGTGCAGCAGAGAGATTGCATCATCTCTCTGCTGCCTATGTTCACTCTGGGACCCAACAAAAGACCACCAGTAGGTGACAATCCGCAATGTGTGGCAGGCTACGTGGCAAGTGGCAATCCGCAATGTGTGGCAGACTACGTGGCAAGTGGCAATCCGCAATGTGTGGCAGGTGACGTGGCAAGTGACAATCCGTAATGTGTGGCAGTTGACGTGGCAAGTGACAATCCGCAATGTGTGGCAGGTGACGTGGCAAGTGACAATCCGCAATGTGTGGCAGGCTACGTGGCAATCCGCAATATGTTGCAGGCAACGTGGCAAGTGACAATCCGCAATGTGTGGCAGGTGACGTGGCAAGTGGCAATCCGCAATGTGTGGCAGGCAACGTGGCAAGTGACAATCCGCAATGTGTGGCAGGTGACGTGGCAAGTGGCAATCCGCAATGTGTGGCAGGCAACGTGGCAAGTGACAATCCGCAATGTGTGGCAGGTGACGTGGCAAGTGACAATCCCCAATGTGTGGCAGGTGACGTGGCAAGTGGCAATCCGCAATGTGGGTCAGGCAACTTGGCAAGTGACAATCCGCAATGTGTGGCAGGTGACGTGGCAAGTGGCAATCCGCAATGTGTGGCAGGCTACGTGGCAATCCGCATCTGGTGGCAGGCGACGTGGCAAGTGACAATCCGCAATGTGTGGCAGGTGACGTGGCAAGTCACAATCCGCAATGTGTGGCAGGTGAAGTGGCAAGTGACAATCCCCAATGTGTGGCAGGTGACGTGGCAAGTGGCAATCCGCAATGTGGGTCAGGCAACTTGGCAAGTGACAATCCGCGATGTGTGGCAGGTGACGTGGCAATCCGCATCTGGTGGCAGGCGACGTGGCATGGTGAGTTGAACCATTTAATTTTATATTACAATGTATTAATAGAAATAATGTGCTTCAATCATCCTGACACCATAACAACCATGGTGCCGTAATGATTGAAGAGCCAATACCAGCCATTTCCCATATAAATTGCCCCCCAAAAAACATATTTTATAGCAGTGCCCCTCCCGAGATTAGACTCTGGATCCGCCCCTGTAGCTGCCCCAGTGTCGGTTTTAGTCCGCTGGACTAGCACACAGACGAATAGATTGTCTGCTAAAAGCCGAGTCCAGCGGACAATTTTGAAGCAAGTCTTATTTCTAAGTCAGCCAGACTTTTGGAACAAAAAAGTCTGCTGGAGCCCACACATGATCGAATTGTCTAATTGACTAAGTCTGCCGGATAGATATCAGAAATGCAAAGCCTGTAAGTAAACATGTGATTTCTCCATTAGGGGAGGCTGGAGATTACACAAGACTATGACCTCCTCTCACCCATGTCATAGCACTTGGTCAGGTGCCAAGCACCAGGGATGTCGCATGAGAGGAAGGGGAGTTAGAACCACATAGAAAAGTTGCTGCTCATCCCCAATTAGCTAGACAATCCATGTTCCTCACTCCCCCTGGGACCTTTAGGCAGCAAAAAAGTGAATCTGACAAATATAATGATATTAAAAAATGTATAACAATGCTATTCATACAAAAGTTAAAACAATGCATGTCTTAAAACATAGCATGGTGATGCTTATATTGTACATAACCATAACGTTTAGATAGGATCTATACATTGCAGTTTACCAACACATTTCTCAATGGTAAATCCTGCCCAAAGAAACCCCCCAAAGTGTTTCAGTTATAATTGGTCTCAATCTTTATCAGGGGAATCAGGGATATCAAAATAATTAGAAGGTTTTGCATAGTACTGTAAAAAAATTAAACATTACAAATCAAACGTCCACCCCATAATTACACACGCTCCCACCTCTCAGCAATTCCTGTCCATTCTTAATCAACACATTCACATAGAATATATGTATGCTAAAGCCCACTTTATATTACAAAAGTTCTGTGCTCAAAGGACCCCCTGTCTAAGTGACCCTAAGTGAAAGCTTGATGCCCCATAGAGATAAAGCCCTGTGCCCTTAACCACCAGAATGTGTGCCATACTCCCAGCAAATCTTATTACTATTACTCTTGGGTCTTGTATTATTTATATGTGACTTACAATATCAGTTGCTGCCAGACAGGTCGGGACCATGAATAACTATGGCCCCCCCCACAAACTTTCCCTTATCCTGAAAACAGTTCTGAGAGTTGATAAACACTTCTACTTAAAGAGGAAGTAAACCCTTCCAAACAACTTGGACCTATAGGTAAGCCTAGATTAAGGCTTACCTGTAGGTCCAAGCAATATCTCCTAAACCTATATGGTTTAGGAGATATTTGCCCGAAAATGGGCACCGCTGTCTACGGCGCATGCGCCGTAGACAGCGGCGCGCAGGCGCACTAAATGCGGCAAATCCAAGAATGGATTTGCCAAATTTGTCGACTCCCGTGCGTATGCGCGGGAGTGACGTCATCGCGGCTTCGCCGTATGACAGCGGCGGAGCTGCGAGGCGCGACTCCCGTGCGCATGCGCGGGAGTGACGTCATCGCGGTTGCGCCGCTGTGATTCGTCGGAGCTGCGAGACACCACAAGCAACATGGATGCGGCGGACTACAGGGGACAGCGGCGACTTCGCTGGCTCCTGTGTCAGGTAAGTGACACATAATGAGCTACTATGCGATGCATAGTAGTCCATTATGCTTTACCTTTGCAGGGAAAAAAAGAGGAAGTAAACCCATCAGGGTTTACTTCCTCTTTAATACCTGACTCTTTCTGCACCCATTGGGTGCAGACCTGCACACATTTGTAACTCATGTTTATAACTAAGTTTCACCCATTAAAATTGGGTTATATATTTAGTTTGAGTCCTTATGGTATGTGATGCTATCAATCACACTTCAAGCTCCATTTGCATCCTTATTAGGACGCACTAGTATTTAGAGTGGCCCATACCACCCAGTTCCTGGAACTACTACGGAAATATATCTGCCTGTATATATGAATATTGCTCTCTAATTATTGTTACATTTGATGTACCCCTCTGTAAGACAAATGTTATTTTGACTCTTGTCTTATGTAATTCTGTTGTGTCCTTCTCTCAAATGTTCTAGCTACATCCTAGGAATCCGGGCATCCCTGCTGAGGATGTAGCTAGAGCATTCTGGGGAGGATGCATGATTTTTAATGGCTCTGATTCATGCTTGATAACTTCATGTTGCAAGGGTATTTGTTTTAAACCTTAGAAATGTATGTGTATAAAAATTCATTGGATTATAATCTAATATTGTATGTTCTCAATTATGTAGATATCCCTGATCCCCCTGATGAAGATTGAGACCATTATAATTAAAAAACATGTTGGGGTTTCTTTGGGCAGGATTTACCATTGAGAAATCCATTAGGGAACTGCTATGCATACCTGCTACCTAAGGGTTATCGTTATGTAAAATATAAGTATCACCAATTCACCAGAACCTACATTTAAAGACATGTATTGTTGTAACTTTTTTATGAATTAAGTTATCAATTTTTTATATCATAATATTTGTCAGATTTATTTTTTTGCTGCCTAAAAGTCCCGTGGGGAGTGAGGAACACGGATTGTCAGTATGAAGGAAGATGTCCTTGTGACCACAAATCCATTATTATTATACAAGATTTATATAGTGCCAACAGTTTGTGCAGTGCTTTACAATGTTAGCACAGACAGTACAGTTACAATACAATTCAATACAGGAGGAATCAGAGGGCCCTGCTTGTTAGAGATTACTATCTAGGAGGGAGAGTCAAGTGATACAAAAGGTAATAACTGTGGGGGATGAGCTGATGAATAAAATTAAAGTACAGTTGTTACGTGGAGGCAGCATAGGATTCTCTGAAGAGAAAAGTTTTCAGGGATCACCTAAAAGTGGATAGATTTGGAGATAATCTGACAGATTGGAGTAGGGAATTCCAAAGGATGGGAAAGGCTCGGGAGAAGTCCTGGAGGTGAGTATGGGAGGAGGTGATGAGGGAGCTAGGGAGCAGGAGGTCTTGGTAGGAACAAAAATGGCGATTAGGTTGGTATTTTGAGACTAGGTTAGTGATGTAGCTAAGGGCAGAGTTGTGGATGGCTTTGTAAGTTATTGTGGGTATTTTGAATTTAATTTGTTGGGTGAGTGGCAGCCAATGGAGGGATTGGCAGAGAGGGGTAGCAGACACTGAGCAGTTTGTAAGGTGGATGAGTCTAGCAGCAGTATTCATCATGGACTGAAGGGGGGATAACCTATTTAATAGTAAGCCAATGAGGAGGGAGTTGTAGTAGTTAAGGTGAGAGATAAACAGGGAGTGAATCAGGAGCTTTGTGGTGTCATTG
Source organism: Lithobates pipiens (assembly GCF_037356315.1). NCBI lineage: Eukaryota > Metazoa > Chordata > Amphibia > Anura > Ranidae > Lithobates > Lithobates pipiens. The sequence goes on from NW_027507790.1 coordinate 217,683,896, forward strand.
GTTAGAAAGGGACGTATGGAGATGTTGCAGATGTTGAGAAAGCAAGCTTTGGAAAGGGATTGGATGTGGGGCAAAAGCAGAGTTCAGAGTCCAGGATATTTAGCACCCTGGCATGCGGGGATGGGTGGATAGCATTGCCATTGCTCTTGACAGAGAAGTCAGGGGAAGAGGCACGTGGACGAGGAAATATTGTGAGCTCGGTTTTGGACAAGCTGAGTTTGAGGAAGTGGTGTGACATCCATACAGCTATGTCTGTTAGTAAATTAGTGATGCGAGACTGACGGACAGAGCTGAGGGGTGGAGAGATAGATCCATGTCATACCAAGGTATGATAGTAAGTGGTAAGCTCAGCCTGGACAACACATTTCGCTCTGCCCCTCGGAGCTTAGTTATGGGATCCCAATGACTAAACACATTGGGGCATGGTCTGGCTGGAGTCCAGGCTGAGGTTGTCACTTACTATCATACCTTGGGAGGACATGGATGTGCATTCACAGGGACATGTTCTTTCAAAAAAAGCTATCTTAGGAGTCGGGACAAACTCCCTCCCGACCAGCACTCCCAGCTGTGGATGTTAAGGCTTTAGATCCCCTTCAGTAAACCTGAGCGGCACATGATACAGATCTCTTGGAACATGGATTGTCAGTTACATCCTTTTCCATATCTGGAAGTACCATGTGTTTTCTTTTGTTCCAGTGAATGAACAGATCAACGAGAGGACAATGCAAAGTGAATACATGCTGCTGATGAGGAAATTTTAAAGCAAGCCTGTTGCCTTTGCCCTGCATGGCCACAGTCCCCAACTATTCCAGAATCTGTGAGAATATCCTGGGATTTTGATACCCGGCATCCTGTGGATCTGGGCTGTGCCCGGAGGCAAGTGCTTGTTTCAACTGGTGGCTGCTCCAGGTAGGCTCTGTGCAATGTAGTGATCTCCGACAGTGTCACACACACAAAATTCTCTGCTGGGTACTATTGTTTTCTCCTACCCCCTGTTGGAGAACACTGTTCCTCCCTACCCCATGCATTGTATTCCCCCCCACCCCTGCTGGGCTCTATTTTTTACCCTATTGCCCCCCCCCCCACCATCCTCCGCTGTTATGCTTTAACTAGAAGTAAATGAACTTTAAATGAACTTTAAAGCAAGCTCTCGTTGACCTCTTTCTTAATAAATAGCTTGTTGGGAATATGTAAATACTCGACAGTGCAACATGTTCACTTTAAAGCAAAATTAACTCAGTAAACAATATGTTGGTAGCAGGTAGAGTCTTATTTAAATTATGTTCTAATTTTATTTGTAAGTCTCCTCTGCAAAAAAGCTACTTTTCCTGTATGCTAGCAAATCTTTGTTATCTGTATACGGAGTGCTGGCCGGGCTTTTCCCAGCATTTATAAGATGCTCTTGTGAAATCTTGCATTGCTGGACCCAACAGAAGAGAACAGGGTCAGCAGTAGGGTGAAGGCAGGGAGCTTGGATTTTGCATCACTGGAGCCAGAGAAAGAAGGCAGGGGCAGTGATGGAGTGGAGATGGAGAGTTCAAACCTCGCATCGCTGGATCCAGAAGAAGATGGCAGCAGAAGAGATGGAGTGGAGGTGGGATGCTCAGATCTTTCATCACTGGGTCCAAAATAATAGGATGTTTTACTTACTGTAAAATCCATCTCTCTGAGTTCATTGACAGACACAGCCTTCTTTATTCAGAACGGTAGGGTTATATCATCTCCACGGGAGTAGGACTAGGCAGAAAAAAACAACAACCGCTGTCTATCCCCATGGGCTGTCCTCTCTGAGTATATAACCCCCTCCCTGCTTTAGGTATTCAGTTTAGTAGCAAGCAGTAATAGAAGTATCAAAAAACTCCATAGAGGGGTGGGTGCTGTGTCTGTCAATGAACTCAGAGAAACGGATTTTACGGTAAGTAAAAAATCCTATTTTCTCATTCATTCTTTGACAGACACAGCCTTCTTTATTCAGAACGGTAGGGACGTCCCAAAGCAATGCTGAACATGAGGGGTGGGACAGCGAAAAATCCCAAGGCTAACACAAAGGCCAACCAGGTAACAGGAGCTTCACAGAGGACAAGCTGGAACCCAACCTGAACGATACACCTTCAAGGGATTAGACCCTCCTAACATCAGCCTGTAAAAAGCTTGCGGCCAAAAAAATGCACTCGCAGATGCCAACCCATCCACTTCGTAGAAGCGTACCCAGACCGACTGGACCCATCCTGGGATAATAGAATGACCGGAACCCCCACAGCCGTGATCCTGCGTAAAAGCCACAACAGAAGCTGGAGACAAGGAAAGGCATAGGGAAACACCACTGGCCCCATGGGCCACTAGAGTTGCCAGAGAAACCCATGACCTTACCAGAAACCTTGGTAGCGTCCAGTTGAAACAGGACACCAAGAAAACTACCTCATGAGTGTCCCAGTGGGAAAAAACCCAAACATGGCCCGTGAAGGGCCCATACGTCATCCAACCCTAGATGCCCCCCCCCCGTAACAACCTGAAAGTGGAAAAGGGGAACCATGTCCCAAAGGCCCTAGGCCGGAAGCCTGGGCCTCACCCGGGATGGGGGGGAGGAAGGGGGGAAGGAATGGGGGAGGGGGTGGAGGAGAACCCCGGAGAGACCGACCACCTCAGGAAGTACGCGCTCCCCACACCACTCCGGGGAAGGAGAGGAGGGGACCCCTTACCTCTCCTGTGAAAAGCGTGGGTAACGCTCCCAATCAGATCCTCCTTGCCACCGAAGTGGGGGGGTGGCGGCCATGAGGAATACTGCGACACAGGCTGAGACCCGGTCGTATACTACCTCGAGAGACGTTTAACTCGCAGGGCCAGCCCCTGTCCAGTGGGGCTATGTCGCAGCCAACCTAGCGCGCAGCTGTGGTCTGCGTGCGCTCGCTGGCCAGACTGGAGTGATCACTGGATCAAGCGTCCGGCCCGTCGCTCAGCCCAGCAGTTGATTGTAGATTTAATTTAGAAAAAATCCAGGAAAAAGAGAAACGAACAAACAACAAAAAAATTCCCAGGACTAGAGATCTCAGTAGGGAACTAGGTTCTTACTCCTGACTAGGCAGAAAAAAACTGGATACCTAGAGCAGGGAGGGGGTTATATACTGATGGAGAACAGCCCATGGACATCCATTCTGAATAAAGAAGGCTTTGTCTGTCAATGAACGAATGAGAAAAGATGTTTGGGGCAGTGACGGAGCAGAGGTGTGTAGCTTGGAACTTGTATCACTGGACCCAGAAGAAGATGACAGGAGCAGCAATCGAGCGTAGGTGGAGAGCTCAAGCGTTGCACCATTGGGCCCAGAAGAAGATGGCAGGGGCAGTGACAGAGTAGTGGTTGGGAGCTCAGGCCTTGCATAATTGTGCCCAGAGGCAGATATCAGAAGCAGAGATTGGGTGGAATTAGAAAGCTTGGACCTTATATTACTAGTCCCAGAAGAAGAAGGCATGGAAAGCAGCAGAGTCGAGGGAAGCTGGGCCGAGAAGAAGATGGCAGGGACATCAGCCAAGTCAAGGCAGGCAGCTCAGACCTTGCATCACTGGGCCCAGAAGATGATGGTAGGGGCAGTGACAGAGAGGGGGTGTGCAGCTCAGACCTTGCATCTCTGGACCCAGAAGATGATGGTAGGGGCAGTGACAGAGAGGGGGTGTGGAGCTCAGACCGTGCATCTCTGGACCCAGAAAATGGCTGGGGGCATTGATTGAGTGGGAGCTGAGACTACCCTCAGTGGACCCAAAAGAAGATAACAGAGGCAGTGACAGAGTGGATGTGGGGGGCTTTAAATCTCTAGGGTCTTATTCGTAAGTGTCATGGTAACTACAACCTTGAACTAAGAGTGGACCAACAAGCCCCTGGAGCTTCCACTGATCCGCACATAGTCACGGGCTTGATGAAAAAATAAATAAAAACAGTCAATGCAGTAGAAGCCAGAACTGACTAGCGGTGACTTTGTGCAGCCCGTGCATTGTTCATACAGTTGCATTGTGTGGCTTATTTTGATTCGCCCTCATGATTTAGTTTTCAGAACTGCGCTGCTTGTGTTCTGTTTAAGTTGGCAATGAATCTGTGATTCCACTGCGAACAAACAGAACTAACTAATCTGTTTATAAGCAAGAAAATTTCTTATACAAATACCTTAGAAAATCACTGCACACTGTGCAATTCCTGAACACTTTACAAAATGAAATATAAGAAGCAAGGATTTGTTCACAGAGTATGTTTTGTGTTGTAAAGGAGAGGTGAAAGCTGAAACTTTCAGGCTTATTCACTAAAAGGAACAGGCTTTTCAATTCTTTTGTTGTTAAACATGTAAAAGTGATCAATTTGATGGAAACATCAGTAGGTCATAAAGTGGAACTCTGGGCAGTGCGATGAAGTAATTGAATTTGTCAGCCCTTGCTCCAGGTTAGGGCCATTCACACTATATACATTTTTCAGCACAGCGTATTTCAACGCCGTACAAAGCGTCACAACAGATTGCAGTGAATAAGGCTTGTATGGGATGCAAAATTCTGTAAGGTTTTCATTATTGTGTGTCCCAACTGATCTGCCTACACATACTGTTGTATCACAAGGAAATAAAGAAGTTCTATAGTCACAGCATACACTTTCCTTTTATAACATCAGCATTGTAATAACCATAAAAACAATAGTTATTTTTGACAATCCAATATAAGCTCTCTTGAAAAATCTCCTTTCACATTGTGTTTTGCCTGTCTGCTGACCATCTCTTTCCACAAACTTCTGGATTCCCTGCATGTTTTGCAGCTTCTCCTCTACTATCTACTTGTAATTTCTAAGGACTACATATCCCATGGTACCTTGCTGTCTGCAAGCAGTGATTCCTATACTGACTCCACCTCCTAAAACGCCTCCTCTCAGCGCCTCTGTAGTGCACATGGCAGGCTCTGTGAAATGTGTGACACGGCTAGGGTTGCCACCTCATCCCTTTTAAAATGAATACATAATAATTACACAGGTTCTTTGGCTGATTAAGGTGGTAATTAAACTCACTTAGTGCCTTATCTGCATTAAATTAACCTCAGAACCTGTGTAATTCATATGTGTTTGGGTTTAAAGGGATGAGCTGGCAACCCTAGAAATGGCAGTGCCTACTCACAGGACATAATGAATATGTGCAACAGAATTTAAGGAAGTAAATGTGTGCGGATCTTCAAAAAGTATGTTTACAAACCTCAAGGTCATTCAGAATAATGAGAGTAGACTAGAAATACATCGGGTAAAATACAGGTATTATACACATCACCATTTTTTGTAGGTAGATATATTTATAAAGGTGCTATTGTCGTGAAATTTTCACCACATGTTGGTAACATGTTGGCATTCCATACATACAAAGAAACCAAAACAAATAAGTTCAGAAATGAAGTTATGTGTAATGAAATGGAATGACAGGGAAAAAGTATTAAAAACACGCTAACCGAATTGTACTTAATACTTGGTACAAAATCCTTTGTTGGTAATGACCACTTCAAGATGCCTCCTGTATGGAGAAACTAGTCGCATGCATTGCTCAGGTGTTATTTTGGCCCATTCTACCACACAGTCTTCAAATCTTTAAGGATCCGTGGACGTCTTCTATGAACTCTGATCTTTAGTTCTTTCCATTGATTGTCTATTGGAATCAAGTCAGGTGATTGGCTGGGCCATTCTAGCAGCTTTATTTTCTTTCTTTGAAACCAATTGAACGTTTCCTTGGCTTTGTGTTTGGGATCATTATCTTGCTGAAATGTTCACCATCGTTTCATCTTCATCATCCTGGTAGATGGCAGCAGATTTTATCAAGAATGTCTTGGTACATTTTTTCCATTCATCTTTCCTTCAATGACACAATGTTTGCCAGTACTGTATGCTGAAAAACAGTCCCACATCATGATATTCTTACCTCCAAGCTTCAAGCGGTAGTAAACCCGCATTTTTTATTTATTTTTTTAAACCTGCAAAGCAAAAGGCATAATGAGCTAGTATGCACCGCATACTAGCTCATTATGAAATACTTACCTTAGAACGAGGCCCCGACATCTGGCCCGATCCACGCCGAGGGAGCCGACATGCTCCCTCGGCGTCTCTTCCGGGTATCGCGGCTCCGGCGCTGTGAGTGGCCGGAGCCGCGATATCGTCACTCCCGCGCATGCGTGCGGGAGATTTCAGTCCGGCCGCACGAGCGCTGCCGGATTTTCACGGAGAGAACCCCCTTGTGCGCATGCGCCGCTGCAGTCAGCGGCGCATACCGAGGGGAATATCTCCTAAACCGTACAGGTTTAGGAGATATTTTTTTTACCTACAGGTAAGCCTTATTATAGGCTTTCCTGTAGGTAAAAGTTAAAAAATTGACCATACAACCACTTTCACTGTTGGCATGGGGGAGTTTTTGGGTTGATGTGCAGTGCCATTTGACCTCCAAACATGGTGTGTATTATGGTATCTGAAGAGTTTAATTTTGGTCTCATCTGACCCGACTATATTCTCCCAGTATTTCTCAGGCTTGTCTAAATGTTGTGCAGCAAACTTTAAAAAAAAAAAGGCTTTAACATGCTTTTTCTTTAGCAATGCAGTCTTGAGTGGTGAGCGTGCATACAGGCCATGGCTGATGAGTGCATTACTTATGGTTTTCTTTTAAACAATTGCCCCTGCTAATTCCAGGACTTTCTGAAGCTCTTCCCAAGTGGTCCTTGGCTCATGGACAGCTCTTCTGATAATCCTTTTCACTCCTCTGTCAGAAATCTTGTGAGGAACACCTGGTCATGGCCAGTTTATGGTGAAAGATGTTCTTTCCACTTCCGGATTATGGCCCTAACAGTGCTCACTGGAACATTCAGAAGTTTATAAATCCTTCTGTAACCAATGCCATCAATATGTTTTGTAGCAATAAGGTTGAGAAGGTCTTGAGAGAGTTCTTTGCTTTTAACCATCATGAGATGTTTCTTGTGTGACACCTATTCACCAGCACATCGGATCGGCAATTTTCATCCAAAAAAGTTTTAATGAAAAAATTCACATCACAAAGGAAGGTGCAAAGTTTTGGAGCTGCGCAGGACCCCTTCGCCAGGCATGTGATGATTTCTTTGTATGTATGGATTGCATGGATTTTTACTGATATGTGGGGAAAATTTAATGACAATAGGCACCTTTAGTAATATAGTTACATAGTTAGTCAGGTTGAAAAAATACACAAGTCCATCCAGTTCAACCTTAATATATATATTTACCAAGAAAATGGTGATGTGTTCAATACTTATTTTACCTGCTGTAATTGAAATACAATGTGGAAATGAATATATGATTTAGCATTTTGACCATAGATAAATGTTATTGTGAAATCTTCCAGAAAAAGAAAAACTCACAGCAATAACAAACCATGACACATTCTGATTATATAAAAAAACAAACAAAAAAAAATGCTCTGATTGGAGTTCCAATTTAAGGACTTTATTCAGGATGTTTTTTGCTCTAGCCCATGGAAATACATTTATAACATGAATGAACAGTATGGCTTCCAAAACACAGATACTGTAGGTAAGGAATGGTAAAGGTTTAGGAATCACAAGGCAGAGCAAGTGATGAATTCTTCTTAGTGGGATTGATAAAGTAATTGCTTTTAACAAGATTAAATGGCAGAGATTAACATTGCTGCTCTTCGGAGACACAAGTCATGGCTCTAACGATGGCAGATCAGGATGTAACTTCTTAATCCTGCCTTTCTGTGCACTAACAAGCAAGCTATCCTTAGAGCAGCACATGTATAGTGCACAGGCTGTTACATAACCAGCATAGAAAGGGAAATATTTTGTAACAATGAGCAAGGCTTGCATGGAATCCTAAAACTCCATCACAGGGGACATAAGCAACTCCGTTACCAAAGAAGGATTAAAACGATTCTGCTCTCTCTTTGAAAAAAATAAAAAAGTCAGCAGCTAGAAATATTGTAGCTGTTGACTTTTAATAAAAGGACATTTACCTGTCCCAGGGGTCTAGTGCCGTCCTCACCTGAAATGGTTCTTTGCCAGTCTTCAGGTCCACGGCCCTGGCATGTTTACTGTGGGCAGCCGGCTGTGATTCCTTGCAGTGGATCCACTACGGCAATCCAACCGAAATTGGAAGCTGTCAAAATCAGGTACCCACTCCAAACCCCCCCCCCCCCGAAAAATAGAAAAGGGGGGGGATGGCATAAAGCAGAACTTCCTCTTTAGGATGAAATTCTGCTTTAAAGTATATCTAAAGCCAAAATCTTTTTCTTTTGAAATGGATTAAATACCTGCCACTTTTTTATGTCATGTTTGTCCCATTGGAGAGATTTCCCTTTACTTCTTGACCCGTGGACAAAACATGACGTGAGAAAACCTCTCTCCACAGTGCATTTCCGCATTCGATGCATCTTGTGTAGGCCAGCCCCTCATTTCTATGTGCTATGTGTGAGAAACAGAAAAGAAAGTCCTTGACTTTCTCCCAAAAGACGTGACGCACCAAACTGAAACTGGTGTTGTGGCACCATGCGGTTTGACATGCAAAAAAACACAGGTGTTTGAAGATATAGCATAGCATGTATCTTTATGTGTCAGAAAAGCGTGAGTTTTTGCACCTGTTTCCAAAATGCATAGATGTGAACCTAGCCTAAGGCTACATTTACATGGTCGTTAGGATGCAGATAGTTTGCTGTGATCAGAGATGGCCCTCAATAAATGCAGCAACACTTTGTGCTTACCACTACCAATCGCTTCTCAGAAGAGTGGCAGCATACCTGCCCTCATACATGGGCCCTTACAGCTAAAATTCACAGAAAGCAGTCTTTTTTAATGTTTTATGTATGGCAGCCCTAAAGTGAGATTGCACCAAGTGAACATAAGGATGGAACTGAGAGTGGCGTTAAACTGATATATTTAGATCTTTATGATAATGTGCCAGTTGGTATTTATTTTTATTGAAATATAAATCCTGTTATGAAGGATTGCTAGCAGCTTCAGCATGCTGGGAGAAATAGTAAATTGCTGAGGCACTTTCTGGCACATGGCCTTCCCTCCTAGGCTTCTGCCCTGAGAGGATGCAACTGTAACATCTGTTGTGTCCTTAGGACTTCGAGCCAAATGATGTGGGAAGCTGTAGGGATCTCCCATCCTGGTAGGACCCTTGATTATACTGGCTGCCATGGTGTGCTGCCTTGGGCCTAGAGAAACCAGAACCAGAATGAAATTGTTCATTCGATTTTTCAGTCATTAGCGGGGTCAATTCAATGTTCATTTTTGAACACAGTGACAAGAAAATTTGAAGGAGCGGGATGGAAATTCTATCTTGAATAGATGAATTTCTAACAGTGAGCGTAGTTTTCGTTTAGGGAAAGTCAATTCATAAAAAAGAAAACAAAATGTTGAGGTGCTTTCAGAAGACATTTGTGAAGTCATCAAATGTACTGATAAGAATACTTGTACAAACATTAATCTAAACATTTTCCATTGTACGGACATTTTAATACTGAGCTACCATTAGTACCTTAGTTTTCAATGAGCCATTTTAAAGTTTAAGTGTCCAGCCAGTAATGAGAGGAACCCAGAAGGTTAGAAAGTCTCCAGTGAGACAGGAACCCAGAAGTTTAGAAAGTCTCCAGCAAAAGAGGGATCCAGAAGGTAAGAAAGTCTCAAGCAAGAGAGGGACCCAGAAGGTTGGAAAGTCTCCAGCGAGAGAGGGTCCCAGAAAGTTAGCAAGTCTCCAGTAAGAGAGGGACCCAGAAGGTTGGAAAGTCTCCAGCAAGAGAGGGATCCAGAAGGTTAGAAAGACATGCAGAATACCAAAGATTGTGTATTGAGCAGAATCTACATGTGTCCTGTGCTCCCTCCACCCGTCATACTATTTCTCTATTCACATTGCCATTAAATTTATAAAAATCTCAGCTAAAGTGACTGGCGCCCATCATTCTGAACATCCAGATAAAATAACTACCCCCTGAGAATTATGTGCCTGGGGCATTTATCACAAAGCAAGCAGGTCTGTGGCTATTGGTTAGCTGAAGAGTCATATTCCTTCAAATTATGCTAATCTGGTAACCAATAATGCTACAGAATAAAGAACAATGGAGAATGATTTGCCATGTTTACAGAGCAGCAATAACTGTGAAGCAATCTAGAATCTGCTACGTGCAGAACCAGGGAGCTGAGAACTAAATCTATTCATTAATATCTTGGGTTCACAATCCTCTAGTGTGATATAAATCCATTCAGAAAGAAAACTTTCCAAACAGTCAATGGCGTTCTTTGTTACTTTGTTATTTTACAATGATGAATAGCTTCCAGTGAAATCCCATGCCAAAAACATAGATACAACAGCTTTCAATTATTCCTTATGAGCCAAGGAGTTGTAACTGATCATCCTGTAACTTCCTATATCTCTTGGGATGTCAGCAGAGAGATTTACTGCCATGGTCTCAGCTGCGATCCCACCCTCTGTCTCATACCTCCATCTGTAGAGCAGGTGTTTTCACCTCTCCTGGTGGATTCTCCATTATATACATAAATAAAATCAATTATATTGGCTGGTGTGCAGACTTTGATACTGTAGTGCAGAGATTTCACCAATGGAGTACTTGAAAGGCTTAAAGCCTTACATTTTTTTTTCACGTGGATTGTTTAACAGTCAACTAAGTCTGGGTCCCTCACTGGCGCCATTTATGGGTGCAGCAACAATCCATATTCCCATTGCGCACGTTCCTGGAAAAGGCTCTAGGATATTGGGTGCTGCAGCAACCACCAGCTGGAGACTGGATCAGCACACCACAGATCAAACGTTTTTTTATTGACACATGATCACATCCCAAGCAAGAGAGTGCAATGTTTCACTAAACGTCATACTTCCCCCTCTTCCTTCCAGTCAGGTTATCCACTCAACAAGAAGAAAATGAAACAAATCATGGATTTTCAGTTATGAACACAATAAGAATAGAAAGAAAATGTTTTAAAAACCCTATAGGAAGTAGTAGAAAATGTCTAGATGGCTAGAACTCCTCACAATATTTTCATTGGTGTGTGCCTTACTGTCCCATTGCCAACCGCAGACCAGATCTCTTGTAGGGGCATCACAGAGGGAAAAAGTAAAAAAAAAATCCCCACTCCCAACTGGAGTCACAAAATTAAATAGAAACTTTGCAGAAATTTGAACTCTTCCTCACTCTATTCAAAATTGAGGAAAAACATTTGGCTGGGGTTAGGTTAATGCTGTGTACACACAACCAGACTTTCCAGGCAGAAAAGGTTCAATGGAATCATATCATCGGATATTCCCATCTTGTGTGGGCTTCAAAAATTCTGATGGACTTAGAAATAGAACATGTTTTAAATCTTACCGACGGAATCAATTACTATCGGGAAAACCGTTCGTCTGTATGCTGGTCCAACGTACCAAATATGATGCAAGGGCAGCTATTGGCTACTGGCTATTGAACTTCCTTTTCTAGTCCCGTCATGCGCCATCGTGTTAGAAACAAACGGACTTTGGTGTGATCGTGTGTAGGCAAGTCCGTTCGGTTGGAACTCCATTGGAATGTCAGAGTTTATTCTGGCGGAAAGTCCGGTCGTGTGTACGCAGTATTAGGGGATCCTATGATCCTGTTCATTCAGGGCAAAATGACAATATCTATACAAAGACCACCCAACCGACCACTTTATACTCCAAATAGACAAGGTGACAGGCTCTTTGTGCCTGCTTCAAGCTGTTATAAGGTAAGGTATACACATTTCTTGACAAATGGGTTTTCTTTTAATACACATTACAATTATGAACGGTTTCCTTGCAACCATTGTTAATATACTGTTTTTTTTTTGTTCTAAAACCGTTTTTCTCAACATTTTCCTTTTAGTTCTGTGAACCATGTGTTCACCCTGTCCCCCCTCCCAACATACACTGAATCTTCCTTCTCCAGTGGAATGTAAATTTGTCTTTTACGTGTCATTGACTTTATATGAATTTGACAGTCACTGAACAGAGAATGGATGTAAGAGCTTTGTAAATGGCTAGGTTGTTACAAGAAATGTATCTGGCAAATGTAGAAGAGGAACAAGTAAAAAGTTTTATTGAAGACACCAGGAATCTATATCCTTACACTTATAACGCAGGTACTGCAGGGTGAATCCATCCTCCCTAAGGCACACACATTCTGATACTGTATATGTATGATATGTATACATAGAATAAGGGGAAGAGCAGAGAAGACTGAAAATGAACTATAATGGGAGAAAAGCTGCCACGGATATGTAAGGTCTATTTAGATAAAATGGTGGCGGTTCATGTAAGGCAATACATTACCTAGAAAGGCTAGAAGGTTAGATAAGATAGATAGATAGATAGATAGATAGATAGATAGATAGATAGATAGACAGGTAGATAGAGGTGTGTAAACTTTTGATCAGGGTCATTTGGGTAGTTTCTGTTTTCATTATGATTTAAAAAGACTAAACACAGTTGATTGATAATAAATGGCTTCACCCAATCATTAACCATGAGTGAAAGAAAAGTTTTTGTGTTATCATTAATTTTCTCTAAAAAATGGCCAAGAGATCATAAATTCTGACAGGGTACGTAAACTTATGAGCACAACTGTAAATGTATTTTATTTGGATTTTATGTGATAGACCAACACAAAGTGGCACATAATTGTGAAGTGGAAGGAAAATGATAAATGGTTTTCACATTTTTTTACAAATAAATATCTGAAAAGTGTGGCATTCATTTGTATTGAGCACCCTTTACTCTGATACCCCTAACTAAAATCTAGTGTAACCAATGACCTTCAGAAGTCACCTAATTAGTAAATAGTGTTCACCTGTGTGTAATTTAATCTCAGTATATATACAGCTGTTCCGTGAAGCCCTCCAAGGTTTATTAGAGAACCTTAGTGAAAAACAATATCGTGAAGGTCAAGGAACACACCAGACAGGTCAGGGATAACGTTGTAGAGAAGTTAAAAGCAGGGTTAGGTTATCCCAAAATATAGCAAGCTTTGAACATTTCATGGAGCACTGTTCAATACATCATCCAAAAATGGAAAGAGTATGGTACAACTGAAAACCTACCAAGACATGTCCGTCCACCTAGACTGACAGGCTGGGCAAGGAGAGCATTAAACAGAGAAGCAGAAAAGAGGCCCATGATAACTCTGGAGGAGCTGCAGAGATCCACAGCTCAGGTGGAAGGATCTGTCAACAGGACAACTATTAGTCGTGCACTCCACAAATCTGGCCTTTATGGAAGAGTGGCAAGAAGAAAGCCATAAGAAGTCCCATTTGCAGTTTGCGAGAGGCCATGTGGAGGACACAGCAAACATGTGGAAAAATGTGCCCCAGTCAGATGAGACCAATATTGAACTTTTTAGCCTAAAAGCAAAACACTATGCATGGCGGAAAACTAACATTGCACATCAACCTGAACACACCATCCTCACCGTCTAACATGGTGGCAGCATCATGTCGTGGGGATTCTTTTCTTCAGCAGAGACAGGGAAGCCGGTCAGAGTTGATGGGAAGATGGATGAAGCCAAATACAGGACACTCTAATGCTGCGTACACACAAGCAAATTGTCCAGCGTACTTAGTCCGGCGGACTTTCTACCGAACGGACTTGGCCACACACGGACACACAGAAAGTCCGGCGTTTGCTAGCGCAATGACGTACAGCACGTACGACGGGACTAGAAAAACGAAGTTCAATACCCAGTAGCCAATAGTTTCCTTTTCGTACTTGCTTCTGAGCATGCGTCATTCTTAGTCCGCCGGACTAGCATACTGACGAATGTATTGTCCGCTGAAACCCAAGTCCAAGTCAAAAATACTTTCTAAGTCCGACGGACTTTACGCTAGAAAAGTCCACTGAAGCCCACACACGATCGAATTGTCCGGTGAAATGCGTTTCGGTGGACTAAGTACGCCGGACAATTTGATCGTGTGTAAATTAGAAGAAAACCTGTTAGAGTCTGCAAAAGACTTGAGACTGGTGCAGAGGTTCACCTTCCAGCACGACAACGACCCTAAACATACAGCCAGAGCTACAATAGAATGGTTTAGATCAAAGCATATTCATGTGTTAGAATGGCCTAGTCAAAGTGCAGACCTAAATCCAATTGAGAATCTGTGGCAAGACTTGAAAATTGCTGTTCAGACTCTCTCCTTCCGATCTGACAGAGTTTGAGCTATTTTGCAAAGAAGAATAGGCAAAAATGTCACTCTTTAGATGTGCAAAGCTGGTAGAGACATCCCCAAAAGACTTGCAGCTGTAATTGCATCGAAAGGTGGTTCTACAAAGTATTGACTCAGAGGGGCTGAATACAAATGCACGCCACACTTTTCACATATTTATTTGTAAAAAAAATTGAAAACAATTTATCATTTTCCTTCCACTTCACAATTGTGTGCCACTGTGTGTTGGTCTATCATATAAAATTCCAATAAAATACATTTACATTTTTGGTTGTAACATGACAAAATGTGGAAAATACTTTTTCAAGGCACTGTAGATAATTGGATTGATAGACTACCTAGAAAGGCTAGAAGGTTAGATTAAAGCACCCTGCCATAATGATACTATGTGCGGGTGGAAGTATTCCGACGCAATCGATTGCGCCACAAGGCAGGTCAAAAGCCTGCAAATGAAGCATCTTGTCTGCAATCTCGTCGTTGCATAGACGTCACGCTTCCCATAGTGCACTGTGTCCAGCGTCCAAACACAGTGCACTTAAAGGACCTATGCATCCCCTATGGACGTGCCGCCACTGCTGATATTAATACAAGTATTCCAGAAAGCCGAACTGGCAGTTGTCTTCAGCAGTTCCTCCAGTAACATATGGTAGTATTAGATGAAGACAGCGGAGGATATTTGCAGCTAACACATTCTGTGAGTCATTCTTCAGCACTGACACAACCTGGAAGAATTATGAATGAATTCACTGCTCAGTGTAACATGCAGAGAGAACACTGATCTATTTTACCACAACCAGATTCTGCCAGCTAAAAATAATGTCTATGGGCTAAGGGGGAAACAGGCAAGGAAAGAATGACCTGTATACCAGGTACTCGATGGTGACCTTACGTGGGGTGATCTTATTTTTTCCCATTCAGCAATCAGACTATTCTATGCACATTGTGTAATTTCTACTTTAAAAATTAAAGTCCAGCTCCACCTTTCCTTTCACTTTCATTTGGGCCAAACGGGAGTTTGGGCCAAGGAAAGGTGGAGTTTGGCTTTAACCTGTCCACAACATCTAACCCTTAACCCTAGTACACACATGTCAGGCGGCATTGGCCGGTTCAATAGAAACTGTCTGACATTCGATCCATGTGTTCTGCAGCCGGGCCGACCGGTCCGACAGTAGGGAGCAGGGACTCCCCACTGTCAGAATTCACTGATCAGCACTGCAGCTGCTGATCGAAGGATGTTTTCCAGCACGACCTTCCATAGAAGTTGATCTAATGATCTGGGAGGACTACACAGACTGAATATTGGCTGGTCCCTGCTGTACCCAGCATAACTTTTCTTAAAAACGTCTCCTCCCCCTCTTCTTAACCTACATATCCTGTATAAAAATGATATGTGTACCTATCTTTATTTTAAACTGTCTGGTCCAGTCACGTGATTCAGCAACTCTCTGGCTCTCCTGTGTAAGGGAACAGCTGAGAATTCCTGGAGCCATGACATCACCCCTACCCAAGCCATTGTCGGTGCTCCTTCCTCTCCCCTGCAGCTGCTCCTCACTAACACATGGGAGCCGGAGCTGCTGGATCACATGACTGGACCAGAGCAGGGATTAAAAATAGGTAAGAATACAAAAAATGTTAACGTTTTTAAGAATGATTAATGATTAAGTAAGCCTTATTTTACACTTTAAAGTGGTTGTAAAGGCACAAGGTGTTTTACCTTCATGTCACTTTCTGTGTGCAGCAGCCCCCACCCCCCCCAATACTTATCCAAGCCCCCTCTAAATCCAACGATGTCCATGAGAGCCTTGACTTTCTGGGGACTCGAACTCCTGACTGGCTACAGCTGTCAATCACAGCCAGTGAAACAATCAGGAGACGGGGGGGGGGGGGGGGGGCGAACCGTGGTTCTGTGTGTGAATGGACACACACAGAGTAGCGGCTCAGCTGGGGTGCCCCAATAGCAAGCTTCTTGCTGTGGGGGCACCCGACAGGAGGGAGGAGCCGAGTCACTCTGTGCAAAAACATTACATAGAGCAGGTAATTTTTTATTGTGGTGCATGTTTATTATTTTAATGAAAAAAAATTATTAAAAGTTTACAATCACTTTAAACATAAAAAAAAATGGTGAGCAAGTAAAGATAACAGATCCAATACTGTTTCATAAACCCTGATCCTTTGAAGTCACTATTGTAAGGCAGGCCATACAGAAGTAATTTTTTTTGAATGAAAGAAAATGACCGGATTCCCCCTTCTATACACTCTATGTGGATGGGAGGAATCCTCCCACTGACTGAGCTATTGTATTTTGACAGCAGGGAGACTTCCCCGCCATCAGAATACACTGATCAGCACTGCTGGCTACAGCTAGAAGTGCTGATCAAGAAAAGATATTCCAACAGGCTGGTTGTACACAAGTCGATTGATAGATCTGTTTGTGTACAACCAGCCTGCACATACATGAATTGAAATTCGGCTGGTTCAGTATTTTGATTTATCTATGGCCGGCTTAAAAAAAATTTACTATCAGAGTAGAGGAGAGTCTTTGGGATCATACTGTCTGCTAGTCACAAGCCCCTTAACTTCCCCACATTTGTGAATAGATTTTTGCCTTCATTGCTGGTCATCCAGGCCAGCAATGATATTACACCTTTATGACTATATCTGGCCATAAACTGTTGATATTTCGGCAGATTTTTCTGAGTTGGCCAAAACTGTAAGCCCTTGTACACAGGGTTGGACATTACGATGGAAAATGTCCGATCGGACCGTGTTATCGGATAATTCAACCGTGTGTGGGCTCCATCGGACTGTTTCCATCAGAATATCCGACCAACAAAGTTTTAGAGCTGGGCTATAAAATTTGCCGACAACATGATCCGATCAGACTTTGTCCGATCGTTTATAGAGAATTCCGATCGGACAAAGTGCCACGCATGCTCATATCAAATTCCTAGACCAAAGCTATTGGCTACTAGCCTGAACGTAGTCCCGTCGTAATGAAATAACGTCATCACGTTCTGAACGATCGGATTTTCCGACAACTTTGTCCGACCGTGTGGTTGGTTAACTGACTTCTTTCCAATTGGCCCTAGAATATGTATGTGCAGATGTGAGCTACATAGATGAAGTGATCTTCTTTCCTGCAATGAAAGAAAATAGATCGATTCCCCCATCAACACAGTTGTTGATGGGGGAATCCCTCCCAAGGAGCCATTGGGTTCTCCTGGCGAGGGAGGGCAGAGGGAATTGTCCCAGCCAGGAGAACGCACAGTAATTATTGCTAGTGGCTATATCTGCTGGCAATAGTTGCATGAAAAAATGGACAGGCCAATTTTACCCAAGTTGATCGATTGATTAACTTGGGTACAATCAACCTGCCAATACATGGTTCGAATCTCGGTCCCTGTTGAACTGGCTGAGATTTGAACAGTCTATGGCTGGCTTTAGATTGTAAGCTCCTTGAGGACAGGGACTGACATGAATGCACAGTATGTAAAGCACTGTGTAAATTGATAGCGCTATATAAATGCCTATAATAATAATATGGAGTGTACTTACCTTATGGGTTGAATGAACTAAAAGTAACCCCTACCTGTAGATCTTGCAGTGCTGAAATCTTAGCACAGAAAACCATCCCGGCCGGGGGAAAACACAGTGATTATTGCTAATAACTATAGCCACCAGCAATAATCGCATGAAAAACCCAACAGGCCAGCTGTACCAAAGTTTATCGATTGATTAATTTAGTACAATCAGCCTGCCAATACATGGTTCGAATCTGGGCCCCTGCTGAACCGGCCGAGATTTGAACAGTCTATGACCAGCTTTAGATTGGAAGCTCCTTGTGGACAGGGACTGACATAAATGCACAGTGTGTAAAGCGCTGTGTAAATTGATGGCACTAACAATATGGAGTTTAGCTTTTACCCTTACCCTAATAGGAATTAAACCCTCAAGGAGTGTACTTATCTTATGGGTTGCATAAACTAAAGGTAACCCCTACCTGTAGATTTTGCAGCGCTGAGATATTAGTACAGAAAACCAATCCCGGCCGGGGGAACACACAGTGATTATTGCTATAGCCACTAGCAATAATTGCATGAAAAACCCGACAGGCCAGCTGTACCCAAGTTGATTGACATGATACATGGTTCGAAGCTCAGCCAGTTCCTGTTGCACTGGCTGAGATTTGAACAGTCTATGGATGTCTTTAGATTGTAAGCTCCTTGAGGACAAGGACTGACATGAATGCACAGTATGTAAAGCTCTATGGAAATTGTTGGCACTATATAGATAACGTACCTTTAAAAATATGGAATTTAGCTTTTATCCTTACCCTAATAGGAATTAAACCCTCAAGGAGTGTACTCACCTTATGGGTTGCATAAACGAATGATAACCGCTACTTGTAGATGTCACAGCGCTGAGATCTTAGCACAGAAAACCCCTTGTCTGTGTCCGATGTGCCCCCCCCCCCCCCCCCCCCCCCCCGAAAAAGCCAATACAACGTCCTGTGCTCCATACATAGGAGATTCTTATATAACAGCAACATAAACACTTGTACAGTGAGATCATTTCTCCATGCATATGGTGGGCTGTCAGATCCTGTCTGGGGATTAGTCCGTGTACACAGAACATAGTCCCTGTAGCCCCCTTTCTAGAGTATCGAACATTTGAAAGATCGCTAACTAGTCCCATTCATCACTCACTTTGCAATCGACGACCAGCAGCCTGGTATTGATTAATCAATGAGCCTTTACAGCGTCTCCTGACAGTTCCAGTCAACGTGACACCAAACCTAATTTGCTTAAAATCTCCGTTTTTTTTTTTGTTTTTTTTTAAAGCGTGTACAAGATACAAATCACACCCAAATCAGCCAATCACCATGCTTCATTGATCACTTTAGAGGAGTCCAAATAATAAAGGGCTAACGGCCGCTTGATTAAGGTACAGCTCACTTTGTGGAATGCGCTTTGCCGGAATAATTACAATTACCAAGCCAAACACGTTATTCAATGAGGCAAGGAATAATGTGCAAAATGCCGTAACCCAAGGCAACCAATCATCAGTGATTTATGGCTTCTGCCGTATTCGCGGTCCGTGTTTATACGTGGAATATAAACAAATCTGACCGTTCAGAGAAGACGAGCAGCGAACCTTAACGTACTTTTAGAAGACAGCAAAATAACCCAGTGATTATTTTAAAGCGGAATCTGCAGGCAGCATCGAAGGGATGGGTTATGTAGTACTGGAATAATATAAACGTGATGTTCCTTACCTGATGCTGGGCTTGTTTTGTAGTCCGGTGTGTCGCTTCTGGTCTAGAACGGGCTTTGCTTTCTCTGATCACAGCCGTCCAGGCTCTGCATAGCCTTCATGTGCCGTTGTTTTTGCTGCTGCTGATGCTGGAGCTCTTACATTTTTGTATGAGAGCAGCTGTTTTCCCATTTGCAAAGCCATCCATTCTGGAAAAAAAAAGGGGGAGGCGCTCAGTGAATGGGACTGGAGCTGTTAGCAAAGGAGGGAGGGTGGCTGACCGCAGACCCTCATCCCCTTGAGGCCGTGTTAGTGGGAGGTGGAGGCGCTGGCAGTGTGGTTGGGTTGCTATAGCAACCGGAGGGATTTAGAAGATGTAATGCTTGCTATTTCAGGTGGAAAGTAAGGTGGCTTTAAGTTCCACAGATGCATTATCTCCTCAGATCCTATTAGATGTGCAGTTTCTGGCGGTGACGTTTTTTTTTTGTATCTGTTATGTAACAAGATGTAGAAAAAAAAAGCACAAGGGGGCATAGGGTAGGTTCGCTTTAAAAAATGTGTTCTAGATTTTTCATTTGGATCCAGGACTTTTGTGCAATAAACAGTTCATACGTTTAGAGGTTAAAGGTTTAAAATTGAAGTTTAAAGGAGAATGCCACCTTTTATATAAAAAAAAAAAAAAAAAAAAAAAAAAAAAAAAAAACAATTCCACCTATTTAGCAAAAAGAAAAAATTAGATTTTTTTTTTGTTTGCATTTGAGCCTGCAAAAGATCGCAAATTTGATAAGGAGATTAAGGGTGCAATGATCTGGCTCCTGCAGACTCTTACTCCATATCTCAGGTCCAAAGCGATGTATGGACCTTCAGCTACGGAGCTCCAGGGAGCATTAATGGACTATTATAGGTGTGCACACAGGGTGTGCCGGATCTCCTTGGGTACACCCAAATCACCCTGTGGGATGAAGATTTGTCAATTTAGACCCCTGGTATTTCATCAAAGCTCCCCAACTGGGCTCCCAAAACAATTGTAAAATAATATTGTAAAAATTATTAAATAATATTATCATGGCTCAAAATTTCAAGTCCTGAACTACTAGACAGGCCTCAAGGGTTACTCACCACCAGTTCTCCCACCCAACCCCTTCCCTGCACTGCCACTAATTCTGCCCCTAAACGCGCCCTCATAAATCATCTCATGAGATGACACTTAAATGTTTTATGCAGAACCAAAACCAGAACCTTCATCCTCCGGATGCTCAAGAGACAGAGACAGGGATTAAAATACTTTGTGCCTCCCGAGTCCTCAGGGATCTGCTCTTCCAAAACAACAAGCTGTTGATCTTTCCGGATTAATTCGTGGAAACACAGAAGCTCCAAAAGTAATTTGACCAGGTTGAGGCTGCATTGAGGGCCCACAACATCCGCTACAGTGTCCTGTTCGAAGCCCGTCTGTGAGTCCAGGATGGGAAGACAACCCGCTTCTTCACATCGCCGAGAAGCCTCGGCTTGGCTAGAGTCCCTGCTACCTAACCGCTGACCCCACGGAACTGTGAGTTGTTTAGTTTGGGCCATCATCCAAAGTGGCTCTTAGCTAACAGGGGGCCCCAGGTCATTCAGCCCTGCTTGCCTTGCTGGTGGGTGGGCGGGCCTTGCAGATGACCTGAATACCTTCTTTTCACCTGTTGTGCCTTATTTGTTCAGTTAATGGCATCCGAAGAGCAAACCCCTGACATAGTCCGGAGACTTTAGTAATCTATACTTCTTTCTATCCGAGAGGGGCTGCTTAAAACTCATTTATTCAATTGACTTGACATTCTTCGATCCCTAACACCTACCTATTGGTTCAAAGCAATTCTAACTAGTAAGGTGTACTGATTTAGACTACTTGCTGGTATGTGCCCATGGGCCTGTAATGATTTGCCTGAGGGTGTCTACAGGCTTGGAAATATCCGTTGTAAATGGATAGAAAACTGTCTAAAAGACAGAATTCAGAGAGTAGTGGTTAATGATTCTTACTCGAAATGGTATAAGGTTATCAGTGGTGTACCCCAAGGTTCAGTGTTGGGAAGCTTACTTTTTAATAATCTTTATAAATTATATTGGGTCTGGGTTCAAATGTAACATTTCTGTCTTTGCAGATGACACCAAGCTATGCAGTGGAATAACGTCCTTACAGGATGTCTCCAGTTTGCAAACCAACCTCAATGCAGAGGCGGCTCTCTAATTAGGCAACTAAGGCGGCTGCCTAAGGCCTCGCACTCTCAGGGGCCCCGCGGCCGCCCAATATGTGAGTGGGAGTTGCAGGGAATGTCCCCCGGTCAGTGTCCCTGACTTGCTTCCGGGGCCGCGACTCGTTTTTCCCACCCAGGGGCGGACTGTCACTGACCACTTCCCAAGGTCAGAAGATCAGTGGGTGGAGCCATGTACTCCTCACCCCCGGCTCCTCCCTCCTGCCGTGCACCGCGGATCTCTGCCTCCGGCTATGTGCAGAGCTTGGATAATACTTGCAGTAGCTGAGCAGCTCCCCCGGCTCCGCGATCTCCTCTGCAGGGTGGACGATCTGAAATGGAGGAGGACCTGTTGTCAGAGCCCGGCGATCATCCAGGAGCCAGTCTGCAACTAACAACCTCAAAGGTACAGTCCTTCCCATGCCCGACACTGACACATCCCTACCCGTGACATCACCTCCTGACTGAGGGCCCCCCCCGGAGAATTATCGCTGCCTTCCGCCCCTGGGACCTCACACACACTGCTCTGAGTGATGATATGCATGCAGTCCGGCATATGATGCCACCTACTGACCACATGCTATTATCATTATCCTCCTCATCCCACGGTTCCTGGCATCCTACCTCCTGTAATACTTCCCACTGTCAGCTTCCTACCAATTTACCCTGTCTTCATCTCCATCCTTATTCTAATCCCCCTGTTCTAATCCCATCACCCTACCATCATCTCTGCTGTACCCCACTGCCAACTGACTACCACCTCACCCCCTGTCATCAACATCTCCTACCCCCCCTCTGACATCCTACCACCCTGCCTCCTGTCATTATCATCGCCATGTACCCCACCTCTAGCATCCACCACCCTGCCCCTGTTATCCTTATCTTCATCCCCCCTGTACCCCACTGTCAGCGGCCTACCACCCCACATCATCATCATCCCCTCCCTATACCCCACTGTCAGCTGCCTACACCCCATGTCATCATCATCCCCCTGTACCCCACTGTCAGCTGCCTACCACCCCACATCATCACCATCCCCTCCCTGTACCCCACTGTCGCCTGCCTACCACCCCACGTCATCATCATCATCCCCCCCTGTACCCCACTGTCAGCTGCCTACCACCCCACATCATCATCTCCCCCTGTACCCCACTGTCAGCTGCCTACCATCCCACATCATCATCACCCCTCTCCCCTGAACCCCACTGTCAGCTGCCTACCACCCCACATCATCATCATCCCCTCCCTGTACCCCACTGTCAGCTGCCTACCACCCCACATCAGCATCATCCCCCCTGAACCCCACTGTCAGCTGCCTATCACCCCACATCATCATCTCCCCCCTGTGCCCAATGTCAGCTGCCTACCACCCCACATCATCATATCCCCCTGTACCCCACTGTCAGCTGCCTACCACCCCACATCATCACCCCCCTGTACCCCACTGTCAGCTGCCTACCACCCCACATCATCATCATCCCCCCTGTACCCCACTGCCGACATCCCACTCATCAACATCCCCATCATCCCTCTGTATTCCACCTCTGGCATGCCACCACCCCATCACCTGTCACATTCTTGTCTTAATCCCTCCTGGTACCCCACTGTCAGCTGCCTACCACCCCATGTAATCATCATCATACCCCCTGTACCCCACTGTAAGCTGCCTACCACTCCACGTCATCATCATCCCCCCCTGTACCCCACTGTCAGCTGCCTACCACCCCACATCATCATCATCCCCCCTGCACCCTTACTGTTAGCTGTCTACCACCCCACGTCATCATCACCCCTTCCCCCTGAACCCCACTGTCAGCTGCCTACCACCCCACATCATCATCTCCCCCCTGTACCCCACTGTCAGTTGCCCACAACCCCACATCATCACCCCCCCTGTACCCCACTGCCGACATACCACTCATCAACATCCCCATCATCCCTCTGTATTCCACCTCTGGCATGCCCATACCCCATCACCTGTCATCATTCTCATCTTAATCCCTCCTGGTACCCCACTGTCAGCTGCCTACCACCCCACAAAATCATCATCATCCCCCCCTGTACCCCACTGTAAGCTGCCTACCACCCCACATCATCATCATCCCCCCTGTACCCCACTGTCAGCTGCCTACCACCCCATGTCATCATCACCCCTCCCCCCTGAACACCACTGTCAGCTGCCTACCACCCCACATCATCATCATCACCCCCCTTTACCCCACTGTCAGCTGCCTACCATCCCACATCATCATCACCCCCCCTGTACCCCACTGCCGACATCCCACTCATTAACATCACCACCATCCCTCTGTATTCCACCTCTGGCATGGCACCACCCCATCACCTGTCATCATTCTCATCATAATGCCTCCTGGTACCCCACTGTCAGCTGCCTACCACCCCACGTAATCATCATCATCCCTCCCTGTACCCCACTGTAAGCTGCCTACCACTCCACATCATCATCATCCCCCCTGTACCCCATTGTCAGCTGCCTACCACCCCACGTCATCATCACCACTCCCCCCCTGAACAACATTGTCAGCTGCCTACCACCCCACATCATCATAATCTCCCCCTGTACCCCACTGTCAGCTGCCTACCACCCCACGTCATCATCATCCCCTCCCTGTACCCCATTGTCAGCTGCCTACCACCCCACGTCATCATCACCCCTCCCCCCTGAACACCACTGTCAGCTGCCTACCAACTCACATCATCATCATCTCCTCCCTGTACCCCACTGTAAGCTTCCTCCCACCCCACGTCATCATCATCCCCCCTGTACCCCACTGTAAGCTGCGTACCACCCCACGTCATCATCCTCCCTCCCTGTACCCCACTGTAAGCTGCCTACCACTCCACGTCATCATCATCCCCCCTGTACCCCATTGTCAGCTGCCTACCACCCCACGTCATCATCACCACTCCCCCCTGAACAACATTGTCAGCTGCCTACCACCCCACATCATCATCATCATCATCTCCCCCCTGTACCCCACTGTCAGCTGCCTACCACCCCACGTCATCATCATCCCCTCCCTGTACCCCATTATCAGCTGCCTACCACCCCACGTCATCATCACCACTCCCCTCTGAACACCACTGTCAGCTGCCTACCAACCCACGTCATCATCTCCCCCCTGTACCCCACTGTAAGCTTCCTCCCACCCCACGTCATCATCATCATCCCCCCTGTACCCCACTGTAAGCTGCGTACCACCCCACGTCATCATCATCCCTCCCTGTACCCCACTGTTAGCTGCCTACCACCCCACATCATCATCCCCCCGTACCACACTGTCAGCTGCCTACCACCCCACCTCATCTTCTTCTCCCCCCTGTACCCCACTGTCAACTGCCTACCACCCCACATCATCATCATCACCCCCCTGTACCCCACTGTCAGCTGCCTACCACCCCACATCATCATCACCCCTCCGTACCCCACTGCCGACATCCCACTCATCAACATCCCCATCATCCCTCTGTATCCCACCTCTGGCATCCCACCAACCCATCACATGTCATCATTCTCATCTTAATCCCTCCTGGTACCCCACTGTCAGCTTCCTTCCACCCCACCCCCTGCCATCATCATCCCCCCATACCCCAGCCCTGACATCCTACCACCCTGCCTCCTGTCATCATCATCCCCATGTAACCCACCCCTAGCATCCATCACCCTACCCCTGTTATCATCATCATCTTCATCCCCTGTACCCCACTGTCAGCTGCCTACCACCCCACCTCATCATCATCCCCCCTGTACCCCACTGTTGACATCCTACCACCGCCTCATGTCATCAACATCCTCATCATCTCTGTACCCCACCTCTGGCATACTACCACCCTACCTCCTGTCATTATCATCTTCATTCCTCCTGTACCCCACCTCTGGCATCCTATCATTCTACCCCTATCATGATAGGGGAGATATGATCTCAGCCTCTCCCCAATACTGCCATCATCACCCCAAACTACATCCTGTCATCCAACCAAATGTACTCCAACAGTTGCATCACACACCATAATACGGCCCTGCCACCCAGTGAGCAAACAGTGAGTGATAATAATAAGCAGTAACCCATAGCAACCAATCAGTGAGCAGTAATAATGTGCAGTAACCTCTAGCAATCCACCAGTAGGTGCCAATAATGTGCAGTAACATCTAGCAACCAATGATTAAGCGGTAATGACATGCAGTAACCTCTACCAACCAATGAGTAGGCTGTAATGATGTGCAGTAACCTCTAGCAACCCATCAGTGAGCGGTAGTAAAGGTGTAGTAACCTCTAGCAATCCATCAGTGAGCTGTAATAACGTGCAATACCTTCTAGCAACCAATCAGTAAGAAGAAAGGATATGCAGTGACCTCTAGCAACCAATCAGTGAACCTGGAGTAATCAGTGAGTGTGAACTAGATCGTTATGTTTACATTATTAAAGTTTTTTTTAGATAAGTCTATGTGCATTTGTTTTTTTGGGATGTTGGGATGGAAAGCGAAAATGCTAGGGGTGGGGGCCAGGAAAATGTTTGAATTATTTTTCCCATTATGGGCATGAGTGGGGCCTCATGTCTACGATTTGCCTAAGGCCTCACAAAGCCTAGAGCCGCCTCTGCCTCAATGTACTGTCTAATTGGGCGACTGTGGCAGATGAGGTTTAATGTTGATCACTATAAAGTAATGCACTTGGGGGCTAAGAATATGCATGCATCATACATGCTAGGGGGCGTACAACTGGGGGAATCTGTAGTGGAGAAGGATCTGGGGGTTTTGGTAGATCATAAGCTCAATAATAGCATATAATGCCAAGCTGCGGTTTCCAAGGCGAGCAAAGTCCTTTCTTGTATTAAGAGAGTTATAGACTCCAGAGAGAGAGATGTCATTTTGTCCATATACAAATCATTAGTAAGACTTCATCTGGAATATGCAGTTCAGTTTTGGGCACCAGTTCTCAAAAAGGATATCGGGGAACTGGAAAAAGTGCAGAGAAGGGCAATCAAACTGATAAGGGGCATGGAGGAGCTCAGCTAATGAGGAAAGATTAGAGGAACTGAATTTATTCACTCTTGAGAAGAGAATAAGTGGGATATGATCAACATGTTCAAATATATAAGGGGTCCATAAAGTGAACTTGGTGTTGAGTTATTCACTTTACGGGCAACACAGAGGATACGGGGGCATGTTTTACATCTAGAGGAAAAGAGATTTAATCTCCAAATACAGAAAGGTTTCTGCACAGTTAGCCCTTGTATACACAGTCGGAAATTCCAACGGAACATGTCCGATCGGACCATGTTGTCGGATAATCCAACCGTGTGTGGGCTCCATCGGACATTTTCCGTCGGAATGTCCGACCAACAAAGTTTGAGAGCTGGATATAAAATTTTCCGACAACATAATCCGATTGGACTTTTTCTGATCGTTTGTAGAGAATTCCGATCGGACAAAGTGCCACGCATGCTCAGATCAAATTAGGAGACCAAAGCTATTGGCTACTAGCCTGAACATAGTCCCGTCGTAACGAATGAATGTCATCACGTTCCGAATGATCGGATTTTCCGACAACTTTGCCTGACTGTGTGTATGCAACACCAGTTTCGGACAAAATCTGTCGGAAAAAAATCCGACGGATTTTGTTGTCGGAATGTCTGACCCGTGTGTACAAGGGCTAAGAGCTGTGAAAATGTGGAATAGACTCCCTCCAGAGGTGGTTCTGGCTAGCGCAGTCGATTGTTTTAAGAAAGGCATGGATGCTTTGCTAAATGTACATAATATAACTGGGTACTAACATTTATAGGTAAAGTTGATCCAGGGAAAATCCAATTGTCTCTTGGGGGATCAGGAAGGAATTTTTTCCCCTGCTGTAGCAAATTGGAGCATGCTCTGCTGGTTTTTTTTTTTTGCCTTCCTCTGGATAAACTGTGGGTACGGAATTGGGTATATTGGATTGTATGATATTTTTTTATTTATTTATTTATTTTTTATGGTTGAACTGGATGGACTTGTGTCTTTTTTCAACCTCACTAACTATGTAACTATGATGCCTCAGTGGGTCCCGTGACATCACCCAGGCACCTATTGTGCCTCATCAGTTGAGAAAACTGTAACCTAAGTAATTGCCCCTGACCAGATCAGGTGTTTTCAGCAACGTGACTCTTTCTAAAGTCCTGGAGTATATTTCCTACCTGCTGGTGATCGAACCCAGGAGACTTGTCCCCTTCTACCCAAACTACACACTGTTCCAGCTCCCTTCCATCATGGCTTATACCTCTATTGCAGGGAATGAGTTTGCTGACTCTACACCCCCAGAGACTGTCCCTTTGAAACCAACGTGCTGATATGGTTTTGGGGTGGGAACATTTTGGGGGGATGGGTGTGGTGTAGCAGGGGAAATGTTGCCCTATATGGGCCAGTGTGCTTACCTGTTTCATGACTGTTTCTTATTGCATGACATTATACTTCTCTATCACCATGCTTGGCTTTCTATTAATGCCACATATCTCTTCCTGCTTTCTACAGGTTCAGCCGTTCTGGCTGGGGGTAACTATTACCCTTGATCCTAATACCCGCTTACTGGACAGAACTCATGTCTTCCTTTAACATTTGGTCTTGAAACACGAGGGGGCTGAACTCTCCGATAAAGCGTTCCCTTGTGTTCCAATTTCTCAAAACGTATAATCCACATATATGTGTGTTTCAAGAGACTCACCTGGTGAGTAGTAGAACTCTTGCACTCAGAAAGCCATGGGTTGCACACCATTACTACTCCTCCTAGCTAACTTTGCAAGGGGTGTGAGTGTTTTGTTGCACAAGTCATTCTCTTTTAAGCTCCTGGATACACTCAGTTAACTCTGTTCTACCCCTCTATCATGTATTAGAGCAGTGTCTAAGGAAATTTGGCAAAGTCTGGTCAAAATGGATAGATGCATGTGGTTGACTAGTAAGGTTCAGAAGCAGATTCCTATAGCTCTGGGTACAATCTCTGGGTTTTTCCATGCCAATTATCCCTCTCCCACTATTCCTTCCCCCCTCCTTTTCCTAAATCCTTACTTCTATTGCCTCTTACCCACCCCCCCCTCCCCCCCACAATGCACCACCCTCAATTGTAACTTTTATAATAAGTGCTGGCTATCAAGGCTTAGTGTGCTGAGTACTGCTGTCTAAGATGACATAGAAACTGTACAAAGGAAATATTAGTTGGCAATGGCATTATATTTTGTATGGTATAATCAGGGGTTAATCCCTTTGAATCTGATAAACCTCACTGACTGTTAATAATTTTGTCATGCAATTGGAATATGCCTGTTGGCATGGGTTTTGTACTGTTGATTTGTTCAATAAAGATTTCTGTTAAAAAAAAAAACTGCCAATTTTCCAGCACTTTGCCACTGGCAGCCGTTTGCATGAGCCCTTAGGCCCCTTTCACACTGGGGCGCTTTGCAGGTGCCACAGTGCTAAAAATAGCCACTGCTGTCTCTCCAATGTGAAAGCCCCGAGGGTTTTCACACTGGAGCGGTGCGCTGGCAGGACGGCAAAAGTCCTGGTAGAAGCATCTTTGGAGCGGTGTATACACCGCTCATGCCCATTGAAATCAATGGGGCAGCGAGGCTATACAACCGGCATAGCGCTGCTGCATCGGTGCTATGCGGGCCCCGCTAGTAGCCGAATAACGGCGCTAAAAATAACACTGTTTTACCACCAACGCCGCTCCCACCCCAATGTGAAAGGGGTCTTAGGCCACTTATGCTTATGTGCACCTTCTTCCATCTCCCACCATTTTTAGTGTAGGTCATACTTACAGTGCCTTGAAAAAGTATTCGTACCCCTTGAAATTTTCCATATTTTGTCACGTTACAACCAAAAACTCACAGAGTGGCACATAATTGTAAAGTGGACGGAAAATGTTTTTTACATTTTTTTACACATAAATATCTGAAAAGCGTGGCATTCATTTGTATTCAGCCCCCTTTACTCTGATAACCCTAACTAAAATCTAGTGGAACCAATTGCCTCCAGAAGTCACCTAATTAGTAAATAGAGTCCACCTGTGTGTAATAAAATTTCAGTATAAATACAGCTGTTCTGTGAAGCCCTCAGAGGTTCGTTAGAGAACCTTAGTGATCAAACAGCACCATAAAGGCCAAGGGACACAGCATAGAGGCCAGTGATAAAGTTGTGAAGAAGTTTAAAGCAGGGTTAGATTACAAAAAATATTCCAAGCTTTGAACATCTCATGGAGTACTGTTCAACCCATCATCCGAAAATGGAAAGAGTATGGCACAACTGCAAACCTACCAAGACATGGCCGTCCACCTACACTGACAGACCTTTCACATTTACAGAGTTTGGCTTAGTAAGCAACTTCAAAGCAAACAAGAAAACTGAGGCACTCAGCATATCCTTGCCCAAAACAACTTTATCCCAACTTCAGTCTACATTTGTGTTTCAATGGCAGCAGGAGGCTATTAAATACCTTGGAATTCAGATTCCTACCTTCTTGTCTATCCTGACAGATCTCAATTATATGCCCCTAATGCGGATGATTCATACGTGTGTTAACATATGATAAATTGAACATCTCTTGGTTTGGCCGTATGAATTTTGTCAAGATGAACATTCTGCCTAAATGTCTATCCAGGCAATCCCTGCCCCCCGACCCCCCCCCCCCCCCAAGAGTTACCTAAGAGTAGAGGAGGTGTTGCTCTTCCTAAACTCTTGTTCTATTTTCATGCAGCATTGCCAATCAGGATAGTTGAATGGTACCATGGTAAATCCACTAAGCTGTGGACGTCATTAGAAAATTACCTGATTTCTCATGACCCCACTTTGGTACAGTGGACATATCCGACGCACAGACCCCCTACTAACTTACTGCCACTTATGATTTTTGCTACGCTATGAATCTGGAGCAGTTACCTTACCAAACGTGTATTAACTCTAGATTTCTTTTATGGAAAAAATCTGATGCTCCTCTGCTGAGCCATATGCTCTGAGCTGGTAAACTAATTCTCTTATCCTGCATACTCCCTGCATGCCATAATCCGACAAGTGCCTGGCTTGAACACACCCAATTGACACAGTTTCTGGACAAAGTACCGAACATCGCCGACTTGAATAGGTCGCAAACAGCCTTTGAGTCGTTGCTGTCCCAATCTAACAGGCCAGACCACGCATTAGCCCAGATATATCAGATTCTGGTTCAGATCTCTTTCCCAGATCCACCACTATTTCTTTCAAAGTGGAAACTGGAACTTCCTGATGATATGGAATGGTGCAAAACACTGGCACTTTCCTTTAAATTGTCTATTTCATCTCATGCTCAAGAACAAAATTACCGAATTGTGTCCAGATGGTATCGCCGTCCCACTATTCTACATAAAATTGATCCTAACATACCAGAGACATGTTGGAGATGCTTACGGGCCCCTGGCACCATGACACACATTTGGGGCACTTGCCCAAGAATTACTCCCTTCTGGGATACAATCCTCCATCTCTCTGACACACTTGTGAGGGACAAATTCCCAAATGAACCTCACATAACTATACTGTCTATGTTGCCGGGCTCCTATAAGCAAATCAAAAAGAGCTCAATTCATCATTTTTTGATGGCTGCTAGCTCAGTTATTACTAGATCGTGGAGCCAAATGGGAATCCCTTCTCTAGCTGATTGGGCTTGTGAAATGGACAAGATCGAACACCTAGAACGTATGGTGACGTGAGATGCTGAGAAGAGTGAATCCCACACCATTATCCAGTTCCCGATGTACGTCGGCAGAATGGCACGGGCAGGCATATTGGTGTACAGGTACGTCCAATCTTTAATGCCGCCCTGCCATTGCAAGCTCGCTGCCGGCCTCGATCACCGCGGGCATACCCGCGATTGTCTCACGGGGCGGCTGAACGGAGACATGCCGTTGTAAACAGCATCTCCCCGTTCTGCCTAGCAACAAGTGCCGCTGATCTCTGCTCCATGTGATTGGAGCAGAGATCAGTGTTCACTAAATGAAAGCCCAGCCCCCCAACAGTTAATAACACACCCCTAGGATCACTTAACCCCTACACTGCCACCCACTGGTTAACCCCTTCACTGCCAGTGTCATTTACACAGGAATCAGTACATTCGTATAGCCGTGATTGTTGTATAAATGACAATGGTCCCAAAAATGTGTCAAAAATGTCCAATGTATCCGTCTAGGGTTTCCCGTGGTAGATGGCCCAAAGAAATGCAGAAACTGACATTAGATCTTCTTTTGGGTTATTTATTTAGAAGATGAAACAGTCTCTTAAAGCGGGAGTCCGCCGGGACTCTGCGTTTTTTTTTAAAGCCAGCAGCTACAAATACTGCAGCTGCTGACTTTTAAAATAGTGACACTTACCTGTCCAGCGCGCCCGCGATGTCGGCACCCGAAGCCGATCTCTAGATCGTCTTGTCGGGTGCTGCCGCCGCCATCTTGGGTATGGGAATCAGGAAATGGAGCCTTTCGGCTTCATTTCCCGGTTCCCTACTGTGCATGCGCGAATCGCGCTGCGCAATAAGGATGGTCCCCGCTGCCTCTGGGATCTGTGTGTTTCCCAGCAGGCAGCGGGGCACTTGCGGAAAGGGGCGTAATCTACGCCCCTTTCCGCAGAGAGCTATCCCGGAAGTGGGTGCAGAATACCTGTACTGTACAGGTATCTGCACCCCCCTCCCCCCTGAAAGGTGCCAATTGTGGCGCCGGAGGGGGGGAGGGTTCCGATGAGCGGAGGTCCACTTTAGGGTGGACCTCCGCTTTAATGAAGGGTAGAGGGTTAGGAGAAAGTTCAGGTACTTTTGGACTGCAAAAATAGAAAGTCTCTTATAGAAGAAATCCAGAGAATAACCGTTTCATAGCTGAATTCTCACAACCTCCGGATAGACCGCCTCTCACTAGGCCTAGCAGCCGGTAGGGTGTTAAGTAAGGTGAAGTCTCTGCCACACACTTGAATGTGAATTACTTGAGAAAAGTCTCTGCCACAGACTTGAGTGTAACCGAGGGTCATAGACAAATTTAGAGACCTATCATACGGTACCAGTATCTCTCAGCCGGTCTGGCGATACCGTAAGATTATAAGTCCATGAAGTGTCCTTCAACTGAGCCTCCAGGCTCCTTAAGAGAAACCAGCCTTGTGCATGGCCCTCTCCTAAAGTATCCTCCCCTGGATGCTTCTCCAGTTGCTGGGCCTCTCCTTAGATGAGACGGCACCGGACCACCTTTGAATCCTCAGGCCTCGACATCCATTCAGGCCTGTCCCTGCAGTTACTTTGCCTCGGGCTATCCAGCCCCGACACTTGGAATTGCATGGATCTGCACCCCAGGCCAGGAGGGCCATGGGGGCTGGTGAGGAGGACCAGTACCAAACAGACAGGAAATATCTTCTGGACCGGAACACCGAAGCACGTGATGTCAGTACCTTAAATACCACCTCTCAGAGTGCACAGAAGGAAAACACTCCCACTGGGCTGGTTCTGAGAAAACGTGGCACTCAATACACCCAGCTAACTGCGTTCTACCACTTGCCGGCGGTGACAGCGACACCTGCAATCCCCGCCAGACTGGTACTGAAACCATAATTTAGCAAAATTAGCCTTAAAACCCAACTGTGGTTTCAGGAATATTAATTTTCAAAAACATATAGTGCATGCTCGTCAGGAGCCGGCGCTACACATAGGAAAGTATATTATATTAACTTGTTCTAAACTTTTTTTTTTTTACATTTCTTCAGCTACTTCCTTATTTCTATGCCTAGGCAAATAATGTCACAAATCCCAGGAGTCTTCTGGAGATTACTCAGCTAAGCACATCCTCCTGTCTGCATACCTGAGCAGATGGCTTCCAGATTCTAGAAAGTAAATTCACCTGCCCTTACTCAAGATGTCCATGGCCAGAAATGCAAGAGGGGGGGTTTTCAAAGTGTTTTCTTTGGCAAAATAAAGCACGGAAGATATGAACAGATGGGGGAGTTTGCTCTAAATATTAAAAATAAATTAAATAGTGTTTTTGGTTTGTGCTGCTCAGATGCAGTGTAGTTCTGCTTTAACCACTGAACAGCCACTTGTCATGCAACATGGCAACAGCAAAACCCCATAGAATGTTGAGAGATATACTAGTGCAAGTTTGGATTTCACATTTACATAAATTTGTGTGAGAAAGAAATGTTATATCACAGTATTAAAGACCATGCCAACTGAGCTGCTCTGTTTTAAGCTACTTCTGAAGGCTTCATTTCACTGGGTTCATACACTATACGACCAAAGGTATGTGGGCAGGACACCCCTTCAAATTACTTACTAGTTCAGGAGTTTCCAGTGAAGGGTACCCTTAATGCTACCAAGACATTTTAAACAACTGCAATTTTCCAACAGTTCTATTGCAGCATGGCTGTGCCGGTTTGTACAAATCCAGCTTCATAAAAACATGGCTTGATGAGTTTGTTGGGGAGGAACTCAAGAGCATCTCAAGGCCCTCCTTACCTCAAACCTCATGAACACCTTTGAGATGAACTGGAACACTGATTGAGATGCACATCTTCTCGTCTACAATCAGTATCTGACATCACAAATGTCCACAGGCACACTCCAAAATCTTGTGGAAAACCTTCCAGGACGAGTGCAGGGCCAACTCCATAAGAATTCTCATTGTTTTGGAATGGGATGGGATGTCCAACAAGCTCATATAGGTGTGATGGTCAAGTGGCCACACATTTTGGCCATATAGTATATATAGGAGTCCTGCAACTTTCCACCAAGGTATTAGGATGGTCAAAGTTAGAGAAAGATGAAAAATCTAATTGCACTTTTGCAACTTTTTGGCCCCAAAAGGTCAAGGTATACAAAGACTTTCAAAAATCTCAGGGAGAAGAATATGTGCCTTTATTAGTTATAAAAAATACATTTAACATCAATGCATTTTGTGGCTTCTACTGGCCACTTTATTAGGAAGGTGTACTTTAAAAGCTTTTAGGCCTCATGCACACGAGACGCAGTTAAACGCGCGTTCAGATGCAGTTGGACAGTTTTTTCAACTGCCCCTGAACTCATTCAATGTTATCCTATGTGTCCATGCACACAGTCTCGCTTTTTTCCGTTTTTATGCAGTTGCGTTTAATCTCGTTTTTCCAGAAGCAAAAAAATGCGTTCAGAAGCAAAAATTTCCACGTTTCAGACGCAAAACGCGGCTAAACGCGGCACCCGCGTTTAGCCGCGTTTGCGTTTATATGCGTTTTTAAAGGTGACCTTTTTTTTTACATTAAAAATCTCAAAAATGATTGCAAATGATGAAAAACCATTAGAAAAATATTTTAAACAATTGCAATTGCAAGTGGACAATCCACAACTTGTGGCAAGTGACATGGCAGGTGGAAAGTGACGTGGCAAGTGGACAATCCACAACTTGTGGCAAGCGACATGGCAGGTGGCAAGTGATGTGGCAAGTGGACAATCCACAACTTGTGACAGGTGACGTGGCAAGTGATGTGGCAGGTGATGTGGCAAGTCACGTGGCAAGTGGAAATCCACAACTTGTGGCAGGTGATGTGGCTGGTGACGTGGCAAGTGGACAATCCACAACTTGTGGCAGGTGGCATGGCAAGTGATGTGGCAGGTGATGTGACAAGTGGACAATCCACATCTTGTGGCAAGTGACGTGGCAGCTGACGTGGCAAGTGACGTGGCAAGTGGAAATCCAAAACTTGTGGCAGGTGACGTGGCAAGTGACGTGGCAGGTGACGTGGCAAGTGGACAATCCACAGCTTGTGGCAAGTGACACGGCAGGTGGCAAGTGATGTGGCAAGTGGACAATCCACAACTTGTGACAGGTGACGTGGCAAGTGATGTGGCAGGTGATGTGGCAAGTCACGTGGCAAGTGGAAATCCACAACTTGTGGCAGGTGATGTGGCTGGTGACGTGGCAAGTGGACAATCCACAACTTGTGGCAGGTGGCATGGCAGGTGACATGGAAAGTGGAAAATCCACATCTTGTGGCAAGTGACGTGGCAGGTGATGTGGCAAGTGACGTGGCAAGTGGACAATCCACAACTTGTGGCAGGTGATGTGGCAAGTGACATGGCAGGTGATGTGGCAAGTCACGTGGCAAGTGGACAATCCACAACTTGTGGCTGGTGACGTGGCAAGTGGACAATCCACAGCTTGTGGCAGGTGACATGGCAGATGACGTGGAAAGTGGACAATCCACATCTCGTGGCAAGTGACGTGGCAGGTGATGTGGCAAGTGACGTGGCAAGTGGACAATCCACAACTTGTGGCAGGTGACGTGGCAGGTGATGTGGCATGTGGACAATCCCCAACTTGTGGCAAGTGACGTGGCAAGTGACGTGGCAAGTGGACAATCCAAAACTTGTGGCAGGTGACGTGGCAGGTGATGTGGCAAGTCACGTGGCAAGTGGACAATCCACAACTTGTGGCAGGTGACGTGGCAGTTGGACAATCCACAACTTGTGGCAGGTGATGTGGCAAGTCACGTGGCAGGTGATGTGGCAAGTCACGTGGCAAGTGGACAATCCACAACTTGTGGCAGGTGACGTGGCAGTTGGACAATCCACAACTTGTGGCAGGTAATGTGGCAAGTGACGTGGCAGGTGATGTGGCAAGTCACATGGCAAGTGGACAATCCACAACTTGTGGCAGGTGATGTGGCTGGTGACGTGGCAAGTGGACAATCCACAGCTTGTGGCAGGTGGCATGGCAGATGACGTGGAAAGTGGTCAATCCACATCTCGTGGCAAGTGACGTGGCAGGTGATGTGGCAAGTGACGTGGCAAGTGGACAATCCACAACTTGTGGCAGGTGACGTGGCAGGTGATGTGGCAAGTGGACAATCCCCAACTTGTGGCAAGTGACGTGGCAGGTGATGTGGCAGTTGGACAATCCACAACTTGTGGCAGGTGATGTGGCAAGTGACGTGGCAGGTGATGTGGCAAGTCACGTGGCAGGTGATGTGGCAAGTCACGTGGCAAGTGGACAATCCACAACTTGTGGCAGGTGACGTGGCAGTTGGACAATCCACAGCTTGTGGCAGGTGGCATGGCAGATAACGTGGAAAGTGGACAATCCACATCTCGTGGCAAGTGACGTGGCAGATGATGTGGCAAGTGATGTGGCAAGTGGACAATCCACAACTTGTGGCAGGTGACGTGGCAGGTGATGTGGCAAGTGGACAATCCCCAACTTGTGGCAAGTGACGTGGCAAGTGGACAATCCAAAACTTGTGGCAGGTGACGTGGCAAGTGACGTGGCAGGTGATGTGGCAAGTCACGTGGCAAGTGGACAATCCACAACTTGTGGCAAGTGACGTGGCAAGTGGACAATACAAAACTTGTGGCAGGTGACGTGGCAAGTGACGTGGCAGGTGATGTGGCAAGTCACGTGGCAAGTGGACAATCCACAACTTGTGGCAGGTGCCGTGGCAAGTGACACGCTAAATACAAGTACACTGCAGCTCTCACAGCTGCTGCTACTCACTCTGGTCTCACAAAATTGCTGAAATAGTTAATAATACTGTTTTTTTGAGCTGGGGAGGGTCTATGATGTTAGCTTAACTAAACGCTTCTAGACGCAAACGCGGTAAAACGCCGCTAAATCGCGGTAAAAATCGCGGCAAAACGTGCGTTTCTAAACGCCGGTTTCAACATGTGTCCAGCAGCGTTTGCATCTGCGTCTCGTGTGCATGAAGCCTTAGATGGGATTCCTTTTCTTGCATGATACACAAAGAAATCTCACCCAGCAGCTCCTAAAGTGTCTGTAATTCACCTTCCTGATGAAGCTTCCAGTAAATTCCATGAAAGATATTGACGGTATTACGTGTATATCTTATAACCAATAAAGACCCATATTCTTCTATCTGAAACTTTTGAGCATCTTATACTTTATAAAGTGTGCTTTCTCACACCTCTACTCTACTACCTACCTTTTGGGTCCAAGTTCCCTCATCATTATGGACTGTTATCCGACAACCTCAGCGCAGGATTCTACAAAAGTACCCTGATGAGCACTGAGTGCAACCCTCTCCTTGGCAGAGATAGCAATATTCTGTGTGTACACAGAATTACAATTGTACTATTTCTGCAACCAGACCCGTCACATATATTCTACACTTATCAGATTTGCTTTTCCCCCTTTTTCCTAATTTTCTTCCTCTGCTCTTTGAAGTTTATCTTTACAAATGACAAACTGGATCATTCAAATTGTGCCAGATGGGGTCACCTGAGTACAAGGACACATCGGGAAGGCTAAAAGGCCTAGGAAATTTCCAGGGTAAAATATCCTGCTATAAAGAGGGTCCCAGCTACTGTATGTAACGTCATATTTGTGCTTGTGGCTACATTTAGCCAATGGTATATTTATTAAAGTGGGAGCCCAGGCATTTGTAACATGACATATTAGCGCAGTACTGCAGGCCCATGTTGACCTTAGGGTCAGCATTGTAAACCATGGTTCCCCCTTTTGGACTGCTATTATAAAATGTGATAACGGTCTGTGCATTTGTTCTGCAGTTCTCCCTTTGCACAGGATCCTCTAGGACCAAAGCTGCTCTGCTTACACTTCAGCCAAAATAGAACATCAAGTTTATTGGATGTCTCTGAGGTTGTAAACACACTGACGTTGTTTAATCTCAGCTTGTAAATGATATACTAAGCAGCAAGCATTGACAAAGCATTTAACAGGCTTCATGCAGATTTACTGAAATCCTTATGGCCTATTCATATAAGTGCATAGTTCCAATACAGGATTAAACATACATTTTACCATACTATTGCAATGAACATGAACACATATTGTGGGTATATGCATTTTGTGATGCAGCATTTAATTTTGATGGATACCCCAATGTAAAAATACAGTAGCTCTTAAAACACACTTGTACTATAATACACCCCAACACACAGCTGTGCACGACACAACAGACAAAGCTTGCTTTGAAGCTTCCTTTGACTGAAGCCCAGAACGCAATCACTGTTGTGAGGATTTATTCC
The DNA here is from genome assembly GCF_037356315.1 of Lithobates pipiens. NCBI lineage: Eukaryota > Metazoa > Chordata > Amphibia > Anura > Ranidae > Lithobates > Lithobates pipiens. Next base: position 217,722,606 of record NW_027507790.1, read on the forward strand.
ATAAATATGTATATGGGAATCATCGTGGTGAATATCATGGTAATATACAAGTTGCCTTGATGTCCTTGGCTTCCATGTTTGACTCACCTAGAAAAAAACATTTTTCCATCTGTCTGACGATCGGATAGAGTGACAGTAGACTCTACGGTCTGTCTTCATCCGATCCCCCATAGGGGAGAGAGTTGCTCAGACAGGTCCGTCCCTGCACAGTGTGCAGAGACAGGCTTGTCAACTTCCTGCTCAGCGGGGATCAACGGAGCGATCCCCCGCTGAGCAGAGCGGGCGCCGTACATGGACGCGATAGGAGCCCTAAGGCAAGTGAAAGATGCACATTCCAAGCAGTTATTCAGGAAAAAACTCACAGCAGAATTCTGGTCAGCTTAAGTAAATGTTCCACACCCAGTAGATTTAGCATACAATGCTTGTTTAGTATAGGGGGGATGCAATAGAGGGAATTTATCTTACTCCATGGTCCCTGCAGGTTTCTGGTATTGACTACTAGTCCCATTGTCAGGACCTGGTCTGAACCTGTGAGCTCTGCTTTATCTGGTGATGCCTCTTTTACTGAGCAACCGGAGATGCTGGACAGCACCCTCTCTGATCCATTGGACAATCCTGACTTGTGTCTTCTCTTCTAAATCTTGAACTTCTTACTCCTGCCATACATTTCCTATTCATGTCTTTGCACTTCCTGTTTGCCAGGTTATTGTGCTCTCTCCAGCCAAAATCTCGCTCTTGTCACTCTTGCTGCTGTTTATATCTCAGCTACCATGTGTTACTGACTTTTGGCTTGTTCCTCGACTAAGCTTCTGCTTAATCCCAACCTGCAACCACTTGTTACCAACTTTTGACTTGTTTACTGACTACGCTTCTGCTTGATCCATACCTGCTATATCTGCACTGGACCCTGGCTTGCTCACCTCCTTGTAGGAAAATCCTGGAGGACCGTGACCTGGTACTAACATGCAGCAAAACCTAGGGTCACCTGCTGTTGCACACATCCAGCTGGTCAGTGGGAGCATCTCTACTGTTATAGCTACAGTACTAACCTCTGAGGCTGACCCCTGATAGTGACACCCATGAAACTGCTCTTCTGAGGTTGTGCCGGCCTCCTTCATGTTAAAGAGGAAGTAAACCCTGATGAGTTTACTTCCTCTTTCATTCCCTGCAAAGGTAAAGCATAATGGACTACTATGCATCACATAGTAGTCCATTATGTGTCACTTACCTGACACAGGAGCCAGCGAAGTCACCGCTGTCCCCTGTAGTCCGGCGCATCCATCTTCTCGGTGGGTCTCGCTGCTGCGCCGCTGTCATTTGGCGAAGCCGCGATTACGTCACTCCCACGCACGCGCACGGGAGCCGACACGCACGCCATATAACCGTTGACGGGTGCCGCGCTCAGTGCGCCTGTGCACCGCTGTCTACGGCGCATGCGCTGTAGACAGCGGTGCCTGTCTTTCGGCAAATATTTCCTAAACCGTTTAGGTTTAGGAGATATTTCTTGGACCTACAGATAAGCCTTAAGCCCTGTACACATGAGCGGACTTTTCGACATCCAAAGTCTGACGGAATGATTCCGTCAGACTTTTCGATCGTGTGTGGGCTGCAACGGACTTTTGATTCACAAAAGTCTGACGGACTTTAGAAAATGGAACATGCTTCAAATTTTTCCGACGGAACTCCGCCGGACCCGGTCCCTCCGAAAAATTCACTCGTGTGTATGCTATTCCGACAGACTAAAACCGACGCTAGGGCAGCTATTGGCTACTGGCTATGAACTTCCTTATTCGAGTCCAGTTGTACGTCATCACGTTCGAATCCGTCGGAGTTTGGTGTGATTGTGTGTGGCCAAGTCCGCTCAGTCGAAAAGTCCGTCAGAACTCTGTCGGAACTCCGGCAGAACTCCTTCGGAAGTCTGTCGGACATAAGTTCTCTCGTGTGTACGGGGCTTTAATCTAGGCTTACCTGTAGGTCAAAGTGTGTTGTAAGGGTTTACAACCACTTTAATGTCATCAGGCATAAAGTAGGAGAAAAGATTACAGCACAAGCTTGATTTTTTTTTTTTTTTACATCTACGTAGAGTAAACAAATGTTATATCCTAGGGGAGTGTACGGACGTCATTTTTTTTAAAGTAGACCAGAGTTAAGTTTTAAAGTAGAACTAAACTCTAATAAAATATAATGCAAGAAATTAGATTTAAAGTACATGTAAACCCTCACCCATTCAGTTTAAAATAGAAATGAAAGGCAAAACATTTTTGTGTATACATATAAAAAAAAAAGGGCAGAAAAAAGTTTTTTTTATATAAGTGATCACATTCCCTCTGTTCTTAGCTGCATAAGAGCTAGTGGGAGGAGAAGCAGCAGCAGCAGCACACCGTTTTTTGCAGTGAATGGGGAGGTGTCAACTTATTGCAGATACAACAGAATCTTGTGTGGTGAAATGCCTTTTTTTTGCAGTCAGGAATGTGCCGAAAAGGGTGACTGAAAACACAGTAACCAGACTAAGCATTGACACTTTTGTATCATCACAAATGTAGACCTATATGCAGTACCTATAAAGTTTATTTTAAGGGAGCCGTGGACAGGTCTGATGCTAAGAATAGACTTTCAGCAGATGTAGTCAGTCAACATTATGAGGAATATAAATAAATAAAATGGGGAAGATTCAGTGGACCACTTTTAATTTTAAGCTAGAATGCCGTTAACAGTAAGGCCGCCTTCACTCGGCCGATTATCTGCATTCTGCGAATTCCAGCATCAGATTCTTGCCGTTGGAATAACCGGGTCATGTTAATAGCAGCAACCGGCCAGCTTATATAAACTAATGACAGACAGAGCAGCAGAAGGCCAGGCTGGGTTCCTGTTTGTGAATAGGTCAATTCTACAATAGTGGTCAGCTCAGAATAATATAATTCCCAAATTTGGTGTACACTGTCTATGGCAGCTCCACTCACCACTGCTGTGAAAAATAGAGCTTCTATCTCACGCCTGACACCTTACATACTATTGATCCAATATTACCTTCTGCTTGTTGGAGATGCCATAAGTCTGTATGAATGCTAGATCACATTTATTGGGAATGACCCAGAATGCACCTCTTCTGGGAATCTCCTGGAGCCATTCTACAATCTTTTTTTGGCTCACAAATTCTTTTAGATCCAGTTCACTTTCCCCTCTAGGGCTTCCCCTACCGAACATGTCTAAATCAGCTGTCAGATTGATTAATCGCATCCTAACCACTGCTAGATGCTTGATAATGTTAAAGTGGAAACAACAATTACCACCTTTCCAAACCAGCTTTTATAAACGTATCCATGATGTCCACAATATGGAATATTTGATGGCTCAACTTCACAATTCCATATCCAAATTGAATAAAATCTGGCATCCCTTAGATTTGTTCATCTGGAGACATGTGGGATTGTTCTGTGGGGTCGGTTGTATCCCCACTACTCCTCTCCCCCTTACTTTTTTTTCCTACTTCTCCCTCTTTTTCTTTTCCCTTTTTTCCTATACACACTTTCATTGTATGACTTGTACTTCAGAGGCATTTTCTCCTTCCCCTCCATGTACGAGGCGTGTCTAAAAATGTGCTGAATGGTATCAGAAAGCAAACAAAAACAGAAGATACAAACAAATTACCTTTATTGGTCTTCAAAATAAATCGCTGTCCTTCACAACACACTTTTGGCAATGTTCATAAAGCTTCTGGAAACTGTCAGCAAAGTCTTCTTTGGGAATCGATCGCAGAACCCCGCTGTCACACATTGTTGGATTCATGACGTTAGTTAAGTGGGAAAACAGTAAGCCCCTGTACACACGGTCGGAGATTTCGACAACCAAATCCGTCGGATTTTGTCAGTCGGATCTTGTCCAAAACTGTTGCATACATACGGTTGGACAAAGTTGGCGAAAAATCCGAATTTTCAGAGCGTGATGACGTAATTTCGTTACGATGGGACTACATTCAGGCTAGTAGCCAATAGCTTTGATGTAGAAATTTGATCTGAGCATGCGTGGCACTTTGTCCGATCAAAATTCTCTACACATGATCGGAGTATGTCCTATCGGACCAGTTTGTCGGAAAATATTTCCAACAAGTTGGAAAATTGGGTCAGACGGAATCAGTCCGATGCATATCACACACAGTTGGATTATCCGACAACACGGTCCGATAGGACACATTCCGACGGATTCTCCGACCGTGTGTACAAGGGCTAAGAAGTCAGCAGGTTCCAGATTAGGGTAGTACGTGAGAACAGGTACTCTGCGCTGAGCTAAGAATTGGCGCACAGGGGTCACACAGTGGGCAGGCAGGCTCCTGGTCACACATGATAATGAAATCTCCAGCAGTTTCCATCTGTTTTGCCTTTTGTTCATCTGTCAGTTTGTTCGGGCGAAAACTGGGAACAGATCTTCCACTTACCCAAATCTTTTCAGATGATGGTGAACACTGTGTCCTTGCTAACAGCCAATTTCTCAGCCATCAATTGTAGTCATAGAAAAAGAAAAAAACCATGCTGGCCTAATCAGAAAAACAAGCTGCAATTCCCAAATGTTATACTACATTCACAAAAACTAAAAAAAGAGTGGGCTGCGCTAAAGATTGAAAAGTACTCAATCATTGAAAACTGAAGTAACACTGTGCAATTCACAAAATAAAAGGAACACTAATTATTTACCCAATATTCAGTAAAGAAATGTGCAATAAACAATATATATATATATATATATATATATATATATATATATATATATATATATATATATATATATATATATATACACACACACATACAATATGTGAAAATAAATGATAGACAATTCTGACCATAAATATATTATCATCTCATGTGTATCATAAATATGAAAAATAAATTATTCAAATCAAACCATAATAAATCAATAACAGGAGTAGAAATATTAACTCTACTACAAGTTCATAGGAAAAGTCCCAGAGAAGAGTAAATTCTTCCACAGTGAGGGAAAAGTGAAGTAAATCCAAAGACGCATGTCACATGTGGAAAACAACACCTCCACCACAGTAAAAGCTGCCGCTTACTAGATGGTAGTGGTTCCTTATTACAGAGAACCACAAAACACAGATGGCTTATTCACCCAGCCAGGGTTCTTGGATGGATGTGTTGATAAGAACAGACTCCCCCAATCACCACCGATACTCCAAGCCGACCCAGCAAATATCCACCGCGTCAGCATATATATAAAGGATAGAATGCGCAATTGTGTAAAACCATAGCGTTTATTGAAGAATATAAAACAAATTGCGCACTTAGATTCAAACGTTGTACAAAAAGCATGTAACGATCGAGCCGGCCGGTCTCGATAAACGCCCAATACTTCCGGGACTCAGCGTGTAGCGGTGACGTCAGTGTGTCGCGCCTCCTCCCTACACGTTTCGTCACTAACAGGACGTCGTCAATTGTAGTCAGTTGCTGATCTTGTGCCAGCATTTGTCACACATGATTGTGTCTGGAGTTCTGCTTGCCGACGGCAAACACGTAATGGGGCTCATCCTCAGTTGCGTCCTTCCCGTTGCGAAAGCTTTTGAACCGTCGTAAACAAATTTTTGTTTGCCCACGCCCTTTGTACCGCACACTTGCGCCAACATTACATGCGCTTCCGGTTTTCCCAATTTGTAGCAGAACTTGATGTTCGACTATGTTTGACTGCCCGCAGTGGGCTCACCCTGAGGGTCACGTGTACTCCAAGCTAGGAGGCGCTTTTAGACATGCCTCTCGATAGCCATGTTCATGGTCCAGGTTGCCGTTGAGATATCAGACCATTTACCAAACTTTTTAGACACACCTCGTATATATTTCCTAACAATGACAGTCATGCTTTGACACTTTTGTATCATCTCTCGATTTCGGAGCCATGAATGCCACAACAACATACCAGAGTATTGTCATGACCATATGCACCATTTTTCTTTTTAAATAATCAAACATAAAACCAGTCAAGGTGGTAATATTTTATTGTCCAGTTTCATGGATTAAAATATTTACAATCCTGTATTTAAACCCATTGCTTAGTACTGGTAAATGTTATGGCTTGAAGATTCCATTACCAAGCAGAGATACATGAACTGTAATTTGAAAACAAACAAAAAAAAAAAAAAACAATTTCCTCCACAAAACAGGGGATACATACATCTTTTGAACAATGTATCTAGATGCGATTTTAAACAAGCTCAATAGTAAATAAGATTGCATTACATAAAGCTTGAAATATTTTTTTAGGAGACAATAGATGGCAATTTTGGACTTGGTACCGTTTGAATATTGACTTGGAAAAGCTCTGGAAGGTTTGCGTGAAGTCAGAACTCTAAATGCTGTGCCTGAATGGTACAGGTTAGGGCCCTAGAAAGTATCATTAAAAAAAAAAAAAAAAAAAAAAAGTCAGGCAACTAGCAGTATCACAGGGATTTCGGGATTGGTAGTCTCCATACTTCATGCTTGACAAGTTTCCTTTAAAATGAATTGGCACTGGCCTAAAGTAACAGCAGGAGTTAAAGTGGAAGTAAACCCTCCTATCATTTTCAGCCAAGGGAGCTGCCATCTTGGCCTCTCTTAAATCTGCAACTGCCGTAATGCTGCACATGCGAACCGTTTTGACACCAGCCATTGGATGGTATGACAGTATGGTCGAGAGCACAATCAATGTGACAGGTAGCATTTATGGCATGCTGGAAATGTTAACATTTTTTTGAAACTATCAAATCGATGGGTTTACTTCTGCTTTAAGAGACAAATACTCATAAGTCCTCAAAAATCAATCCTTGTGGTGCCTCTTGGTCCACAAATGGGTCCAACTTCTCACCACGTAAATTTCAACTATGGCTGATGAATTTCATAGCCTCTGCTGCCCACCATTAAAAAAAGAAGTATAGCCAAAGGTTTTTTTGACCATACTTTTCTTGTGGTCACAGAAGTGATCTTACTTTTGCTCTCCCTTGACCCAGAATCAGCAGGCCATAGGCTGTCAGCTGATGTGGCGCAGCCACTCCAGGCTCTGGAAAGATCCCGATCATTTTGTCAGGCTCCCCAATTGATGGTTGGCTCCACCTCTCAGCATGTGCCTGAGAGCCAGCTTCCCACCTTCACTCCAGCCTGGCACTATAGCGAGTGCTGGAGGAGCCCCTCTCCACTTCAGATAGACTGGGAACTGAGCGACCAACAGTCATGTGATCATGCAGTTCTCGATCTTAGCCCCAAAAATGCTGCTTTGATTCAGGTATCTGAAGTTTTTGTTTAGCTGTAAATTTGCATAATTGACACCTTAGGCCCTTTTAGACCAGGTCCACTTCAAAGAACTGTTACAAAAGTGCCATTCAATTCAGTCACATGTTTATTTATAATAAATATATTATTATTATCAGGTCCCTCTTCGGCTCTCCTGGCCCCTCCCTCCTGTTAAGTGCTCCCACAGGAAGTGGCTTGCTATGGGGGCACCTGAGCAGAGTCACAGCTCCCTGTTTCCATTCAGAAACTGAGCTGCGGCCTGGTCCCACCCCTTCTCTCCCCTGATTGGTTGACGGACTTTGATTGACAGCACTGGGAGCCAAATGTGCCGTTGCTGTGTCTCAGCCAATCAGGAGGCTGGATGGCTGAATCACTTGTGCACAGCACTGGACAGAGATGGGGCTCAGGTAAGTATTAGGGGGGGGTTGCTGCAAAGAGGCGGCTTTTTATCTTCATGCATAGAATGCATGAAGATAAAAAAAACGTATGACTTTACAACTCCTTTAACAATTCTTAAAGGACTTTAAACTTTACTCATCTTTAAACACATGTTCCCCTCACCTCTTCCCCTGTGACATCAGGTGGAGGGTCCTCTCCCCCACGGCCACTGTCACATTTAAAATTGATAGGGCTTGACCCGCACAACTGCATCATTCATTCACGGAGAACTGTCAATGAATAAACTACAAGTTCCATCTTCTACTGCAGCAGACAGTTTGTAGTGATCAATGGACTGTAACCATGCTAATCAACATGCGCTTGTAGTCCATTCACACTTTCTACAGCCTTGAAACAGACAGTTCATACAGAGATATGGGCACAGAGCTGTAGGCTCCTGTGAAACAAATAATAAATATTGCTGCTTTAGCTGCCCACTCACTGGACACAGGGGAACCAGAGCTGAGGATCACTTGACCGGGCTGCAGCAGGCTATTTTACATAAGATAGGCAGAACATTTATTTTTTATATATTTTACGAATAGTTATGGTTAAGCCGGAATTCCATTTTAAGTTATGATTAAGCACTAGTTCAGTGTTAAATGTGTTACAGCTCCCCCCACCCCCAGTTTCACTGCGAGTACTGTGCTATCAAGGACTTATTGTACAATAAAGATGGCTACTAGAGTGCGGCTGTCCGGAGTTCCTATTTTTCTACACTGCAGTCACAAGCTGAGCCAACGCCTAATTATTTGTGAGTGGCGGATCAGTGTGGCCCAACCTGCAGTGGTGTTTATTTTATCTTACAAAGCTGAAGTTTAGGTATGATGTTTTATTTATTTTTTGCCGTTACATTGGTCCAGCTTTGGCCTCATCAGTAGCTTGAGGTCCAAGTTTTCACAGGGCTCAATCAGGTATGAAATATGCATACTTACATAGTTGGCCAGGTTGAATAAAGACACTGGTCTACCCATTTCAGGGTGTAACCGTGATTACTATTTGCCATATCCCTGTATATTGTGTTCGCTAAGATGCCCATTTAAATGATTTTTAATTTTTTTTTTATTATTATTGACGCTCCCTGCTGACACCACAAACTGTGGAACGGAGTTCCATATTCTAACCGCTCTAACAGTAAAGGACCACTTTTGCCATTTAAGGTTAAAAGGACAAGTCCACCTTTTGGAACATGTTACACCCTGCTGTTCTAGCAGCTGCAACCTCTCCCCCGAAGAGGCGCTATGATGTGGTAAAGGGCACTGCAATATAAAGGGGGGCAGTGATGCGAAGGGGAACTTTACAGAGGGGACTGATGTAAAGAGAACCATGATGTGAAAGGTACGCTGAAGACAATGATGTAAGGGGGGACTGCGATGTGTTATAACACCAACAAGATTTAGAGCTCTGCCAGAAGGAAATTTTGCTGACCGAACCTCTGAAAATTTTAATTCAAGACCCCTGCTTTACAGGCTCCAAGTTATTAAAAAAATATATATATAAAATGTATTTTTTTTTTTACCTGCACATATTTTTTGCAAAAAGGTGAACTTATCCTTTAAATCGCTTCTCTTCCAAGTTTACTGAATGGCTGCCTGTCTTCTTCAACTACTTGAGATGGAATAGTTTTCTTCCCATCTCCAGGGAGAATAAGTTTAATGTTTGTACAATGAAACATGTAACCATAAAATTCATACCCAAGCTTCAGCTTTAAACTGAATTTTTATTTGGCTAAAAGGTTTACTTTAACCAGCTGGTGTTTCAGCAACTGAAATGGATGTGGCCCAAAAAATCCCTGATGGCTGTGGAGATTAGAACACCCCCTTGTTAACAGAGACAGGTCCCCAACAAAATAATTTCCAGTATTCCTAGAACCCCCCCGGAAGAAGGCAAAGCAAGGCAACAAATAGATTAACAATCTTTTAGATGCAATTCATTGTTTAATCGCTCGTTCATCGCTGAACATTAAAGAAATCCTCTCATCCAGAAAAGCAAAGTCCCAATCACTCCTAAAAATAGATCTTTCAGCTACACATATAAAGAGCAATAACCAAAAATACAAATTGATCTTAGAAATGATGGAATATGAAATGGTTTACTGCCACCTAGTGGCAAGGTACATCAGTCTCAAGAGCAATTCGTTTTTTTTCCTCCCCCCCATTATCTCAGACTGTTGTCCCGGTTAATATAAATAATACTTAAAAAAAAAAAAAAAAAAAAAAACAACTTCATATCGAACTGGCTAGTGTGCACTGTACACAACAGCTCGATAATGTCCAGCGATTTTTTTTTTAACCAGCACTCAGTAAACGATCGGCAAAATTGCTATGTAAAAATGCAAAAATATATAAATAAGCACATTCATTTACACATTAAAAACTAAGGTATGACCTGTGCAATTTGTATGTGGTACGGCTTTTTTAGCTCAGTATAAGAATACATGCATGTGAACAGTCGCACCATTGTGAGCAAGACGGAATGATGACCAACGGTCATGGAGGTGACAATCACGTTTCCCTCAAACTGCACCGAACGTCAATCTCAGAAGCATCTTAACTGCAGTGGAATAGACAATCTCATACAGGCTGGTGTTGCCAAGACGTATCGGATTTTAAAGTAAACCCGTCATAAAACTAGGCAATGCAATCAAAGAATTCGATGAAAAATGTATCTGTAGTAAAAAAATTACCTTTAGACTCATAACACCCAATATCTTACATTGTAAAGCACTGCGCATACTGTTGGCGTTATATAAATCCTGCATAATATTAATAATAATTATATTAATAATAGTCAAAAAGAGCAGCTGCCTCCAAACTGTGGCCTTTTGCTTGCTTTTATCAGTCCTCTGTGGCTTTATTCCCCTCATTGTTCCCGACACCAATGATAGGGGCCCTATGCCTCCCATTCACACCAATGAGGGGCACTATTCTTTCCATTGACACCAATGATGGGGCACTATTCCTTCCATTGACACCAATGATGGGGCACTATTCCTCCCAGTGACACCAATGATTGTGCACTATTCCTCCCATTAATACCAATGATGGGGCACTACCTTCTGGTGGCAACCCCCCCCCCCATCTGGACTGAGCAATGTGCATAAGAGCGGTGAGTCTCCTGGGTCTCTCTCTCCTCGCTGGCTCACACAGCAGTGGAAGCAATTGGCTCCTGCTGCTTTCAATCACAGCCAGTGAGCCAATGGAGGAGAGAGCGGGGTTGAAGCTTTATGAGTGCCCTCATAGCAAGAGGCTTGCGACTTGGGGGGGGGGGGGGGGGTGTAAGAGCCAGGACCACCAGTGGGGGACCCAAAAGGAAGAGGATCGAGGCTTCTCTGTGCAAAAGCATTACACAGAGCAGGTAAATAGAACATGTTTATTTTTTTTTTTAAATGATAACCTTTAGAATCACTTTAAGGAGTCAGAGTAAAGCATGATTTACAGAAAGCATAGACATTTGCCTATACCGTCAGATGGCCATATCACTGAATCGATTGATCATTTTAAGATGCAGCTCGCACTAAAGGTAACCAACCGCGCAAGTATTTTTTTTTTTTTTTCTTCATATGCAGAATTTGCATTGTCTAGTTTTGTGACAAGTACTTAATGAGCTTCAAAACGAGCCCTCACTAGCATTTGTAGCTGGAGAAAGCCTGGAGCAATTCATCCTCACGTTTCAGCAGAAGGGTAAGTCTACCTTATAAATAATAAATACACCCATGTTCTTTAAAACAATATATTTTAAATAGGGGCCTGGGAAACATTGCACCCATGGTCGGTGGATGACAGGTGCAACGCACAGGCTCCTGCAGACTATTTCTGCAGCCAATGATATGCAACACCAAGGTATGGACTTTCATTTACAGGGCAGCAGAAAGTGTCAATGGACTACGAGTGTGGTGAGGTCACCAAACTTGGGTTCCATTAAGAACTCCGAGTCCCTTAGTCATAGTTTTACCATTCACAAATGCTTTTGAATTGAATGAATGACACTACTGTGTGTGAGCAGATGGAGACTCTGACCAAGCTTCATGTTACACCCTGAATATGGGTGCAACATGAAACATGGTCAAAAAGATGCATAAAGAAAAAGCATAAGGAAAGGCTAAACTATAAACTAACTTTGTGGTCTCCCCATTGCCCCGTATTTTTTAAATAAATGGCAATTATATTATGCTGTCACTTGACTGCAAAGCTCGGGTTCATGTGGGATGTGTAAATTTGGAGCGCTGAATTCCATAGAGCTGTGACATAACATGTCGGCATCCACTGCTCTAAGGCATTGTCCTTGGGGAGAGAGTTCACTTCCATCAGCCATGTCAGAACTGGGGCATGGTTCAGGAGCGAAAGTCCCCAGAGAGCTCTTGTGCACATTGCTGGATCTCGATGGGCTCAAGTATTTGAGGGGGGGAGGGGGCGACGACGACTTGGGAGCTGCAAAGAGAACATTTTTTACCTTTGTGCATGAAGGTAAAAAAACAAAAGGAAAAAAAAAAAAACCTTGGAGACTTTAGAGCCACTTCAACTGCATGGGGGGAAAAAAAATTGCCTGGAGCTCAGCTTTAAAAAGATAACGGAGGTTTGCCTTCCTTGACTATTAAGAAGCCAAGTCCACCTTTGTGAAAAAAAATAAAAGCACATATTTTTGTAGGGAAACATTTGTTTTTCACAGAAGCATGCAGAGAATTGCAGCCACGATCACAGGCGTGTGGGTGCAATGCCAGGCACCTGTAGACAAGCTTTCTGCCTGTACCTCCATATGGGCTGTAAGTTTGAAAGCTGCAGGGCTTTGAGTGAGCGATGAGGGTGCTCATCATCACTCTCGCAATTCATTGAAAAGTACCAGCTGACTGCCTCAGTAGTGGAAGGGACAGACTGCTGTGAATAAATGGACGTAGCTGTGCCACAGAGCCATGCTTATTTTTAAATGTGACAGCAGATGTGGGGAGGAAAAACCCCTGTCAGCTATCACAGGGAAGGGGGGGGGGGGGGTGGTTTGACGGCAGGGGCCATGTGAATAGGAGCAGGTTATGTCTTACACCCTACACAGTGGTGTAACATTCCCCTAAAGGTGAACTTATCCTTTAACCACTTTCAGACCGGACCATTTTGCTGGTAAATGACCAGAGGTCTTTTTACACTTTGGCACTGCGCTGCTTTAACTGGTAATTGCGCGGTCATGCAATGTTGTACCCAAACAAAATTTGCGTCCTTTTCTTCCCACAAATAGAGCTTTCTTTTGATGGTATTTGATTGCCTCTGCGATTTTTATTTTTTGCGATATAAACGTAAAAAGACCGCAAATTTTGAAAAAAAATGATATTTTCTACTTTTTGTTATTAGAAAAATCCAATAAACTCAATTTTAGTCATACATTTAGGCCAAAATGTATTCAGCCACATGTCTTTGGTAAAAAAAAAGTCAATAATTGTATATTTATTGGTTTGCGCAAAAGTTGTCACATCTACAAACTAAGGTACGTTTTCTGGAATTTACGCAGCTTTTAGTTTACGACTGTCTATCTCATTTCTTGAGGTGCTAAAATGACAGGGCAGTACAAAACCCCCCCAAATGACCCCATTTTGGAAAGTAGACCCCCTAAGGAAATTGATAAGAGGCATGTTGAGCCCATTGAATATTTTATTTTTTTGCCTCAAGCGATTGAATAATGACAAAAAAAAAATTTTTTTTTTTTTTTTACACAAAGTTGTCACTAAATGATATATTGCTCACACATGCTATGGGCGTATGTGAAATGACACCCCAAAATAAATTCTGCTGCTTCTCCTGAGTACGGGGATACCACATATGTGGGACTTTTTGGGAGCCTAGCCGCGTACAGGGCCCCGAAAACCAAGCACCGCCTTCAGGCTTTCTAAGGGCGTAAATTTTTGATTTCACGCCTCACTACCTATTACAGTTTTGAAGGCCATAAAATGCCAAGATGGCACAAAACCCCCACAAATGACCCCATTTTAGAAAGTAGACACCCCAAGCTATTTGCTGAGAGGCATGTTGAGTCCATGGAATATTTTATATTTTGCCACAAGTTGCGGGAAAATTACAAACTTTTTTTTTTTTTTTTTTTTTTTCACAAAGTTGTCACTAAATGATATATTGCTCTTGCATGCCATGGGCATATGTGAAATGACACCCCAAAATAAATTCTGCTGCTTCTCCTGAGTACGGGGATACCACATATGTGGGACTTTTTGGGAGCCTAGCCGCGTACGGGGCCCCGAAAACCAAGCACCGCCTTCAGGCTTTCTAAGGGCGTAATTTTTTGAGTTCACTTCTCACTACCTATTACAGTTTTGAAGGCCATAAAATGCCAAGATGGCACAAAACCCCCACAAATGACCCCATTTTAGAAAGTAGACACCCCAAGCTATTTGCTGAGAGGCATGTTGAGTCCATGGAATATTTTATATTTTGCCACAAGTTGCGGGAAAATTACAAACTTTTTTTTTTTTTCACAAAGTTGTCACTAAATGATATATTGCTCACGCATGCCATGGGCATATGTGAAATGACACCCCAAAATAAATTCTGCTGCTTCTCCTGAGTACGGGGATACCACATATGTGGGACTTTTTGGGAGCCTAGCCGCGTACGGGGCCCCAAAAACCAAGCACCGCCTTCAGGCTTTCTAAGGGCGTTACAGTTTTGAAGGCCATAAAATGCCAAGATGGCACAAACCCCCCCCCCCAAATGACCCCATTTTAGAAAGTAGACACCCCTAAATTTAGGGGTACACTAGTGAGACTAGGTAATAAATGGCGGGTGCCCTGAAACTATAAAAAAATAACTAACCAACCAGCGTCACCTGTAACAGTTATATGGTGATCACTGGTGAAAGGGTTAACTAGGGGGCAATCAGGGGGCTTTATGCGGTAGTATATGGGGGTCCCTGGCGCTATAAAAAGCTGCGGCGAACCTAAATACCTACCTGCCTAACTAGCGTCACCTGTGACACTAATACAGCGATCAGAAAAACGATCGCTTATTAGGCTGGGTTCACACTGGAGCGATGCGGGAACGCCACGAATGCGCGGCGGGTTCCCGCATCGCATGCCTCCCGGCGGCAGTTCACACTGCCCTATGCGAACTGCTGGGAGTGTCAGTGAAATGTTAATGACACCCCCAGATCAGTTCGCATATCGCAGTGCGATCTGCAAACTTGGATCGCATGGTGTGAACACCCATGCGATCCGATTCTGCTGCGGACCAAAAAAAGGGTCCCGTGCGAGTTTGCGGCGGGTGCGGCGGGTGCGACACGAATTCAGCCATACTATCTGTATAGCTGAACTCGAATCGCACAGAGATCGGATGTGATTTGCACTGCAGTGCGGTGCGAATCACATCCGTTCTCATAAACCGCTGCAATGTGAACCCAGCCTTAGTGACACTGGCGACGGGGGGTGATCACGGGGTTAAACCTTTATTGGGGGGGTTAGGGGGGTACCTTAGAACTAAAGGGGGCTAACCCTAACTGCCCTAACAGTTATTAGTCACAAATGACACCTGCCGGGTGATCAGGGGGTTAAACCTTTATTAGGTAATAAATGGCGGGTGCCCTGAAACTATAAAAAAATAACTAACCAACCAGCGTCACCTGTAACAGTTATATGGTGATCACTGGTGAAAGGGTTAACTAGGGGGCAATCAGGGGGCTTTATGCGGTAGTATATGGGGGTCCCTAGCGCTATAAAAAGCTGCGGCGAACCTAAATACCTACCTGCCTAACTAGCGTCACCTGTGACACTAATACGGCGATCAGAAAAATGATCGCTTATTAGGCTGGGTTCACACTGGAGCGATGCGGAAACGCCGCGAATCCGCGGCGGGTTCCCGCATCGCATGCCTCCCGGCGGCAGTTCACACTGCCCTATGCGAACTGCTGGGAGTGTCAGTGAAATGTTACTGACACCCCCAGATCAGTTCGCATATCGCAGTGCGATCTGCAAACTCGGATCGCATGGTGTGAACACCCATGCGATCCGATTCTGCTGCGGGCCAAAAAAAGGGTCCCGTGCGAATTTGCGGCGGGTGCGGCGGGTGTGGCGGGTGCGGCGAATGGCTGAACTCGAATCGCACAGAGATCGGATGTGATTTGCACTGCAGTGCGGTGCGAATCACATTCGTTCTCATAAACCGCTGCAATGTGAACCCAGCCTTAGTGACACTGGCGACGGGGGGTGATCACGGGGTTAAACCTTTATTGGGGGGGTTAGGGGGGTACATTAGAACTAAAGGGGGCTAACCCTAACTGCCCTAACAGTTATTACAGTCACAAATGACACCAATGCAAAAAAAAAAAAAAAAAAAAAAAAAAAATGACATTGGTGTCACTGTGACTGGGGGGCAGGGGTAATTGGGGGGGTGATCGGGGGGTAAAGGGGGGGTGTGAGTGTGCCTGGCATGTTCTACTGTGTGTGGGATGTGTTGGTGCAACTCACTGATCCGCTCTCCTCCGTGTCGGAACGAAAAATACCGACACGGAGGAGAGAATACATCACTTCCTCTCCTGTGTTTACATTACAGGAGAGGAAGTGATGTCACCGGGGATTTCCATTCGTCGGGAGCGATCGCGAGGGGGTGGCCATGAATGAATGGCCGTCCCCTCGTCCGGGATCGCTCCCGAACGAAAACCGACCGCCGCAGGCACCGGGCGGGGGCCCGATCGGGCCCCCGACCCGCGGGAGGCAAAGCACGTACATGTACGTGCTTATGCCTGCCCGTGCCATTCTGATGACGTACATCGGCGTGAGGCGGTCGGCAAGTGGTTAAGCTGCCTTACAAACATTTTCAGACAGTCATTGCAGACTCACAAATATAAAGCTACTTCTATACCATAAGGGGGAACACATGTTACTGTGGAGCTAAACAGGACTACCCAAGACCATTCTTAACAGACACTCTGTGCATAGTAACCAAATCAGCTTCTATATTCAGCTTGTAAAGTTAAAGTGGTTGTAAATCTCAAACATGAAATATGAACAGCCATCTCGCTATAGCAGGAGCAGGCAACCTCGGCCCTCCAGCTATTTTTAAACTACAAGTCCCATGAGACATTGCAAAACCCTGACAATCACAATCATGAAGCAAAGGCATGATGGGATTTGTAGTTTCATCACAGCTGGAGGGGCCAAGGTTGTCTACCCCTGCACTATAGTGTGTACTTCTCTCTATCCTGAGCATTAAGTGTAATTTATGTTTGCTGCTTCCTTCCTCTCATCAGCAGGAGTCAGCTCTGACAATTTTTCCTGACCCAAAGAGAAAAATGGTGACAGGGTAGGGACCTGATTGACAGCCTCAGCTCTGTTCCTGTGTGAAGGGTGGATGTGTTCCTTCTCTCCAATCAGCTCTCCACACCCTTTTTTTCTGAGCACTTAGACAAGCTGGACTTTAAATGGATGAAGAGAAGACTGCAAATAAAAGATACAACTTATTTTGGAGGATTTGTTTCTCATTGTGTATGACCCAGGGCCAGTCACTACACTGGGTATATCTAAGGATTTACAACCACTTTAAGCTTTGAGCATGCAACATAAAAGCTTATTGGTTGCCATACACAGTTTGCTCCAGTTGGGATAAGTTCCCCTACTGCATATAAACACAAAAATTTGCTCCAGTTGGGATAAGTTCCCCTACTGCATATAAACACAAAAATAAGATTACCTGTCCTTAGACGTAGTGGCTGCCATTAGCTTTCTTTTTTCAACCCAGGAACATTTTCAAAGTACAGAGCCTGTTGCTCTTACCAGGAATGTAATGTTCTCTTTAAAAGATAAGTTCACCTTTTGTAACAGATTACACCCATATTCAGGGTGTAACATGATACAGATGCACAGAGCCCCCCACTCCCGTTCTGACAGCTAGCAGGGAACCTTCTCCCCTCCGCTAGCTGTAACAATCTGCCAAAAACGTGGCCTGCCTGGCCACATCATCCATTCACAGTGTTTTGTGAATGGGAAAACGACAAGGTCCAACAGTCTTTGCGGCTGTCAGCTTTTCAGTTCTCAATGAACTACCAGAGTGCTGTTAAACACTATGGTAGTTCATTAAGTCTCCTGTCACAGTGTAACTGCTAGCTCCTATAGGAGGTACAGGCCAAACAGATACCCAGTCTGCAGGTCCGTGGCATTACAACCACAATCTGATGATCCTGGATGCAATGCTTTTACAGGTCCATTACAAAATAAATGCATATTTGTTTACATGCAAAATAAATGTGCATTTGTAAAAGATGAACTTGTCCTTTAAAAAGTGTATGTAAAACTTTTTTTGGATAGCAGCATTAGAGCAAGGATAGGCAAGCTTAAAGCGGTGGAGGTTTACCTGATCAATATGGGAGAAGTCAAAGCTCATCGGGCACAGTGTTGCCTCCTCACACCCGATTTAAACCTTTAATTGCCTTTATACTGTGTTGCTATTGCGAGCCTTGTACAGCAATCATGGGTTTAAATTAGGTGGTGAGGAGGCAACATATTGCCTCCTCACCACCTGTCAAATGCACATGGATCACTTTTCAGAGGAGCAGCAGTGCCTGCAAATGAGCCTTTTTTTGCATTCAGCAGCAGCACTCTTAGGGCTCATTCACACAAAGTTGGGGATAGTAAAACACTGCAGTTTATTGGCCCCCAATCCGTACCCCCTTTGGCTGCTGAGGCAGCAGCCAAAACGTGTACACATGCCGAAGCAGGAATTAAGCCCCCTGTTGCTTTTGGCGAGTGCTACTGCCCGACAATCACGACCCATTTAAGTAAATGGGGCCACTCTGCCAGCACCCCGCAACTGCATGCTTCTGTGGGGTCCAAGCAGGAGGTGAGAAAAGCAACAACGTTGCCTGCTTCAACCCTTTGTTTTCTGTACTGCACAAGGTTGCAGGGTGGCCTCGTTCACTTGAATGGGTCACATTTGGATGGTGCTACACTGCATTGCACTCTGATGCTCTGGGATGGCAGGTCAGCAAGCCCAGACCGTGATCTGCCAGTTATCTGGCCACGATCTACGGGTTGCTGATGCTCGGCTTAGACCCTCTCTCAAGTGTTAATGTCCATGTCTCCCCCATTAGGGAAATGCACCACTCTAGTTGCACTGGTGATCACTGTCACCAAGACAGAAAGCGAGGGGAAGTGCAGAATTTTAGAGAGTTGCCCCCCCACAGTAGGTGGTGACGGGAAATCTTTCAATAAGAACACCTGTTCCAGTAACAAAGTGTCGCAAGAGGAGAATTCCCCTCAATTTAGATTTACTCCCACTTCCTGTTGTATCTTTGGGGCAGGAAGTGAAAGGAGTCACAAATGAAAAGCTACACAGAGAAAAAACACCCTGTGTGAGGCTTGAACTCTTCCCTACTCTCTGCAAAAAGTAAAAAAAAAAAAAAAAAAAAAAAAGTTTTGGCAGATCTGCGTTTTTTTTTAGCAGATTGGATGGCAGTTGGGCATAAACAGACAGGTGGTCCTTTTACATCGGACTGCCCATAAAGAAGAGTGGGCTGTGTCTATATCTGTTCTGCATAAGCAGAGCAGACACGGATCAGCCATCCACCTGCTCAGCTGGGATCAGATCCCCTGCTGAGCAAGTGGATTGCAGGTGAAGTCCACTCCGTGTGAAAGGACCCTATGGGAAAGGAATTGTGTTATTTTAAAGGAACAGCAGGTAAAAAGAGCTTAAAAGGGTTGTAAACCCTCATGGTTTTTCAGCGTAATGCATTCTATGCATTACAATGAAAAACCTTCTGTGGTGCTGCAGCCCCCTCCCCCAGCTTTACTTACCTGACCCTGATCTTTCTCCGGCCAGGAACGAGCACACCAGCTCTACCTAGTTTCTCATGTCCCCCGATTGGATAGATAGCAGCGCAGCCATTGGCGCCTGCTGCTGTTAATCAAATCCAATGACACGCCGCTGAGTCCTGCATTCTACGTGAATGGACACATTAGGACAGCGCTTCTCCAACGTGGACACTCGATGCGGGGAGGAGCCACCAGTGCCGCTGAGGGACCCCAGAAGAGGAGGACTGGGTTCACTCTGTGCAGAAAGAACTGCACAGTGGAGGGAAGCGGGACTTAAAAAATAATAAAATAAAAACCCACACACCACGAGGGTTTACAACCCCTTTAAGTAATGAAAACAAAATGGTGAGGGGTGGAATAAGACACTGAGCATAGATTAGGCTGTGCTTTTGGTCCTTTTGCTAGGAGACATATTGTTATGATTAGAAATCCGAAAGAAAGCAAGCAAGCAAGCCATTGATCTTTCTAACATGCAGGTCCTGGAATCCTTACATGGCACAATGAGAACTGAAAAGCTATTGTTTTTACTGTACATGCCTCAAAAATATAAGAGGCCATGCAAATAGTCCGCTTAACAGTATGATTTGAATTGTTATGCTACTTTGAACCCAGCTGCATTGTCTGCTTCACCCAATATCACCTCTCTGCAGTTTAAATGGTATTCTATACAAGATTTTACATGCGTTAGTCAATCTGCAGTAAAGAAGGAATTCAGGAGACGTTGGCTATTAAGTACAAAAGCTTAAGGAAAGCTTCTGCTGTCCATAGTAGCCAATCTTCTAGGCTGCACTACAAGCTTAAAACACGACATTTCTTGGTAATCCAGCTTTCATGAATGTCACATGACAGCACCACAAGAGAGTTATTCCCACCTACCAGCTGGACAGAGAGCAGGGAATACAAAGAAGTCCTGTCCAAACACTTCTTTAGAGTCTTATAAAGAGATATTCATGGGGAAGAAAAAAAATAAATAAAAAAAATGAGGACGACAACGAATACAGCCATCACTTCTTGCAAGGACTGGTTGGTAAGCTGAAATAGATTTATATTTTTGGTTTAACCATGCTTTAGAGTATTTAAATATTTTTCCAAGTAGTAAAAGCTTTAAAAACAAACCCTCACTAACCTCTGGAGTTGCAGGCCAAAGTTCATAATAAAAGGCATTAAAATGACTGTGCCTTGCCTCTTATTTTCTCTGGCAGCAGAGATTTTGTAAACAAAGCCCTCAAATGTAAAACAGCAGGCATTTCTAATAAGGGGAAAAAAAGACTGAAGCCAGACTGTTGCGATTTGAGGATGAATTAATCCATAGTACCTGCAGCCACAGAGGCCACTGAGGACTTGTAATAAAGCCCAACTGAACCTTCAGCTAAATACATTCCAGGTGCATTAAAGCAAAATGTCATCTAGTTTGTTGTCTTTATGACGTGGCCACAGCAGTAGGAGCAAGGCCTGACCCCTGCAAGTATGCTGCAGAGAGGGACCCTTAAAGTGGAACTAAAAGGGAAAACCTTTTTACTGGTTTAGGATAGAGGAGTGGAGATGGATTAGAAGACCTATTAGGTTTTTATTGCTGTCTGTACCCCCATTAGGGAGAGTCACCCTCTCGATTTGTCCCGTTTACCATTATTATCGAAAGTGAAAAGTAAAAGAAAAAAAAAAACAAATCTTTGGGCTGTGCCCAGAAAAGTAATAGAGAGGAGATCTTCTAATGGGGACACTAGTTCTGTGACCTGGGGGTCCCAACGAATTACCTTAACTTGCAAGTATTTTATCTCACTTCCTGTTTTGGCTTTGGGACAGGAAGTGAAGGAAAATATCACCAATGGGACGCAGATGGGAAAAAAAAAAAAAAATAAACTGACGGGGTTATAACTCTTTTACTCTATCCAAAAAAAAAAAAAAAAAAAAGTTTTGCCTTTAATTCCACTTTAAGCTGGCCATACATTAAACACTTTTCTTATTCAATTTCCTTTAGATTTAACCTTCAAATACCTAGTTGTAAATGCCTGCCTGATTGCATACAAATTGAAAGTGTTTAGGTTTGACCTCATATGGTTTTGGTAAATCTAAAGAAGGAAAATTGTATAATGTATGGCCAGCCTTAAGCTGGCTACACATTATAGAATTTATTTTGTTCAATTTCCTTTAGATATACCTTCAACTATATAGTGCAAAGTAAAAATAAAAATACTTCTGCACTAATATGTGTAATATATTAAAACAAGTGTGAAGGTAAAAGAGGTGCTGCTCAACACAAAATGTGTTCCCACATGAAAATAGATTTAACAAAAATAATAGTGAAGCGCTACCACACCCAACTGCTCCCTGTTGGGTTCAACTTAGTGAACAAATAAATCCATGTAAAACAACAATATACAGTAACCCATAAAAAAAATGACTGTGCAAAAAAGTACATATATAAATAACAGTTGATATAGATGATGAACTTAAAGCGATAGTTCATCAATTGCACAATAAAAGTGCTCTTCTTAGTGTAAGTGTCTATGTATACAATAGTGACAGTCTATAGTACAGTGTAAGGAGTGGATTATGCAGGACTGGGCCCGCAATGCTGTTTACATTCATTACCACGAATGGTGTTCACTCTCAGATACAAGTAGGAATTTTAATTTAAAATAACCATTGTTGTTTATTGGTCCTGGTCCAGCAGGATGAAAAGTAAATTTTAATCATTGCCATTTGTTCACTTAGTTTTATATCAACATTTCAGATTATCTCACATTCAGTGATGGACTATAGTAAAACAGCCCCCGTGATGGGCTACAATAAAAATGGCTGACAAGATGAATTTCTCATAGGCTGTATTACCTATAAAAAAACGGACCACAACAAAATGGCCACCATGACGGGCTATAATAAAATAGCAGATGGGTATCATTTCTCATTTGCTGTACTGATTATAAATAACCAATACGATGACACTAGACTGAGAGTCACACCTCTTGATATAGTCATGAGTGTAGTGACAAAACACGTCGAAGCAGAGCCTGTGACATCATCACACACAGTCAGGAAGCAGAGAACAGGCCGCTGGGGACACCAGGCCAAAGATCTGCGGATGTTTTTAGCGATCCAGGGATTATCTACCCTAATCATATAAGCGATTCACCTGTGTGCACCAGGAATAGTGCATCTGCAAATGTGAGTTGTTTAAAACTATCTTTTAATAAAACCGTAAATGGATAAAACAATGTTAAGTTCTTTCCTACCCTTATGACATCTACTTAGGAGGAACATCATCTAAGTGATTGGGAGTCCATATTGGGATATAGGAAAGGCAGATTGCTGGATTATTATCCCTAAAGGGGACGGTGCCATTAGACCCTATGGTGGGTCTTCTTGCGAGGTGAGCACATAGAGACCAGTGGAGGACACTGTGGTGTGCATAGTCACTAATATTTGGACTGTCACTATTGGACACAGACACTTTATTTTTATTATTTTTATTGAAAATTTTACCAGAACATAAGAAAAAACAGTTCCATCTGGGGTGTATCAACATGACACATTCGGATACATAGACACTTGAACTAAGAAGAGAGCAATTTCATTGTGGAATTGATGAATTACTACTTCGAGTTTATCATCTATATCAACTTTTATATATGGACTTTTTTTTGCAATTGTGATTTTTATGGGTTACTGTATATTGCTTTTTTTTACACCGATTTGTTCCCAGATTAACAGGGAGCAGTTGGGTGAGGTAGAGCTTCTCTATTATTGTTGTTAGATAGAATGCAAAGCCCTGCCTGATTGCATACAAATTCAAAATGTTTAGGTTTGACCTCACATTGTATGGTTTTGGTAAATCAAAAAGAAAAATTGTACAAGATAAAAAAAAAAAAAAAAAAAAAAAAATTGTAAAATGTGTAGCCAGCTTTACTCTTCTTGTAAAGCTGTTGTCTGTCTGCAGAGGTTGGACACACCCTTACTGGGTCAGAGCTAAAACTCTCCAATCAGCAGGGAGCATAAGCCTTTTTGATTGCGCAGCTACAGGTCTGAGTCAATATATTAGGCCTCTGCAGAGAGACTGGTTATACATACAGTATCTCACAAAAGTGAGTACACCCCTCACATTTTTGTAAATATTTTTCTATATCTTCATGTGACGACACTGAAGGAATGACACCTTTGCTAGAATGTAAAGTAGTGAGTGTACAGCTTGTATAACAGTGAAAATGTTCTGTCCCCTCAAAATAACACACATCCATTAATGTCTAAACCACTGGCAACAAAAGTGAGTACACCCCCAAGTGAAAATGTCCAAATTGGGCCCAATTAGACATTTTCCCTCCCTGGTGTTATGTGACTCGTTCATGTTACAAGGTCTCAGGTGTGAATGGAGAGCAGGTGTGTTAAATTTGGTGTTATCGCTCTCACTCTCTCATACTGGTCACTGGAAGTTCAACATGGCACCTCATGGCAAAGAACTCTGAGGATCTGGAAAAAAGAATTGCTGCTCTACATGAAGATGGCCTTGGCTATAAGAAGATTGCCAAGACCCTGAAACTGAGCTGCAGCACAGTGGCCAAGAACATACAGCGGTTTAACAGGACAGGTTCCACTCAGAACAGGCCTCGCCATGGTCGACCAAAAGTTGAGTGCACATGCTCAACATCATATCCAGAGGTTGTCTTTGGGAATAAGACATATGAGTGCTGCCAGCATTGCTGCAGAGGTTGAAGGGGTTGGGGTCAGCCTGTCAGTGCTAAAAACCATACGCCACACACTGCACCAAATTGGTCTGCATGGCTGTCATCCCAGAATGAAGACTCTTCTAAAGATGATGTACAAGAAAGCCCACAAATAGTTTGCTGAAGACAAGCAGACCAAGTATATGGATTGCTGGAACCATGTCCTGTGGTCTGATGAGACAAAGATTAACTTACTTGGTTTAGATGGTGTCAAGCGTGTGTAGCTGCAACCAGGTGAGTACAAAGACAAGTGTCTCTTGCCTACAGTCAAGCATGATGGTGGGAAGTGTCATGGTCTGGGGCTGCATAAGTGCTGCCGGCACTGGGGAGCTACAGTTCATGGAGGGAACCATGAATACCAAAATGTACTGTGACATACTGAAGTAGAGCATGATCCCCTCTCTTCAGAGACTGGGCTACAGGGCAGTATTCCAACATGATGACGACCCCAAACACACCTCCAAGATGACTACTGCCTTCAAAAGCTGCGGGTAAAAGGTGATGGACTGGTCAAGCATGTCTCCAGACCTAAACCCTATTGAGCATCTGTGGGACATCCTCAAATGGAAGGTGGAGGAGTGCAAGGTCTCCAACATCCACCAGCTCCGTGATGTCGTCATGGAGAAGTGGAAGAGGACTCCAGTGGCAACCTGTGAAGCTTTGGTGAACTCCATGCCCAAGAGGGTTAAGGCAGTGCTGGAAAATAATGGTGGCCACACAAAACATTGACACTTTGGGCACAATTCGGACATTTTCACTTATAGGTGTACTCACTTTTGTTGCCAACGGTTTAGACATTAATGGATGTGTGTTGAGTTATTTTGAGGGGACAGCAAATTTACACTGTTATACAAGATGTACACTTACTACTTTACATTGTAGCAAAGTGTCATTTGTTTAGTGTTGACACATGAAAAGATAGAATAAAATATTTACAAAAATATGAGGGGTGTACTCACTTGTGAGATAATGTAAATACTTCAACATCAAAGATTTACCACAGAAAATGCTGGATGAGAACTTTGCTCCTGCCATAAATAAAAGTATCTGTATAGGCGTGGAAGCTCTTAGATATTCTGGTCTTAACCAAAGGACAAACTGTCCCAAAATGGACAGATATTACCTCAATCTGCTCCTTGGGAGAGGACAAAAAAGGTAATAAACAGGGTTATGGCACAGATGTTGGAACACAATATCCTTTCCTAATTGAGAATTAGGTTTGAATTGGGAGCGAGTGCTGTCAGGGGGCATGGATGGTAAAAGTGACAGGTAGAATCTGGTTGGTTTATTCGATCCAAAGTATTTCCTCTCAAGGCAATTTAATTCTTGGAGCTCACATACTTTCTACAGAAAGTCCACAGCTTATAAAAAAAAAAAAAAAAAAAAAAAAAAAAAAAAAAAACAGGGAATATCCGATGGGCGTCTGCCAAACATATCACTTCTCTAACTCAAAATACAAGTTATCAAGAAACAAAGCCAACTCTATTCAACACATGTCTGTCCCTCAGTTTTCTCAGTGCAATGTTCTACTCAGCAGCAGCTTCCAAATGTGTTATCTCCATCTGCCTGATTTGTAAGTTTTCAGCTCCTGTGTGGACAATTTGGTGTAGTTCTGCTTCCTCTGTGTGGCAGGCGTGTTCTTCAATAGTATGTTCAATGTGATGAATACTGGTTTCATCCAAAAGTTCAGCCTCAACTTCCTCCATGTGTATCTGGTTTACATGTACTTCCTCAACATGAACCTCTGTACCAGGGTCTATCTGAAGATGTTCCACCTCTATGTGACCCATATGTACCTGTGTCTGTAGGTCTAGTATGTGGGCGCCTTTCACTTGATTTACTTCCAGAAGATCTTGGTGCAACTGACCTACCGTCAGCTGAGGAGGATCCACTTGCACTTGGATAACTTGATCTACTGGCACCACATGGACTTGTTCCACCTGCTCCACAAAGGTCATTGAAGGAACACTGTCCATTTCTGACGAGTCAGAAGGAAGCATGACCTCTGTCACTATTCTTTCTGAGATGTTATGTATTTCACGAAGGTGTTTCCTCAGCTCGCTGCCTTGCATAAACCACAAATCACACAGCGTACAGTGATTGGGCTTGTCTCCTGTGTGAAGAACCAGGTGGTCTTTGAACTGGTCCCAGCAATTGAAGACGCTGTTGCAAACCTGAAAACAAGCACATTTATGTTAATTAAGAAATCCACTGAATGCGCTTTGCAGAGTGAAAATGACCACATAACTTGTACATAAAAAGGGGAAGATTTGTTATATTATCGTGCTTAGAGATGATTGTGCCCAAGCACAACCCTGAAAGATTTACATGTTTTTCCTCTTTAAAGAGGAGCTACAGTCTCCTACTCCAAAAACGCAATAAAAACATTCCTTTGATCTAAAAAAAAAAAAAAAAACTTTAAAATGTTATTATAAGATAAATAAATTGCTTACTTGCCCCTGATGACATGCTGGCAGCAGCCATCTGAAGCCGGCACCAGCGAGTTCCAGGATGTGGTACAGCTGCCCCCCCCCCCCTCATCATCACATGCCCGATGAAGCAGTCCTGCGTGACTCTTATACATTGCACTCTCCTGTTTGTGGTGTGATCATACTTCGAAAAAACAACTTAAAGATCCGAGGTGTGCTGGCAAATCATATATATATATATATATATATATATATATATATATATATATATATATATATATATATATATATATATATATATATATATATATATATATCACATATACACACACACGTGACAATGCCCAGCGCACATTTTGATAAATCTAAAGGAAAAAAAAAAGGGGGGATTGCAAACAAACTGAAAAAAACACCCCCACTGTGCCCCATCAAATGCTGCCAGTGAGCCAGCCGCCTGTACTTAGCCTGTTTCAGTGACAGTGGGACAGCTCCTTGATGTCTTCTCCCATCCTCTGCCATGACTGGATGCCTGATAGGCGTCCAATCACAGCGCCTGTCATTTCAGCCAATCGGGTGACAGTTAACAGATCCGAGCACCTGATTAGTGGAGAGGTGGTGTAATGTTAGAAAAGCGAATGAATATTCGCTTTCCTAAAACAGCGTGACCTGTGAGCGCCTGGCATGCCGCACACTAAATCAAATTGGTTTGCATGGCTGTCATCCCAGAAGGAAGCCTCTTCTAAAGATGATGCACAAGAAAGCTTGCAAACAGTTTGCTGCAGACAAGCAGACTAAGGACATGGATTACTGGAACCATGTCCTGTGGTCTGATGAGACCAAGATAAACTTAGTTGGTTAAGATGGTGTCATGCGTGTGTGGCGGCAACCAGGTGAGGAGTACAAAGACAAGTATGTCCTGCCCACAGTCAAGCATGGTGGTGGGAGTGTCATGGTCTGGGGCTGCATGAGTGCTGCCAACACTGGGGAGCTACAGTTCATTGAGGGAACCATGAATGCCAACATGTACTGTGACATACTGAAGCAGTGTATGATCCTCTCCCTTAAAAGATTGGGCTGCATGGCAGTATTCCAACATGATAATGACCCCAAACACCTCCAAGACGACCACTGCCTTGCTAAAGAAGCTGAGGGTAAAGGTGATGGACTGGGGGTAAAGGTGGAGGAGTGCAAGGTCTCCAACATCCACCAGCGCCGTGATGTCATCATGGAGGAGTGGAAGAGGACTCCAGTGGCAACCTGTGAAGCTGTGGTGAACTCCATGCCCAAGAGGGTTAAAGGCAATGCCATAAAATTATGGTGGCCACACAAAATATTGACACTGGGCAAAATTGGGCATTTTCACTTAGGGGTGTACTTTTGTTTCCAGCAGTTTAGACATTAATGGCTGTGTGTTGAGAAATTTTGAGGGGAC